>NC_073310.1:15359380-15659380 GCF_027595985.1 Sorex araneus
TGGATGATGGTCAGGGGGGCCCTAGGGGGGGTCCAGCTCCCCTCCCCAGCCCTCTGAGTCCCCTCTGACCCTCCGGGACCCCCGAGATGCCCGTGGCCTCCACACAGGCAGCGCGTGTTCCCAGCCTCAGTTTCCCCTTCTGAGATGTGGGAGTCCTTCTCCCTGCCCGCGGCCAAGACACGCACGCCGTCGCGGCCAAGACACGCACGCCGTGTAGACGGAGGCGCTGAGAGAGACCCGCTCGCTTCTCGGGACCCCTGAGAAGCCCCTGTGGCCAGAAGGACAGTTAAGGGAAGGGCAGCAAGATGCAGGGGTGGGGGCCAGGACACAGGCACGGGGGCCTCTGGCTCCAGCTGGGGGGTCTCCCCGGGGGGCAGGGGGGGAGTGAGGTGGGCACCAGGGGGAGTCCCCGCCGGTCTCCTCACGAGTGAGGGGCCTGATGCCTGAACGCCTCCTCTGAGACCTGGCGAAGGAGATGGATGAGACCCAGGGAGCAGCGGTGCAGGGATGGCGGGGGGGGGGGGGGGAAACTGAGGACGTGGGTGGCCTGTAGTGGGCCCAGTGCCGGGGCACTGCATGGCTGAGACCCGATCGTGAACTGCTTTTTTTATTTTTCTTTTTGGGTCACACCTGGCGATGCACAGGGGTCACTCCTGGCTCTGCACTCAGGAATTACTCCCTGGCGGTGCTCGGGGACCCTATGGGATGCTGGGAATCAAACCCGGGTCGGCCACGCGCAGGGCAAACGCCCTCCCCTCCAACAGCGGGGTTGCCTTGCAGGCAGCCAACCCAGGTTCGATCTTCGGCATCCCATAGGGCCCCCGGAGCACCGCCGGGAGTGATCCCTGAGAGCAGAGCCAGGAGGAAGCCCCGAGCACTGTTGGGTGTGGCCCCCAAACAAACCCAAACCAGAAGGAGTCCAGGCCTGAGCCATAGGACAGCGGGGAGGACGTTTGCCCTGCACTGGCGACCCAGGCTCAACCCCCGGCCTCCCCCAGGGTCCCCGAGCACCACCCGGAGGGACCCCCGAATGCAGAGTTGGGAGGAACCCCTGAGCACGGCCAGGCGCCGCCCCAAGAGGAGAACACACAGATTCCTGCCTGCAGGAGCGCAGGGCGGCTGGAGGACGCTGAGGCCGCGCACGCGCGGGGCCGGCCGGGGTGCGAGCCTGGCGCGCGGACAGGGCGGGCAGGGCTGCTGCTGGCAGGAATGTTCGAGAAGGGCGTTCCGGCTGGAGGGCCTGTGCCAGGCCCAGGCCCAGGGGCGGGGCAGCGTGGACGTGGGCAGCCAGCCAGCCGCCTGCGCGCAGGTCTGCAGAGCGCGGGGACCCCCGCCCGCGCCCCCCTTGCCAGCCCCGCGCGCCTCCCGCTCCGGGGGCGCCGAGGGTCAGCGGCGCCCAAACAAGGCCCCCCCCACCCCACCCCTCCTGGCCCCGCTCTGATGGCTAAACCAGATGCCCGGGCCCCACCCGCCGGGCCCATCCCGGGGTCAGCGCCGGCCCGGGCCGCGGCAGGCCGTGGGGGGCCGCGGGTCCCGGGAGGGACGGGGCCAGACAGGGAAACCCAATCCCTGACACATGGAGATCATTTGCAGAAGGAACCGGATCCGTGACCGGCTCCAGGGGGACAGGCCGGGAGCGCAGGGCGCGGATGGGAGCAGGGCTGAGACGGGGCGGACCCTGCCCCGGGACGCCCGCAGCGCCTTCCTCCTGCGCCTGCTGCGCCAGTGGTTTCCGGAGGGCTCAGAGAGGTCGTCCCACTTGCCGAAGGACACACAGCAGCAAGGCGGCACCGGGGCAGGGTTGGAATGTCTCAAAGACTCGGGCACGACCCATAGGCATCCTGAGGGATTGAGACACCCTGACCTCACCCACCAGGGCAGCTTGGCCCGTCTCCTCACCACAGGTGGCTTCCCTCCTTGCCACTCTCACTGGGAATCCAGTACCCTCAGACCCCGTCCACCCCCCCCCACACACACACAGAGCGGGTTTCATGCTTGACCGTTTCACTGAAACAGAATCCACATACCACAACCCTTGTCTGGGTCTGAGCACATAAGAGGACCCTTTTTTTAACTTAAATTTTTTTTTGTCTTTTATAATCTGCCTATTTATTTATTTATTTATTTATTAGTGAATCACCGTGGGGTACAGTTACAAACTTACAAACTTTCATGCTTGCGTTTCAGTCATATAACAATCGAGTACCCCTCCGTCCACCAGTGCCCATCCTCCACCACCAATGATCCCAGCATCCCTCCCACCCCACCCCCATCCTGCCCACCAGCAGTGATTCCTGAGCGTGGAGGCAGGAGTGACCCAGGAGAACTGCCAGGAGTGGCCGGAAAAGGAAGGAGTCGAAGGAGAGGTCCGCCACCCTCGCTCTCTGACGGACCCTCCGCGCAGAGCGGCATCTGCGAACCCCAGACCAGGCGCCGGCCCTGGCTGCCGTCTGGATGAATTCCTCAGGCGCGAGACGGGCACGTCCCCCTGCACGCCCTGACAAGGAGTGCTCCCGGCTGTGTGCTCCCAGGGTGCCTCAGCCCACCTGCCATGCGGGGCCCCTTTTATTCTGACTCGTCTGTCTCTCTCAGAGCCCCTGGAGTCGAGGGCCTGAGGCTTATTCCTCTCCACTTCCGGATGCCCCATAGATCAGGGTCTGTCCTGGCCCCGAGTGGGGGGGGGCAGGGGTCCAGTGGGCTGTGCCACCCTGTCCCCAAGGAGCACCCAGTCCTGCCACCCACCAGCCCCAGGACCTTGAGCAGCGCTGCAGCCCTTAGCTGGGCCTCAGTTTCCCCGCAGCGACCTGGGGACTGGGATGTAGGCTTCTCTGGTCCTGCGCTCCGCCCCTCCCCCTCCCCCCCAGGTCCCCCACCAGATTCCTGGCCGCTCAGCTGGACCCCGAGGACTGCCCCTCCCGCCCGTAGGTAATTAGAAGGAAGCAGTGGGGGTGCGGGCAGGGGAAGCCCCAGCGGGCGTCCCCTTCCTCCGAGCGGGGCCCCTCGCACTGCCCCCAGCCCCTGCTGCGGGAACAAAAGGCCTGGTGGCTGTTCAAAGCCCGGCGCCGGGCGGGAAGCCAGCGTGGGCGGCGGCAGAGATGGCCACGGGGCTCGTGGCCGGGATGGCCAGCAACTGGAAGCTGTCCTCATTCATCAGTCAGCGGTGACAGCTCCCGGGGCCCCGGGGGCCCCCCGCCGCCCAGCCAGCTGACCGGCCCCTCGGCACTGGCCGCTCCTCCCCCTCTCGGGCCTCCTGCATGGTGACCCGAGGGCAGAGGAGCCCTGGCACGGGGGCGGGCACCCCTCCCGGCCCATCACCCAGCCTGGAGCCCCCCCGGGGTGCGGAGAGGCGGGGCGCCCCGGCTCACCCCCGTCCTGACTGGGCCCTGCAGTCCTGAGCACTGTGCCCTGGGCCTTCCTGATGTCAGCATCCTAGGTGACCCCCGTCCCAGGTGCGTGCCCTTTCTGGGCCTCAGTTTCCCCCTGGGGGAAAGGCAGGCATCCCTGAGTTGTGATGCTGAGGGGAAGATGGTGAGGTGAACGTGGCTTCCAACACCCTCAGTTTGTCCTTGATGTTTGGCCCCGGCAAGCTGGACCTCAGAGTCGCCTCCGTGCCCCTCCTCATCGGTATCCTGAGGGTCGTGCCCACACATCAGAAGATGCAGTGCGTCCTGGTTGGTGGAGCACTGTTTATCGAGCACCTCCAACATGCCAAGAGCTAAGACAGGAGAAGAAGAGCTGGAGGCCAGACGGGCACTGGAGGGGACGGGCACCCGCCTGTGGCCCAACGAGCGGCAAATGCACAGGCAGTAGATTCTGGAAAAGAAAGAGTGTGACGGGTCCTGAGCAGGGGAGGGAGCTGGGTGGAGGGAACTGTTGGTGTACAACATCCCATAATCTCAGGCCTCGCTAGGCTTGGATGGAAACGTTGTTTTCTGTTACTGTTACTGTTACTTTAACTGACTATACTTCCGGGTGTGTAACTGACTTTGATACTGTTTCCGTTGACTAAGTTAATTTGCATATTCTGCCTATGTAGCTGAATATTATTGGTTAGTACATCTACCTACTTTATAAAAGGGGCTTGAACAGGCTGCTCTCCCGCAGGCCACAAAACAAAAGCCTCCGGAGATAGTCATGTGAAACTCCCAAAAAATGTATATTTCCTCTGCCAGTGAAATGCCTCAGACTGTCAAGTAAAACCGCAACATTGTTGCAACAGGGACCAGCAGGCAGGGGATGCTCAGCGTTAGGAGCAGCTGGGGGCCGGAGGAGCCGCTGGACCAAGCAGAGTCCAGAGAGAAGAGCCCGTGGTGGCACACAGGCCGCCGGGAGGGTCTGTGTCAGCCTCGCTGTGGCTGTGAGGGCTCTAGTGGCCCCACAGAGCGAGGCTGGGAGCAGGCTGCGGTGTCTGGGATACGGCTCGGGCTCGGGTGACCCCAATGAGGCCGTCACTCAGCCCCTGAGCCTCCCTCCATCCTCGCCGTGGTTGTCACGGGGACGCACGCGGAGTCTTCGGACAGTGCGTGGCCACTCCCCGTCCCCAGGGGTCCTGTTCGGGGGAGACACCAGCCACGGGCCCCAGCCAGCTCGCGCGGCTTGGGGCTCTCGGGGACAGCGGGCGCCGTGCACGGTCGTCAGCGGCCGCGTGACTCGATGCGTAGTGACATGCTCCTGGTGGGACCTCGGCCCTCACCGCGACAGCACGGCAAGCGGAGCGTCACGTATCAACAAGGATCAGTCTCAAACGAGGACGGCGAGCCAAGGCCCCGTGGCTGGGGGCCCACGCGGGGGCGGAGTCACACTCCGGGTGCACACGGAGGTGTGGCGGGCCCAGCTGGACAGGGCAGGGTGATAGGTCCACAGCGGGCGGGGTTGGGGGCTTCCTCCCAGGGCCACTGGCCACCCCGATGCTCCCTCACGGCTTCCTCTGTGTGGGGCTCAGTGTGGGGGCTGGGGGCTTTCACCTGTTGGCTTCCCCCGAGACAGTGTGAGCAGCCAGGAAGGGAGGAACGAAGGGAGGGAAGGAGGAAGAAGGAAGGAAGGAAGGAAGGAAGGAAGGAAGGAAGGAAGGAAGGAAGGAAGGAAGGAAGGAAGGAAGGAAGGAAGGAAGGGAGGGAGGGAGGGAGGGAGGGAGGGAGGGAGGGAGGGAGGAAGGGAGGGTGGGGGAGGGAGGGGGAGTGGCCCCCGTCTCTCCCGGGGACATCGCAGCAGCCTATATCCACTTCAAACCCACTGTGCAGTGGACACGTCACCCCTGGCCCTGCCTGTCTCCCCAGAAGCCCCCCCATGGCACTTCACAGCCGCCCTACCCCACCCCACACGGGGCTCTGCACAGTCTCCCCGGCCCTCCCTGCCCGCCACCCGACTGCGCCTCCTTGTCCCCTAGTGACTCAGCTCCTCTGCCCTCATCACTGCTGCCCCATCCCCAGGAGGCCCCCTTGGACCCCCGAGGCCGGGCCAGGGGCTCTCCTGGCCGGTGGAGCCGCCCTGGGCTTCCCAGGACAAACCGGTGACTGCCAGGTCGGCTCCTTGCGGCTCGGCGGGCGGGAGCCCTGCTCAAGTGCTCACGAGTCTGTCGTGCGGACCCTACCTGTCTCCCCCGGATGAGCCCCAGGGCCTCCCAGAGGGTCCTGGGCCTCCAAAGCCCCTGAGCTGAGGGTGCCGGGGGACTGCACAGCCCACAGCTGCTGCTTCTTGCAGAGAAGGGGCCGGAAGCAGCCACAGCCTGCACGGGAGGCGCTTCCTGAGCAGCTGCCCCCGGAAGCCAGGCCGGGCGGCCGCAGGATGGACACGGGCAAGGCGGGCACAAAGGGTCGGGGTGGGCCGGGTCGGTCGGGGCCAGTCGCACTGCAGGGAGCCTGGAACGGCCTGTCCACAGGGACCCAGGCCCGTGGCGGGTGGGAGGGGTCGAGGAGCCTCTGACGGGTGCAGGCCACTGAGAATGACCCTAAGGAAACCCCCCACCTGTGCCTGGGGGACGGTTCCCCCCATCAGACCCTGCTGCCAGATGGGGAAGTGGAGGTTCTGCGACATCCACGCTTGCCTAATGACACACAGCTCCCAGGGCACGTCGAGGCCAGGTCTGAGGAGGTCCAGAGCACAAGGATGAGAGGGTAGGAGCTTTGCCGTCGTCTCCATCCTTTCAGTGGGTCCCTGACAACAGGCTGCCTGCGGGGGCTCCAACCCCGGCGTGTTCCCCTCTAAAGTGGCCCAACAGAGGCCAAAGAAGAATGTCGCCATGCTGTCCTCCTGGATTGCTTACTGAGGACACTGAGGCTGGCTGCACTGGCAAGCTTTGCAGCCACGGGAAGTTTGCATTTGGACACAAGCGTTGTGGACCCCTCGCGTGGACGGTGAGCCAAGCCAAGCAGACGGACGGAACACCCATCCTGCCAAGCGCCAGCCGGCCCCCCCCCCCCCGCATCAGGCAGCTCTGTGGTGCCCTGCCTAGGATGCTTTTGCCCACTGGCCTCCTGGATTTGCCCCTCCGCTGTGGCCAAGTGTGTCCTTGTCAATGGAGCACTGTTTATCGAGCACTCCCAACATGGCACCTTGTGGTGAATCCCTGAGTCTCTGCTCCCCGGGCACCTGTGGCTGTGCAGGATCAGCTGCCGGGAAGATGGGGACGAGCCCTGAGCTAGCCTTGGTCTCCACCCTAAACTCCCGCAAGCCCTGGTCGCTGTGGCTTCAGGCCCATAAGGCTCCCCCCCACCCAGTTCTGGGGTTCTAGGGGCTTAGATGCTGGGGTTCTGGGCTCTGGCTCCCGGGGCCGGCCGTGTCCTCCAGTGTCCTGAGGGTCTGGGGGTGGGACTTCTGGAGAGCGGAAGCTGGCCCTGGTGTTGCCACGACCTTGTGCACCATCCACCCATCCACCCACCCACCGGGTAAGGAAGGAGGCACGGAGGGCGGCTGGCCTCGGAGAGACAGAGGAAGGGGAGGAGTGTGGGAGAAGAGAGAGGCGTGAGGGGGAGAGACGGAGAGAAAGGTGGAGACCCCACATCTCCAGAGCCTGGCCCCCCGGGGCCCCCACTGCCTGGCGAGCCAGGGGCCCACCGGCTGCCTGCAGGCAGCTGCTCCCCGCTCTCCTTCCGTAGGTAAGGCACCACATGCCTGAGATCCCTGGGAATGAACTTGGGAATGAACAGGGAGGGGCTGCACGCCTGCCCCCCCACCCCCGCCATGCAGGTGCTGTCACTGGCGGGACCTCCTGCTGGGTCGGGCACGCCACTTAGAGGCAGACACTTGACTCTGTGCTCCTGAGTGCAGTGCTCTACGGGCGACACGCTGCCCTGCTCTGAAGCGGAGAGCCACGTGCAGGAAGGGGACACATGTCTGGGCCAGGTACGTTACATTTTAGTGCAATTGGATGAACAGGCACATCAGGATAGAGGGATGGGAGGGAGGAAGGTGGGAGGGAAAGAGGGAGGGAGGGTCAAGTGTGTGGGTGAGACAAGTATGTGGTTTGGCGGATGCGTGGATGGGTGGGTGAGAGATGAAAGGAAGGATGAAAGGATGGATGGGTGGGTGGATGGACAAAAGGATGGATGGATGGATGGATGGATGGATGGATGGATGGATGGACGGACGGACAAATAATAGGTCAAGCGTCAAGTTTAGTCACGGTTGGATGAATTGGTAGATAGATACTCGTAAGTAGATAGTGGATGTGTGGATGGGTGGATGGATGGTGGGTAGAGGGATGGTGGATGGATGGTGGCGGATGATGAGTGGGTGGACGGGTGGAAGAGGAGAAGAGTTTCACAGAAAATGGTTGGGGCTGGAGTGATAGCACAGTGGGGAGGGCGTTTGCCTCGCACATGACCGACCCAGGTTTGATCCCCAGCACCCCATATGGTCCACCCATGCACTGCCAAGAGTGATCCCTGAGTTCAGAGCCAGGAGTGACCCCTGAACAGCACCAGGTATGAACCCCCCACCCCCAAAACAAAACAAAACAAAACAAAGGAAAATGGTACCGACATGACAGAGAGCCTGTCCTAGGGAAGGTCGCCTCTCACCTCCAAGATCCTCCCTGGGAGAGAGAGAGAGAGAGGGAGAGAGAAGAGGGAGAGGGAGAGAGAGAGAGAGAGAGAGAGAGAGAGAGAGAGAGAGAGAGAGAGAGAGAGAGAGAGAGAGAACGGGTGAAAGCACTTGCTCTGCGGGCAGCCAGCCTCGATGCCCACACCACACACCTGAGCAGCAGCAGGAGTGACCGCTGGACACAGAGCCAAGAGTCAGTCCCAAGCGCTGCCGGGCGTGGCCCCCAAACCGAAATCAAAATCTTTGAACCCCCTCCACTGTGCTCACCCCAGTTCCGCCCTGGACGTGGCCTTATGCTACGTGACCTCAGGTTCGGGGGCACAGCAGCAAGGAGGGGAAGAGACCAGAGCAGAGGCTTCCACACAGCTGGGAGCGTCAGCCAACGCCCGGCGGGGACCCGAGTGCCCATGGCAGCCTCAGACTTGGGACCACCGAGCGAGGGCTGGGGGGGGCACGGAGGGGCTCCCTGGCAGGCCGGCCCTGGTCTGAAGAGCCTCGGGCCTTGCATGGAGCCGCCCCACGAGCTCTGACGCTTTGCCGGGACCCCGATGGGGGCGGAGACGATCCTGAGCCGGACAGGCTGGCCGGGGCTACGGTGGCGGGCAGCTGAGGCCTGTTCTTGGTGCTCACTCAAGTATTCCTGGGGCGGCCGCTGTGTGCCTGGCGCTCTGCTGGCCTCACTCACTGCCCCTCCCGCCCTCTGGACACCCGGGACAGCGTGTCCCCGGCCGGGGTACCACCCCCCCACCACCTCCACCGCCAAGTCCCCGGGACTGACAGGACCAAGTGTGGGGTGGGGGCTGTGCCGGGCTCACCCCTCCTCCCCTCTGAGTCCAGCTGCCCTGTTAGCGCCGCCCCGGCCTCCCAGAGCGAGTGACCAGGTGGCCCCGGGTGTCCAGCCCTCAGTGCTCCCTCCTGGGCTGGCGCATGCAGGACCTTCCCCGGGAGGCCCTGACCTCCCCCAGGCCTGGGTCCTCGCGGGAGAGAACGCAGCCCCACCGGCTGGGTCCCTTGTGCGGGTGCCCTTCCCGCAGCCCCCCGACGGCCACACACGCTCAGATCCGCCTCCGTGCCAGGCTCCGGGGTGGGGGCGAGCAAGGCCCCCCAGGACATGTCCCCGCTCCTATGAGACACTTACCTGGGGTCAGGAGCAGGGGCTTCTGGGAAAAGTCAAAGGTGACTCTGAACCCTGGACCCTACACACCTCCTGCCCCCCCACCCCCCGTTGGTGCTTCTCATCACCCACGGGAACCACCCAGGGAAGAACTGATATAGCTGGCCCTGGAGAGCTGGGGAAACTGAGGCCCAGAGAGTCACAGGATCCCGCCCAGGTCACTGGGACCCAGCAAAGCGAGGAGGGCCGGGCCTGAGGCTGCCTCAGAAAGGGAGGCATGAAGGAGACCTAGGAGGAGACCCTCTGACCCCACTCCTGGTCATTCCCATGCTGTCCCTTCCCCCCCCCCGCCCCGTGCTTCTGCAAGGTGCCCGGATCAGCAGCGGGCTGGGAGGGACAGCGGGCTGGGAGGGGCCTGCTGGCCACAGCCACGCATAGCTTTGCAGGTGCTAAATTTAAACATCGGAGGTGAGCCGGGAACAGAGTGTCGGGCTTGGGGGACGGATGGGGTGAAGGCAGCACTGCGGGCCTCGGGGAGGGCCGGAGTCGGGGGGATGGGGAGAGCTGCTGAGAGAAGGTCTTCAGCCCCCCCCCCCGCCCCCACCAAAGCACTCTGGCGGCTGCACAAGGGAGGGCCGTCGGCTTCCTGCGGGGGTGCGGGCTCTGCATCCAGGACCCGGCGGTCCCCCGACTTCCTGCAGAAGAAGCTGGTTCAATTTCCTGCAAGCCATCCACACCCTGTGGGGCCAGAAAGATGGCCCAGTGGTTAGGACACTCGCCACGTGAGCAGCCAGCCCAGGTTCAATCCCCGGCACCCCATACGACCTCCCCGAGCACTGCCAGGAGTGATCCCTGAGCACTGCCAGGTGTGGCCCCAAACAAAAACTGAACAAATACACCAGCAAGAACCAACCCCCCCTCCACAGCCTCAGCTGAAGGCTCCCACCTGCCGCAGAGACCACGCCGGGGGCCGGAGCGGGGCCTCCCCTTCCGCTCCTCGGGCCTGTGGTGTGCGAAAGCCGCCGGGAACCCAGGGCCAGACGGAGGCACGCGAGTGGCATATGCGGACTGGAACCCGCCACGTGTGCTGAGGCTCGCACCCGGCCCCTCTGCCCGCCCGCACACACGGCAGTCAGCAGGAGGAGAGCAGGCGGGAAGCCCGGGGGCCTGCAGGGAGAGGAGCTTCGGGGCGAGTGAGAAACGGGGCGTGAGGCAGGGCCACAACGAGAGGGGGGGCGTAAGGACCCAGGGGAGAGTCAAGGGCACCCCTCCCACCTCCTCCACAGCACCCCGACTTCTGGCCCCGCCGGCCCAGAGGGCCAGGGTGGCCCCGGCACCCCAAGGCTGGAGCCCGCCTGGGCCCTTCCTGTGTCCTGGCGTCCCGTGGAGACGGTGGCACCCCGGGCCCCGGGCGGGTCTGAGGCCCTGGGCTCCTGCTGGCATGAGCGTTGGCATGTGTGCCCGCGTCGTCGCCACGCGTGGCTCGGGAGCTCTCAGAGGGAAGGAACGGAACGGGCTCTCCGAGGGCCGGTCCCACCAGCTGGGGGAAAGCGAGGCAGAGGGCGGGGAGGGTGCAGGGTGGGTCCAGGGTGGGGGGGAGATGTCCCCACCCGTAGCTGGGCTGTCCCTTCCCCCCTGCCCATGGGGGTTGCAGCAGGATTCGTGGCAGCCGGAGGAGGCAGGGCCTGGCCACGTGTCGGGGGGCTTCCTCTGCAGGATGGCGTGGACAGTCACCTGCCGGCCCGCCCGCCCGCCCGCCCGGGAGGCTGGAGCCAAGTGAGTGACAAGGCTGGGACTCGAGCCAGTGCTGGGCAGCCTCCGATCCCCCCCGCCCTCCCTGCCCGCCAGCCCCTGGCCCTGTCTGCCCATCGCGGGCTCACCCCAGGGCCCAAGGCCAGACAGCAGCATTTTCTTCCTGGTACCCAGATGGCGCCTGTCTCTTTGTCTGAGGGGTTTCTCCCTTCCCTTTTCTTCTCTCTCGCTTTCTTTCTCTCCCCCCCCTCCCCATTCGAAAGATGAAGGAGCAACTCCCTGGATGGCATAGGAAAACAAAAGGGGCTGCTGTCAGCCAGCCTCGGTGGCAGCCCCCCCAACCCCCCTGAGTCGGGGAATATGGAAATGAGCTGGGTGTATGCAAATGAGGCTCCTGGGTGATTTGCATGGAGCCAGCCTGGGCTGGTGCGAGGAGCAGGTGGGGCAGGCAGCTCAGAATCTCCCCAAGCTCCCTGGGGGGGGGGGTGGGGTCCCCCCGAGAGACCTGGCTCCTCCAAGCCGGCCTTCTCCCAGGAAGACTGTCCTCTGTAGCATGAGCTACCTGGACAGCTGTCAGGGTTTAATCATTCCAATTTATGTAAATAAAATTAATTTTGTGTTTGTTGCCTTCTGGTGCTAACACACGGCTGGTTGGATTTTTTTTATTATTAGTAAATTCAAAGGGTAAGTTTGGGATGGTCTAACGTACCGGCTTCCTGGGTGATGACTGAGCAAGAGCACTTGCCGTAGGAAACCACAGAAGTGTCCCTCCGAGCACCAGCGGGGAGACTGGACTGCACTCCCAGCCACGCTGCCTGCAGGCTACAGGGTGGCCAGGGGTCTCACCAGCACTTCCCAGGTGGGATGGAGGAGGGTGAGTGAAGCAAGGATGGGGGAGTGAAAAGGGTGATCCATGAAGCAGGGGAGAGAAAGGGAGAAGGGAAGGAAGGGTAGAGAAGATGGGAGAGGGAGAGTGAATGTCGTGTGTGTATGATGGATGGATGAGTGGGTGGGTGGATAATAGATGGGAGGATGGACTGATGGATGAACAGAGGGATGGACAGATGGATGGAATGATATATAGATCGATAATGGATGACTAGGTGGAAGAGCGGATGAACAAGTGGATGGATGGATGACTGGGTGAGTGAGTCGATGGATGAATGGATTGGTGGGCGATAATGGAAGGGTGGATGAGTGTGTGGATGGATGGATGAGTGGGTGGATGAGTGGGTGGATGAGTGGGTGGATGAGTGAGTGGATGGATGGATGAGTGGATAGATGGATGGATGGATGGATGAGTGGGTGAATGGATGGATGAATGGTGGATGGATGGGTGAGTGGTTGGATGGATTGATGAATGGATGGATGGATGAGTGGTGGATGGATGGGTGAGTGGGTGGATGGATGGATGGATGAGTGGATGGATGGATGAGTGGATGGATGAATGGATGGATGAGTGGATGGATGAGTGGATGGATGAATGGATGGATGAGTGGATGGATGAGTGGATGGATGAATGGATGGATGAGTGGATGGATGAATGGATGGATGAGTGGATGGATGAGAAGGTAGATGAGTGGATAGATGGATGAGTGGCCAGATGAGTGGATGTATGAGTAGGTTGATGGATGGATGGATGGATGAGTGAGTGGATGGATGGATGGATGGATGGATGAGTGAGTGAGTGGATGGATGGATGGAGGGTGGGTAGAGGAATGAACAGGTCTGATAATTGGCTCTTCCAATGGATGGATATGTTTATGTATCAGGAAGAATAGCAAGAAGGATAATGGATAATGTGTGAAGGGATGGTAAAGTGATGGAAGCATGGACAAATAGAAGGATGATGAGTGAAGGAAAGAAGGAAAAGAGCAAAGAAAGCAGGAGCATGGGAAGTGGAGTGTGTGCCACTGCTCAGGCCACCATGGCGAGTCCTGCAGACTGAATGGCTCAGAGTTCCACCTTCTCTCACTGCAGAGCAGCCCTGTGCCGGGACCAGCAGCACATAGTCGCCAGGGCAGGGAGGCTGGAATTCTAATATCAAGTTATAAAGAACTCAGTTTCAAGTGAGGACATTCGGGTGCTTGCTTTATCATGGAGTGCCCGTCTGACCTTCACTGAGGTGGGGGAAGAGAAAGAGAGAGCGACAGAGAGACAGCAGAGAGAACTTTGCTTCTTCTTATAAAGACACCAAGGCTATCCACCAGGGCTCCGCCCTAAGTCCCATTCAACCTCAGCCACATCCCGAGATTCCTGTTGTCCAAATATAGCCCCATTGGTAGCTGGGCTTCAACAGATGGGTTGTATGGAGACACACACATTCAGTCCAAAGGTGGACGGGTGGATGGATGGATGGGTGGATGGATGGATGGATGCACAGGTGAATGGGTGGATGGATGGATGGATGGATGGATGGAGGAGTGGATAGATAGATGGATAGATTAATGGATAGGCGGGTGAATGGATGGATAGATAGATGGATGGATGGATGGATGGATGGATGGATGGATGGATGGAGGAGTGGATAGATAGATGGATAGATTAATGGATAGGCAGGTGAATGGATGGATGGATAGATGGATGGATGGATGGATGGATGGATGGATGGAGGAGTGGAAAGATAGATGGATAGATTAATGGATAGGCGGGCAAATGGATGGATGGATGGATGGATAGATGGATGGATGGATGGATGGATGGATGGATGGATGGATGGGTGCACAGGTGAATGGATGGATAGATGGGTTCACAGGTGAATGGGTGGGGTGGATGGTGGGGTGGATGGATAGATGATGGATGGATGGATGGATGGATGGATGGATGGATGGATGGGGGAGTGGATATATTGATGGATATATTAATGGATAGGCAGGTGAATGGATGGATGTATAGATGATGGATGGATGGATGGATGGATGAATGGATGGATGCATAGATGGATGAATGGATGGGTGGATGGATGGATGGATGAGTGGATGGATGGGAAAGCCATCCTGTATTACTCCATTTATTTGAGAGTCTTTCTGGGAGCTGGAGAAATAGTTCCAAGCCTTGTAACACGGTCTCTTTGCATGCAGGAGGCCCAGGCTTGATCCCCAACACTACCAGTAGCAATGTCAGAGCAGAGAGCCAGAAGTAGCCCCTGGAAACTGACCTCTGTGTCTCCCTCCCATATAAGAAGAATTATGAAGCCTCAGGGCCAGGGCCAGGCTGGGCACTGGACTGGCCTAGCAAGAGAGGCAGCCGGGTCTCTGCTTCACAAATATCACGGAGCATCTCTGCTCTCCCCAGCACAGGGTCCTATAGGGAAGGGCCTGAGTCTTTGGCCAGTGTTGTTCTCATCTACTGGGTGAGTGGCCCTGGGTGATGACCATCCCCCTACCCGGCTCTGGAATGCAAGTGGTTGTGGGGCACCATCCCAGGCCAGTGCCCGGGCTCTCATCTCCTCCTCCCTGCCAGCTCCCCAGACTCCTCCCCCACGTACCATCCCCCGCCCCCTCTGGGGAACACCAAGGCTCCACGTTTTCATCTTGTATTACAACATCATTCTTCCGCGATCAGAGCCATCAGCACCTCAGGCCAGATCCAACCACCAGCGCCGGCCGCCGAGATCAGACCCGGCCACCACCCGCGAGACAAGAGCTCTCTCGTAGTCTTTCCCACCTGCCAGGAGGGCTGGGGGTGGGGGGCTGTAAGGACCCTGGATCAGCTTCCCCCACCCACCCACATGTCCCTCGGCACCCCGAGCTGCCCTCAGACCTGCAGCTTTGCCCTCCTGCCCTCTAGCCGGAGGGGCAGAGACAGACACACACGTGCCAGTGCCCACCACTGGAGACCCCCGCTGAGAGTGAATTTTGCCCCACTTTCAGCAAGGCCAGACAGAGAGGCAGGCGCCCTGAGACACGCACACGCGTGCAGTTCCTCCGTCGGGGCAGCCCCGTCCCGTGTTCTAGCCAGCAGGCCAGTGCAGGGGTGCAACCACGGGGTCACCGGGGGGCTGAAAGGCTGCAGAGCTCAGGTGAGGCTGCGTCAAGTCCCGAATCCTCACCCCGGCGGGATCAGAAGCCCTGAGACTGAAGAATGCCTCCCCCCAGGGGTCCAACACTCATTCCAAGGCACAGGTTGTCTAGGGCCGGACCACCCTGAACGCGCCCAATCTCGTCTGCAGGCCCCAGACTCCTCCTCGTGATGGACTCTTCTTGCTACTGTTGTTGGCATCATTCCAGGCGCCATAACGCCAGCGGGCTCTGTGCATCCGACGTCCCGACGCCATGCCTCCGTCCCTTTGTCCCAGGGTCCCTCACGCCCTCTTCTCCCCTTCCCCACCACGGTAAGCTCAGTTCTGCAGACCAGCTCTCAGGTTCTCTTGCTTGGAGCCGTTTGTTATTCCCGGGCTGCACTTCTTCCTGCCCCACCAAGGAGAGAGATCATTCTGCGTCTGTCTCTCTCCTGGCTGGCTTCACCCAGCCTGATCCATCCACGGAGAGGCGAATGGCCTGATTTCCTTCTCCCCCTCCTCTATTCTAGAACACTCCGGCTGTTCCCGGACTCGGGCTTCGGTGAGTAAGGCTACAGTGAGCCTAAGACGGCAACACGGCAACTAGCTTTTCTGAATGGAACTTTCTATTCTTTTTTTTTTTTTGCTTTTTGCTTTTGCTTTTTTTTTTTTTTTTTTTTGCTTTTTTTTGGGTCACACCTGGCATTGCACAGGGGTTACTCCTGGCTGCACTCAGGAATTACTCCTGGCGGTGCTCAGGGGACCATATGGGATGCTGAGAATCGAACCCGGGTTGGCTGCGTGTAAGGCAAATGCCCTATCTGCTGTGCTATCACTCCAGGCCCGAACTTTCTATTCTTGAGATCAATGTGAAGAACGGGGATTGGTGGGTCATATGAAAGCTCAGTTCTGGGTTTGTAGAGGGGTCTATATTGTTTTCTAAATGAACCAGAGCAGTGGACACGGCCACCACCAGCAGTGAATGCGGGTCTCTTCCCCCCATGTCCACGCCCACCCTGGTGGTTTTCCTGTGGGGCGTGCCAGTCTCGCGGCATGAGCTGAGGGTGGTCGCTGCTGTTCCGATGGGCACTTCCCCGGTTCCCCTGAGTCAGGCGCAGCATCTTTCATACTCCCGTGGGCCACCTATATGTCCTCTTTGAGGAATCCCCTGGTCCTCCCTTCTCGATCCCTGTTTTATGGGAAGCCAGCTCTCCAGGGGCGGAGCAGAGAGAAAGGACGTTTCTGGCAAACACCCCCAGTCCTCTGGGCCCCCCCATCCACCCTCTCAGAGTCCCGGGGACCGAGGGGAAACCTCACCTTCCACCGGCTCGGGCTGGCAGTGGGACCCTGTAGGGGCTGGACAGACTGACCGTCGGGGCTTAGCCAAAGGGACCTGGTGACAGACCCTCTGACTGCTCGTCCCAGCGGGAAGCAGCTGCCCACCGTGTGTCTGCACCTCGAGGCCTGGCCTCTCCCCAGTGTTCTTCCTGAGAAGGCCCCGCCTCATCGCCCACGCTCTGGGGGAGGGGATGAGACGCATCCCTGGGTCTGGGCGGGAGAAATGACCCTTTGCTGGGGCCACCAATCAGGGGGGCCTGCGGATGTGCCGGCCACAGACCCAGTTGGGACAGGTTCTGGTCCCTGCAGAGCTGCCCAGCGGGGAGGACCGCTGCCCGCTGCCCTGACCCACGGCTCCGGCTGGGAGATGGACACAGGGCGGGGCACGCCCCAAGGTGGGCGGGATTTCCCCTTTGCCCTTCAGCAGGGGCCAGGAAGGAACCTGGGGTCCGAGTCGAGGCGGGGGCATATTTTTAGGGTATATTATGGGTGCAGGGTCACACAGTGTGCAAACGGAACTCAAACCCAGATCAGCCAGGCTCTGAACCCGGCCAGTTACACCGCCCCCTCCTCCACACAAGCTCTCCCCCTTGGTCCCCCGCTGAGCACTTAGCACAGGGTTGGAGAGAGTGAGATCCGGCCGCTTGGGGCACTGCTGGGCAGCTTCAGGGAAGTTTCTCACCCTCTCTGGGCTTCCTCAGCTAGAAAGGGCAGCTTCCCTTCCAGTTCTGGTCTCTGCCCTCCACGGGCCCCTCTGGGGCCCCGTCCATGGTCCCTCTATCAGCCCACAGCAAAAATCACCGCCAAAACAACAAGGGTACCCTGTTCTACCCTGCCCACCAGAGGTGGGGACTCACCTCGAGTGCTCTGGATGGCCTCAGCTAGCACTCGGACAAGTGACCAGTGGGCCAGTGGGGCCCCAGAGGGTCCACATGCCTCACCACACAGCCAGGGCACCTCAGGTCTGTATGAAGCCCTCCACCTGCCACCTGGACATGGTGACCGACAGCCCCGGGCTCTAACTGTCCATGTGCGATATCATGTAGAGGCAGAGGAAGGCAGGGACCAGGCACTGGAGCTTGTCCCCTCTCCCCTGTACCCACTTTACAGCTTTGGAAACTGAGGTTTTGTGTGCTCAGAGTTGCTTGGCCTCCCATCCTGTTTTATATTCCTTTTCTTTGGGGGGCCACACCCAGGGATGCTCAGGGGTTCCTCCTGGCTCTGCACTCAGGAATCACTCCTGGAGGGGCTCGGGGGACCCTATGGGATGCCGGGGATCTAACCTGGGGTTGGCCACGTGCAAGGCAAACACCCTTCCCGGTGTCCTATTGTCCCGGCCCCTCCGATCCTGTTTCTATTGAGGTTTTTTTTTTTTTTCCACATCGGACCCGGGAACGCAGAAGGCTGAAACGCAGGAAGGGGCCTTGTTCTTCGTTGGCTAGAGACCTCCCCATTGGGGCTCGCTGAGAAGGTCCCTTACCGTGATCTGGGCCCACTCCCAAGGGGCCCAGGCTGGTGGTGCTGACCACAGTGCTCCAGTGGTCAGGTCCAGAGGTGCTGGGGATCCCCAGGGCCACATCCAGGGACGCTGTTGACTGTGGGGCGGGGGGGAGGGGGGAGGCAAGCGGTGCCAAGGATCAAAGCCAGGGCCTCAGACACACCAGGCCTGTGCTTGGCCCCTTTAAATCGTCTCCCTGGTCCTTATTTTTAGGGTCTCTCAGCAGCCAAGTGGGGTAGCCAGAACCGGAGCAACCGCCTTCATCTCTGGGGTGAACACGGTTCTGGAAGCAGGTGGGACCAGAGCCCCACAGCATACAGACAGACAGACAGGGGCTGGAGTGATAGCATAGCGGGTAGGGTGTTTGCCTTGCACACGGCCGACCCGGGTTCAAATTCCAGCATCCCATATGGTCCCCTGAGCACTGCCAGGAGTAATTCCTGAGTGCAGAGCCAGGAGTAACCCCTGTGCATTGCCAGGTGTGACCCAAAAACAAAACAAAACAAAAAAAGCACAGCATACAGACAGGCCCACGGCCTCGTCTCCTCCCCCCCCCCCTTGTCTCTGCCCAGATCCAGCCCTCTGCCGTCTCTCCCTCAGGCACCTGGGACTGACTGCCCCGCTGCCACCCGGCTTCCCCCAGGCCCCCGGGAGACGGGTCCATCCGTGTGGGTAATTACAGCCTCCCAGGTCCCCCTGACTCCTCCAATAAATTTCCTGGTGATTGAAGGTCTTATTTGTATCCTATCGATAAATGAAGTGCTCAGTGCACGTTTGCATGCGAGCATTCCTAAGCAGTTACAAGGCAGAAGGGGGCAGGGGGAAATCTCGCCGCTAAACTGCAGTGTCTTGTCGAATAGGATTCTGTGACTTACAGTTCTCTCCTCTTCGCTGCACTTGAATATTAAATGTTGTATTAATAGCTCACTCTTAATTATCCATGAGTAATGTACTACGGCTCAGAAATTAATGAAGGGAAGGACCCAAACGAGAATATTTCCCACTCCTCTGGGCGCCTCCGGGCGGACGGGAGGGGGAGATTTGCATCTGATTTGCATGAGATGCTGTGGTTCTGGTGGTCCTGGCTGGGAAGGTGGAAAGAAAACCAGGGCCCCAACGTGGGGATCTGATGCGGTCCCAGCCACTTCCCCGTGCTCTGCGGAAAGAGAATTCACCTCCTCCTCTCCTTCCCGCCAGGTTTTGCCTGGACTGAGTCGGCTGCCAGGAAGACCCCACCCACCCACCTCCATGAGCTGAATAAAAAAAAAAACCATCCCAACAGCTACAGTGCACGACGGACCATCCACACTCACACACGTACACACAGGCGCTGACAACCCTAATAAGCACATCCGAATACAGACACGTGCGCCCGGATTCACATGCTCACTCTCCATCCCATAAGCCTCACATTTCGAGGGAGGGAGGGAGGGAGGGAGGGGACAAGTCTTCAGCCTGGCATGGAATCGATCCCCACTTGATTCCTAGCACCTCTGAGTAAGAATCACTCAGAAGAGGGGCTTCTGAGCACCCTTGGGAGAACCCCTCAAAATAAAAAGGAAAAATAAAATAATACAGATATTCGTAGCACTGTAGCACTGTCGTCCCATTGTTCATCGATTTGCTCGAGAGGGCACCCACCAGTAATGTCTCCCTTGTGAGACTTGTTGTTACTGTTTTTGGCATATCCAATGTGCCATGGGGAGCTTGCCAGGCTCTGCCGTGCGGGCAAGATAGCTTGCCGGGCTCTCCAAGAGGGACGGAGGAACTGAACCTGGATTGGCCGTGTGCAAGGCAAACACCCTACTCGCTGTGCTGTCACTTCTTTACCCAAATAAATTTTGATATTTCTGCAAACCTTCCCCTTAGCGTTGTTACCCTAACTGGCTATCCTCCTAGGGATGTACCCAAAAATGCAAACACCCATGTCCAGAACGTGGACACAAATGGCTCTGACAGTATTGTGGGCACAGTGCAAACACCCATTGAGTCACGAACAGAGAACAAAATGTGGGAAACATCAGCCCCAGGAGGAGGCTGGATGCTACTCAGATGAAGCTTGTCAAAACTATTACGGGGAGCGAAAAACGCCCATCTTAAATGATCATGTATCATCTCGTTGCTATAGGATGCCCAGAAGAGGCAAATCCATAAAATAGAAAGCTTATATTCTTTATTGTCTCGAGATGAAGGGGATGAGGGGATTGGGAGAGGGAGGGACTTTAAGGGCACAGGGTATCTTTCTGAGGTGATGGTTGTAAAATGAATGCG
The DNA here is from genome assembly GCF_027595985.1 of Sorex araneus. NCBI lineage: Eukaryota > Metazoa > Chordata > Mammalia > Eulipotyphla > Soricidae > Sorex > Sorex araneus. The sequence continues at coordinate 15,379,394 of NC_073310.1, forward strand.
GGGAGATGTGCACAAATCTAAAATCTGCTACAGTCCCTTCAGAGGTGCGAGAGAATTCCATCTCATTCGAGGAGTTGGGATGATTTGCATGAGAAACCATTATTAATAGCACTCTAAACCGCAGAATCTCAATTAAAAATTTTCAAGAGAAGAAGTTAGCCCAAGTCGGACCATGTAAACATGCCTACATGCCGTGTGCAATGAGTCTTGCTGTTCCCACAAGGCACAACACCATTCCCCACTCTCCTCCTCAAGTCAAGAGGGGCGGGGAGCTATAACTCACCAGAGACGACTGGTGGGGAGCAGGGGTGAGGCTGGGGGCTAGTCAGGTCCCTTCACTGATGGCAAATGCTGAGAGGAGCTTCAGAGAAGGCAGGGAAGGCTACTGGGGGGTGGGGTGGGTAAGATACCCACTCCTTTATAGTTTCTCATTAGACAACACCCCCCTGCTGGTCACAGGCTCTGGGTACATTTACTCATTCATTCACGCATTCACTCATTCATTCACTCACCACTCCTTCGCTCACTTGCTCACCCCCTGGTTGAGATCCTCTAACTCAATGTTGCCATCTGTGAAATGGGAACAGTTTCAGAACAGACCCCCCCACCCCACCCCGCCCAAGGTTCATTGTGAGAACGACAGAAGAACCTAATGGATCTCCCTCCTAAGGGAGCAGAGGTCATAGAATCTCAACACAAACGCATTAACCTGAAGGAAACAAACAAAAAGGCCTCGGAGACAAACCCAGTGCACAGACGGAGTTTCTTCCTCCCAGACAATCCTCCGCACTGTTGCGAGAGAACATTTTTCTTGCAAGAACTAGAATCCCATCATAATTCTACTTTTGCCCCCCTGATGCCTCCCCCTCCACTTAACAGCCTCATCATTCCAATGTCAGCACATCTCTTCGAAAGCTTGATGTTCATGGCTGAATTGTATTCCCGCACATCGTCGACCCTTCATTTATCCGAGCCTCCTTAGTTCCAAACAATACACGAGAGGAAATAAGTTGCAAGATGAGTCCCAATATGTGGCAAGATAAGGCAACCATCTTTTTCTTCAGCCCTTGGTTCCTTCCTCTGCTTCCTCTTATGCAGTATAAACAACGCGGCCTTGAACATCTTGCCAGTCCATCTTTGTCGCCAAGAAACATGCGCTCTGGGATTTCCAAAGGAGGCTTTATCCAGGAGCAAATTTAAGCTTCCCCCATGCCGCTGCCCTAGCGAAGGGGGTGGGGGCTGGCTGGACACTTGTTAAGTGCCAAGAGTAAGGACGTGCGTCTGCCCCAGTCGCCAAGTTTCCACAATACCCTAAGAGGCGGCTGTTACTGCCCCATTGCCCAGGTCGGGAAACGGAGGCGCACCAAGAGGATAACCTCTCCTTCGCCTTGGACAAAGCCTTTCAACTCCCAGAACATCAAGGGCCTGGTGACATCTCCGCCCTTCTCTCCTGCGGGCCAGTGTGAGAAAGCCTTCCTCTGCCACCAGGGAGTGCAGAGCACCCCCCCAGCCACAGCCTGGCGGCGTTTCCCACTGCGTCTGCGTCCAAGGACCGCCCCAGAGGCTCTTCCGCTCGGGGTCGCACTCCGAGCATCACTTCTCTGCGCCTCCCACGCTTGGACCACATGGCCGGGCGCGGGGCTCGGGGAGCAGCTGGACGCGCTATTGGTGGAGACGCGCCACGTGGTCGGCCCTCCCCGCGGGCGCGGGAAGCTGACTCAGGGAGGAGGCGAGGACCAGAGGCGGGCGCGGGGCCCCGGGATGCAGGATGCTTTTGCCTGCCTCTCTTTGCGCGTTTCCCTCTTTTTTTTTTTTTTTTTATGTCTCCCGATTTGGTGACTCTGGCATGTGCCCTGAGATCAGGCACACTGAGCTCGCCCGGTCCCCCTGGCCTCTGCTCACCGCCCAGCCACCCCTGGCCCTTACCTCCAGTCCGGCCCCTGCTCCACCTCCTGGAAGCCCGTCACCCCCTGACTCCATCTCCCCCTTCCCATAATGAATAGCCCAGGAGCCTGCGGGAGAGGGAGCCAGGGCTGCCCACTGCCTCACACACACCCCCTCCCCCGCCCTGGGCAAGCCCCTGATGACACCATCCATCACTGCCACCCTCCGTGGCTGGGCGCCCCAGGCCCAGCCAAGAAGGGGAGGAAACGCGGCCCACAGCTCAGTGGAGCCCTTAATGATTACGTCAAGGAGCAAACCATTTATTAGTCTCCTTAGCGGCCAAAAAAAATAAGGGCTGAGAAGGCAGCAACCACATGGGGGGGGGCGCAGTGGCAGGGGGGGCCTGTGGATTTATTTTTTATTTTTTTAGGACTGCCTCTAGCTTCAGACACCGAGGGGCCGCCGCTCTGAGCTCTGTTCCCAGCCAAGCGACTGGGAACACAGAGAGGCTGAGTAACTGGTCTGAAGTCACACCGCACACCTAGGACGGGCCCTGCTTTGGGGACACCCTGGCCTCTCCCTGTGCATCCTGTGGTCTCCGACACATTCTCTCAGACCTTCGGGGTTGGGGTGGGGGAGGAGAAATGAGACTCTGGAATCGGAGCCAATCCTGGGACTCTAGCCCAACACCACACACCCAGGCCCTCCGTTTTCTCTATCTGGAAAACGGGTGTCTTGGGGCCAAAGAGGTAGCACAGCGGGTAAGGTATTTACCCTTGCACACGGTTAACCCGGGTTCGATCCCCGGCATTTCATAGGGTCCCCCGAGCACTGCCAGGAGTGATTCCTGAGTGCAGAGCCAGGAGGAACCCCTGAGCATCGCTGGGTGTGATCCTAAAAGCAAAAGAAAAAAAACAAAAAACAAAAAAACAAAAAACAAAACACCCGGGTGTCTTTCATTCAGGACATGGCGGGAGGGAATGATTCAGCATCGCCTCCTTGAAGTCCTTCCCCAGTCCCGCCAGGCACCTGCGCTGCGTGAGCAGAGCCTGTGGTGAGCAGACAAGCGGGGCCCGAGAAAGCACCAAATGTTTTGTTCTCTGCTCCCGGACAGAGTGACCGGGGAGCGGGGGAGGGGAGGGGAGTGGGGGGGGGGCCTAGCGCAGTGGGGGAGGGGCGGCTGCTGGGTGGAAGGAACTGCATGTCCTTCCACAGCGCTGGGAGTGGCCCCTGTGCGGTGGCCGGGAAGAGGAAGCCAGTCCCACCCTGGGATGCTGGACAGGGGACCGTCCTGTCTCTGCCCTGAACATGACAGTCCCCCTCTTCTGAGGCCTCGCCTGGCACCCAGAGGCTGCCGCTCTCACCCGGGGCTCCAGAGTCTCCCTGGGACTCCAGAGCGCCTCCTCAAGAAGGGCAGCGGGGAGGGGGTCTTTGTAAGGTGCTGGGGGGCTACTCCCGGCTCTGTGCTCTGGGATCTGTCCTGGCGGGCTTGGGGACAGGAGCCTGGGGATCCCGCTGGGGTCAGCCACACGTAAGGCAAGTGCCTTACACCTGTACCATCTCTCGACTCCTGGGGGGGCGGGGTCTTTTCCCGGAGAGCCCCTCCTCTCCTGCCGCATGCCAGCAGACACCAAGTCCTCCTCCATCGCGCCCCAGGTCTTCCTCACCGAGCCCACCTCAGCCAGCAGCTGAGTCACCTCCCCGCTCTCTCCGTGACATCCCAGGTTTTCAGCTCAGACCCTCCCACCCGCCCCCCGCCCCCGCCCTGGGCTGCAAATGGAGCCTCTGGTAGCTGTCTCCACCGCAGCAGTTGTCCGGCTCACCAGGTCCTGTTTTTATTGAGCACCTACTAGGTCCCAGGCCCCTGCTACCCTCCCTCCCTGGGCCGCCTCCTTGCCATCTGCACTCTGTCCCCATGACGTGAACCTCGTGAGGCTCTCCAGCTGCCGGGGGAGGAAGCAGAGGCCCAGAGTCACCCCTTCACTGGCTCGAGGTCTCCCAGCAGCAAAGCGATAGTGCCGGGTTTGGAGCCCCGCAGGGCCAGTTCCAGAGCCACATCCTAATTACCCCGAGGTCCCACCCCGGGGGGTCCTGCACTCGCTGGTCACCTTGGCACAAGCCAGGCCTTCCTCCGGGAAAGCGCTTCCTAAAAGATTCCACCCTTCACCTCTGCGAGGGCGGGGGAACATTTGCCACCTGGGTGAGTGAGGGAATGAATGCTTTCTGGGTGGCTGTTCCACGCCAGGTAAGTCACTCGCCCTCTCTGGGCCTCCTCCACTCTCCCGCTCTCGGCCGCAGGAAATGAGCTCAGCCGGTGCCGTGGGCCAAGAGAGGCCTGGGGCTCACCGAGATTGGCTGCAGCTGCTGGGAGCCGGCGGGGCGGGGAGCTGCCCCCGGGGCCAAGGTTATAACTGGACCATGACTAAGGGGGCTCACACCTGTCCCATCTGTCCTTGCCTGTCAGTGCGGGGGGTGGGGGGGACATGGGGCCAGTCCCCGAGCTCCCGCCCAGCCGGACGTGTCCGTCCTCCCCGAAGACCAGCCCCCAACCCCCCCCCCAGGTCTGCAGCCCCCTGGAGCCCCCACCCTCCCTTCCTGCACAGGAAGAGCCCGGAGGAGCAGGGGGCGGGGCCTGGCTCGCCCCCCCCCCCCCAACCGCCGTGACCTTGAGGAAGGGCCTTTGTGCAGTCAGCGGCCCACGGAGACCCCCATCCTGACCCCCACCACCGCGCTGAGGCCGCGCCAGGCGTTCCTTCGCTCTCTGGCCGTGCCCCCAGCCCTGGGATGTGCACAGCCAGCTCAGGCCCAGGGGGACGGATGGAGACGCGCAGGGCTGCGGCTCTGGGGGGGCCACACGCCCCCCACCGGGGGCCACTCGGTCCCTGCTGAGTCTGCTGCTTGACCCTGGGCCCAGGGCCCTCCCTAAAGTTCAAAGCCAAGGGCCGCCTTGCAGGGCACCCGCACTTGTCCCCTCCCCCCAAGGGGAAAGGCTTGGTTCCTGGGACCCAGCCGCCCGCTCGCGGCACCTCCTCCCTGCCCACCCTCACACCCGCGCTAGGCAGGTCCCTGGCGTCACACAGCCCCGCTGCAAAGTGACCTTGAGCGTGTCTCTCGGCCGCCTCTCCCCCATCCATCAAGAAACCCGCGCAAACGCCGTCAGCCGGGTGGCGTCCGGGACTGGCACCTCCACCGCCGCCGAGTCCCATTAATCAGATGTGGAAACTGAGGCTCAGGGACCAGGGGGCTCCTCGCACACAGGCAGGAAACGCCTTCCTTCGAGGCACAGCAGAGGATGCGGGTGGGGGCCAGGCCAGGGCGGCAGAAGGCAGGGGCAGGAGTAACCCCTTCCCGGCTGGCTGCCCTCCCCCCTCCCCCCAGAGGCCTGGGAACAAAGGTGCCTTTATCCAGGCTGCTGCTGCATTCCTCAGTGACACATGAGGACAAAGGCAGGGGCCACCGGCAGGGACAGGAAAGCACGACCGCCCCAAACCAGTTTCCAGCCTTCCCACGCCCCACCCCCAACGAGGGGCCTCCCCTGGGGCCTGCAGCCCAGCCCGGGGAGCTTCTGGGAGGAAGCCCGGGCCCCCTGCCTCTGCGGCCCCCCCCCCCCCCCCGGGGACCGGGTGTTTGTCCTGGAAGGGGGGCAGGTTTGGGCCAAGCCTCAGCCTCTCTCTGGGCCTCTGTTTCCTAGTCTGGGAAATGGGGGCGCACCTCGGCGAGCAGCGGGGGTTGGGGGGGACCATGCTGGTCTCTGCTACCTGGGCGGGCTCCTGGCTCTCTCCAGCCACTGCAGGGCTGTGGTGGGAGCCCAGCGAGCTCTTCTCTCTGCTCAGCGGGCTTCCACCCCCACCCCTGCAGCCCCTCCCCCAGGCAACCGCCTCTCCGGGCTGACTTAGAGACACTCTCCGCACCCCCTCCCCCGTGCATGCCCTAAGCATCCCCGCCACAGCCTCAGCACCCCCAAATCATCACCAGCTACTGACCTGCTGGCACCTCCACGCGGTAGAACGAGACCCCAGTAAGGGGAGTGTTACAGGGGCTTTGTTCCCCCCCCCCCGCGCCCCTCGGACATGGCACTGGATGGACGGATGAGTGGGTGAGCGGATGGATGATGGCAGGTTGGTTGATCAACAAACAGATGAAAGAGTGGACGGGAAAGTGGGAGGAAGGAAGATTGATGGGTGAATCAGTGGGTGGATGGATAGACAGAAAGATGGAAGAATGGATGAAAGAAAATGGAAGGGAAGGAAGGGAAGAAGGAAATGAATGAATGAGTGGTGGGTAGATGGATGGATGGATGGATGGATGGATGGATGAACGGTGATGATGAATAAGTGAATAGGCAAATGAATGGGTAGATGGATGGGTGTGTGAACGGATGGATGAGTGGGTGGATGAATGACGGGTGGATGGATGGATAGGTGGGAAGACGGACGATGAGTGGTGGGTGGAGGATGGACAATTGATGGAAGATGGCTGGATGGATGAATGGATGGGTTGGTTGGTGGATGGATAGATGGATGGATGGATGGATGGATGGATGGATGGATGGATGACGAAGGAGTGAATAGGTGGGTAAATGGAAAGATGGATCAGTGGATGGCTAAGTGGGTAGATGGATGGAGGGATAATGAAGGTGGATGGAAGATGAATAGACGGATGATGAATGGATGGATGGGTGGATGGATGATGAATGAGTGAATAGGTGAATAAAGGGGTGGATGGATGGGTGGATGGATAGGTGAGTGGATGGATGGAAGGATGATGAGTGGTGGATGGATGGACGTTGGGGTGAGGGTGATAAGTGGATGGATGGTGAGTAGACGGATGAGGGGGTGGCTGGTGGTGGTCAGTGGGTGAGTGGGTGGAGAATAGACGGACACAGTGAGTGACGGTATTCAGGAATCTGCCTCCTGGTCTGCTAGACCCAGAAAGAGAGGAAGGAGGCCAAGAGGGACATGGAGGTGAGGTGAGATCGCGGGGAGGAGGAGAGGGGTCTGCCGGAGACGGGGGGCAGGTTGGGGCCAACGTCGGCCCCTAATCCCACCCTTTCTGCTCGGCGTTACCAGAGTGGTGGCGGCCAGAGGCGCTAGAGACTGTGGCTCAGGGTTCCTGTGAGCACCTGTGAGGTCCGTCCGGTCAGAGCCCAGACGCGGCCGATGGCCTGCTCATCTCATCATGCTCACTCCCGGGTGCTGACTGTAGCCCCGGCAAGAGCTCATCAGGGAAACTGAGTCCAATTCCCGCAGGAACCCACAGCTGGCACTCAACATGAGATGCTCCGTGCAGACCGGAGAGGGGCAGCTATATTCCCAAGGTCACACAGCAACAGTCAGCCAAGCGAAAACTCAGAGGCCAGTGCTCTAGATTCAGCGTCCAGGGCGCCCTGCAACACAGCATAGATCCGGGTGAGGAGGGAGGCGGGTGGCAGGGACGAGAGGGAGAGAAAGGAAGAGGCCCAGAGCCCCACTGGTGTGCCCAGCTAGGGAGGGGGCCTCCCTCTCCCTTCCTGGACATGGCGCACCCCTCCGGCTCCCCTTCAGGCCTGCCTTTGCTGACCCACTTAGTGGATGAGCAAGTTGAGGCGGGGGGGTGGAGGCGCTGGGATTCGCACCGGGGCCAACGGAGCCGCGGAGCCCCGTCTTGGAGCAGCCCGAGCTCGCAGGTGACTCCCGAGAGCCCGAGTGGCTCAGGCGGGGAGTCTGATGGGTCGCATCCGTGGGAGGGGGGAGGGGGGGTGCAGCAGGGGAGGGAGGAGGGAGCTCAGGCTTTGCCTGCAGGAGGCCCAGGCCCCGTCCCCAGCACCGCATGGACCCCTGAGCACGCCAGAGAGCGACCCTTAGGAGCCTCCTCTCCCGCCCGCCCTGGGCCGCTGGGAGTCGGGCAGGGCAGGTGCCAGGGACTGCTCAGGGGGTGAGGCCAGACGGAAGATGCCTCATGAGGTCAAAGGTCAGGGGAGGCGGCGGGGGGTGGGGGGAGTGGAACTCAGCATTGGGCACTTGCTTTGCGTGGTGAGGCCTGGGGCTCGATGCCCAACACACACACACACACCACATGTGCACACACTCACGTGCACACACATGCACATGCACACACATGTGCACACACTCACACCTGCACATGCACACACACCACGTGCACACACATGCACATGCACACAAACCACACGTGCACACATGCACACACTCACATGCACACGTGTGCGCACACATGCATACACACGCGCACACACACACGTGCACATGCATGAACACCCAGGCCGGCAGGTCCAGGAGACACAGGTGCACAGTCACCCTCTACTGTGAGCGCCCCCCCAGCCCCCTCGGACCCAGCCTGGATGCAGGGTCTCTGCCTCGGCCCCCGACCGACAGTCTGCGAGCAGGCTCCGGGCTGGAGGGGCGGCTCCGGAGGGGACGTGGCCTTTCAGCTGGACATAAAGGCTGTGTCGAAAAACAAACAAACGACTTCCGGGGCAGAGGGCAGGGAAGTGGGTCCGACGGGGGGTTTGGGCTGCACGTCAGCCATTCAGCACGGCCCTCCGGGCTGCGGGGGGACGGCAGAGAATCAATCATGGGCCGTGTGTGTTTGCAAAAGGACGTGTGTGGCTGTGACAGGGGCGGCCCCCCGGGGACGCGTGACCACCACCTGGGCTCCCGCCGCCCGCGCCCCAGCGGCCTCAGCCGGAGTTGGGGATGGAGACCAGCCTCCGGGGCTCCCTCGGACTCACCCCCCAGCTCCAGGGAAGGGTCCTGGACACGCAGGGGGGGGTCTCAGGGAAAGGTGAGGGCCCGGCAAGCATGGGCAGCACTCGGGCTAATGAGAGGCCTGGCTGCCAGCGCGAGCCCCCCTCCCTCTGCCTCTCCCGCCCTCCTTCACCCGCCCTCCCTCCCTCTCTGCCTCTCCCTCCCTCACCCGCCCTCCCTCCCTCTCTGCCTCTCCCTCCCTCACCCGCCCTCCCTCCCTCTCCCGCCCTCCCTCTCTGCCTCTCCCTCCCTCACCCGCCCTCCCTCCCTCTGCCTCTCCCGCCCTCCCTCTCCCGCCCTCCCTCCCTCTCTGCCTCTCCCGCCCTCCCTCACCCACCCTCCCTCCCTCTCTGCCTCTCCAGCCCTCTCCCTCCCTCCCTCCCTCTCCCGCCCTCCCTCCCTCTCTCTCTCCCTCCCTCTCCCTCCCTTTCTGCCTTTCCCTCCCTTTCTGCCTCTCCCTCCCTCTCTGCCTCCCTCCCTCCCTCTCTGCCTCTCCCTCCCTCCCTCCCTCCCTCTCCCTCTCTCTCTGCCTCTCCCTCCCTCCCTCTCTCCCTCTCCCTCCCTCCCTCCCTCCCTCTCCCTCCCTCTTGCCTCACTTCCTCTCTTCCTCCCTCCCTCTCTGCCTCTCTTCCTCTCTCTTCCTCCCTCTCCCTCCCTCCCTCCCTCCCTCCCTCTCTTTCCCTCCCTCCCTCCTTCTCCCTCCCTCTCTGCCTCTCTTCCTCCCTCTCTCTCCCTCTCTCTTCCTCCCTCCCTCTCTCTTCCTTCCTCTCTCCTAATGCAGAGTTGTGGCTCAAGTAATCTTCATGAGATGAATGAAATATGTCTGTTTCTCTCTACTTTCTGTGTTTGTGTTCATCTCTTCCTCTCTCTTTCTGTCTCACTCTTTCCTTCTCTCTCGTTATCTCCCTCCGTCTCCCCCTTCTTCCTTCTCCCTCCTTCTCCATCCCTTGCTCTCCCTCCCTCTCCCTCTCTCCATTTGTATCTCCTCTCCCTCTCTCCTCCTGCCCCTCCCTCTCTTCTTCCTCCCTCTCTCCTCTCCTCTCTCTCTCTCTCTCTCGTCCTGCCCTCCCCCTCCCTATCTCTCTCCCTTTCTTCCTCCCTCCCTCTCTCTCTCTCTCTCTCTCTCTCTCTCTCTCGTCCTGCCCTCCCCCTCCCTATCTCTCTCCCCCTTTCTTCCTCCCTCTCTCCTCTCCTCTCTCTCTCTCTCTCTCTCTCTCTCGTCCTGCCCTCCCCCTCCCTATCTCTCTCCCCTTTCTTCCTCCCTCTCTCCTCTCCTCTCTCTCTCTCTCTCTCTCTCTCTCTCTCTCGTCCTGCCCTCCCCCCTCCCTACCTCTCTCCCCCTTTCTTCCTCCCCTTTCCCTCCCCCTCCCCCAGTTCCTGCCCCAAGCTCAGGCTGAGGGAGGCCCCCAGGTCAGTCGATCTCAGTAAATATTTGTGGAATGGATGAAGGCTGCCCTGGAGCAGGGCTGCCCTCGTGCCCGCACCCTGCAGCGCCCCTAACCCTGCCTGGTGCTCACAGCCCTCTCCGGGGCCCAGCACCTGCCCGCAGGAAAAAAAAATCCTCTGACCAGTTAGGAAGAGAGGCCCCTGGAAAATGCCTACCGGCCCTGGGAAATGCCGACTTCCCAGGATCACCCGGGACGTTCATGGCAGCGTCCAGGGTCATGAGGTGGTGGTGGTGGTTTTGTATATTTCCCTAAGATCAATCAGTGGCCGAGGGGGTCTCAGAGTGGCAGAGAGGCACCAGATATATCCAAGTCCACACACATACACATGCACACACATGCATGCACGCATGCACACATGCATGCATGCACACGCGCACACATGCACACACATGAACACATGCACACACATGAACACATGCACACACGAACACATGCACACACATGCACACACATGCATGCACACATGCATGCATGCACACGCACACACGCGCACACATGCACACACATGTGCACACATGCACACACATGCACACATGCATGCACACACGCACACATGCACACCTGCATGCACACACACATGAACACATACACACACATGCACACGCACACACATACACAGGCACACACACGGGGCGAGGGAGAGAACTGCAGTTCATGGAGCCCGGGACCCTTTGTTCTCCCTGGCTTGAGTGGGTCTGAGGCTGGTCTCCAACTAGGCGTGAATCTCCCGGAGTTGAACCAAGCCCATTTCTCCCGGCTCCAGAGGGGGGGCTGCCCCACCCCCACCCCCCACCAGCTCCGAAGGGCGTCTCCCCAAGGAGTTCCCGGCACCCATCTCTGCTGCATCTGGAATGGGGGGGCTGGGAGGGGCGGGGGGCTTTTGCGTTGCAAAACTGGCCGCTCTGGACTGGCTGCGTCCGTGCCGAGGCCCCCTGCGGGATGGCTCCTCTTTCCGAGGAACTTCCCGGGGCGTTGCCACAGCACGTGGTTCTCTCCCTCCACACCTGGGCCCTTGTCCGACACCGCACCACGGCCCTCCAGCGACCACGAAGCAAGCCTCGCTTTTCTCTCTCCCGGGGTATGACCTGCCGCACAGAAATGCACACGTGGTGCAACGTGAGGAGGCCCCCGTGGACACGCCTGCAAAACCGACACCCAGGTCCCCACCTGGGGGGTTGCTCCTAGTCACTCCCCCCCCAAGTTAACCACACCCGCATCTTCCCTCACCATCTACTTTTGTTTATTTTTGGGGGGGGGCCACACCCGGCCATGCGCAGGGCTTACTCCTGGCTCTGCACTCAGGAATCACTCCTGGCGGCGCTCGGGGGGACCGTATGGGATGCCGGGCATCGAACCCAGGTTGGCTGCTGCAAGGCAAATGTGCTTTCCCCTGGACTATCTCTTCGGCCCCACTCCTGCACTTTAAAACTCAGTGACGCTAGGGGCCCGGAGCGGTAGTACAGCGGAAAGGATGTTTGCCTTGCACGAGGCCAATCCCCAAAAGCCGGTTCAATCCCCGGCATTCCATATGGTCCCCCGAGCACTGCCAGGAGTGATTCCTGAGCGCAGAGCCAGGAGGAACCCCTGAGCATCGCCGGGTGTGACCCAAAAGCCAAAAAATAAAATAAAATAAATAAAACCCAGTGACGCCTGTGCCTGCGTCATCCTGTACGTGGGACTTCCTTGCACCCACAAGTTCCCCGACATTCATCAGCGTTGCTGGGAACACAGGGTCTTCTCTCCGTTCTTCTGTGGCCTCGTCTTATTATGACTCAAGCATGACGTGTTCCTCTGACTCCTGGGGGTGGATCTGCTGGTCGGTCATCGCCGTGTCACCCCGGGGCTTTGCGCCTGCAAACAATGTTCCTTTCTTTCCCAGGAGGCTGTGGGCTGAGGCCTGCAGGGAGATTCTCCTGCTCGAGGGGGCCCCCAGCGATCTCAGGTGGGTGCTCCTGGGGGTCTCTTAGGATGAGGCAGGTGCTGGCTGGCGAAGTCCATCTCTTCTCCTCTGGCCTCCAGCTGGCCAGCAGGGACCGTCAAAGCAGAGACTGCAGGATTCCAAGGGAGCCAGAGGGCCGAGGAGGAGAGGGACGGGCGAGAGCTTCTGGAACTTTCTTTGAACGCCTGTGCACTGCTTTGGCGCGTTCTCTCGGCCACTGCAAATCTCCGAACGGGCCAGATCCAAGGGAAGAAGACATAAGAGTCTGCTTTTACCGGGGTGGGCCGGGAGGCCAAGAATCACATCTGTTGTGGCGGCAGGACCCAGACGGGCAACGGGTAATTCTCAGTTCTCCGTGACTCTCGAGCGTGTGACTTCTGCTAACTCAGTCCTGGGGCCTGTGTCCACGGGGCTCATTTCTACGGGAGTGTTTGTTCCTTGGACTCCCAGATTCTGGCGAGTGTTTCGTTTTTATTTTTTGGCCTTTGGGGTCACACCCGGTGATGCTCTGGGGTTCCTCCTGGCTCCGCACTCAGGAATTACTCCTGGCAGAACTTGGGAGAGCTCCAGGCTGAAGGATCGAACCCGCATGCCAGACAGACACCCTCCCCGCTGTGCTGCCGTCTGGCCCAGGTGCTGGAGGACGTTCTCACTCAGCTTCCAGAGACCCCCGAGGAGGCCCAAGACTTTGTCAAGACGAACTGAGGCAGCCAGGTACTTTGTTTGCCTAAGAAGATGCCCAACGCCCCCACCCCCGCCCCAGGCGCACATTACTTTGGGTGTGAAGGTTCAGGTGCTGCATTGCTCCAGCTCAGAGGAGGTCCAGGAGACCCCGAGATGCTCGGTTGGGTCAGATGCTTCGACGCTCAGGGTCCCCTAAGGCAGAACTTCTCTTGATCCACAGCGTGGGGGTTTCCCCGGCTCAGGGTGGGCCTGGGGAACGCAGTGTAGGGGGTCAAACTCAGGGTCTCACCCACGCAAGGCGTTCTCTCTTGGCCCATGAGCCCCCTCTCCTCGGTCTCCTGGGCACACGTCACGGAGCCATTCCTGCCTCCAGAAAAATCCCCGCCTTCATCCGAGAACCACCCACCCACCCCCCACGCCCCCCTCGTCCCCCCACTCCCCCGGCCCCTCAACCTTGCACCGGATCCAATAGCGTCCTGGGAACATCGGGTCGACCCCGAACCTCCGTATGAATCTCAATTCCCAGCGGGCTTGGGGGCAGCCACAGGGTTAGTTGGAGGAGTGAAGGAGACTCGGAGGCCGAGAGAGTCCCCGGCATCGGGAGGGACGCGGCAGCCATCACTGGCCACCTGGGGGACAGCCTCTCGCCCCTGCAGAGGGAGCAGGGCCAGCGCCCAAGCCACGAGTGGAAAATTTTTTTTTTTTTTTATGGTTGTGCGCCCTGTGTCTGGGAGAGGCCGGGCCCGGCGCTGGTTAGAGCGTGTTAGGAAAACCCCAGGAAGCCCGTGCCACCACCGGCTCCCTCCCACGTGGCCTGCCGGGCCAGGACGGGGGCCGAGGGCCAAGTTCCCGCCTGCTCGTGTACTTGACCTTTTGGGGGCCCGAGGGCGAGCACTCTGACTCCGAAGATTTATTCCCCGGCGGCGGCGCACACAGGGGCTCGCCCCCCCCCCCCGGCCCCCGCACAAACACTTGCCGCTGGTTTGCGATGATTTACTCGCAGATTACCCTCTGCTGGAGGGGGCCCGGCCGCGGAGCCGCTCTCGTATATCAGAGTGGAAATCCCGAAGACATCCCCATAAACGCAGCGGGAGGAGAACCTGCCGACGCCGTAAACTTAGCCGCCGCCGTGGAGTCCCCGAGGCCATCTGCTCGCTCCCCTTCCAGATGTGCAGGGCGGCTGGCTCACGAGGGAGGCTCTGCACAACCCCCGTCCCCTTCCCCCCAGCCCGCTGCTCTCTCCGTCCTCCGTGCTGTGGCGCCCGCCTGCCCGGGTAAGTCACGGAAGGGCACGTCAGAGCCGAGGGGGTCCCGGGAACTCGGTCCACCCTGGGTTAGGGCCCGCTCTGGCTTTCAGGCGGGTGCATGGTCTGGGGCTGAGCAAACTGCAGGGCTGCAGGAGAAGGTGTCCTCACTGCCTAGCCTCCCCCAGCCCCTACTGCCCGCCCCTCCCCACCCCGCCCTGCCAGGACTCCTCAGTCCAAGCACAGGACATGCCAATCAAAAGCCCCCCCCACCCCAACCTCCCCGCCTCACTTGTTTTCTCACTCAGCTGTCGGAGACTTACCGAGACGGCTTCAGGTACGGCTGGATCCAGACTCTCCAATACAAGAGTGTGCCCTGCTGCCCGTCGCTGCCCGCCTCTTGGAAGTCCGCTTTGCCCCAGACCGACTGACTTGGGTGGCGGGCAGGCTCTCCCGTTGGGTGCCTCACACACCTCGTCTCCCCAGTGAGTCCCAGGCTGGCAGCAGGACCTTCTGAGGAGCGGCAGGGATGAGGAAGGAGGCAGAGCCCGACGGCCAGATTGGCCCCACAGCGCGATGGCGAGGGATCCGCCACAGCCTCCTCGCAGGAAGCCCACTCCCCCGCAGCACTCTGCCCCCTGCCCGCCAAGGTCCCCCTTGCCCTCCGAGGGGTCTTGCCTGCCCACCCCCGGGACGGTCCCTCTGCCCCCAGCACGGGGACAGCCTTCCTTCCCCCCAACGACAGAGCGTGCTCGCACTGCTGCCTCTCAGGACGCCAATTCTATCCTGAACGGGGCGGGTAGGGGGCTGTGCCTCACACAGTGGACCCGGGTTCATCCCCCACACGCCGTCGTGAGCCCCAAGCTCCGTCAGGAGGGACCCCCGAGTGCAGAGCCAGCAGGAAGCCCTGAGCACCGCCAGGATGCCCCCACCCTGCAAGCCAGACTCCTGTATTCTGTCCTGTGTCCCACCTGAGGGGGACGTGGGGGACATTCTGAAACGCCTCGAGGAGAGGGAGGCGGGGGAGGGGCCCGCGGGAAAGACACAGGTGAGTGTATCAAACTGCGCCCCACTGCACTTGGAGCACTGTTCTAGGACTGAGAACTCGGGACTCCTCGGAACCATTCCACCTGCCCACTGTCTGTCTCCTCCTCGTGCCTCGCCCCGCCTCATCCCTCTGCCCTCCAGGCAGTGCAAGTACCCCTTCCTCCATGATGTCCTCCTTGGTTTACCCAAGTGACAATGGTTCTTCCTTTTGCTTCCTTGCTGTAAGAGCTGATCCCAGCTCATCTCACCTCCAAGGCCACGAGCTTTCTTTTTTTTTTCTTTTTGGGTCACACCCGGCGATGCACAGGGTCACTCCTGGCTCTGCACTCAGGAATCACCCCTGACGGTGCTCAGGGACCCTATGGGATGCTGGGATTCGAACCCGGGTCGGCCGAGTGCAAGGCAAACGCCCTCCCCGCTGTGCTATTGCTCCAGCCCCGGCCACGTGCTTTCTGTCCACAAGAGCCTGTTCTGGGGGCCAAAGCAAGTGTATAGTGGGGAGGGCATTTGCCTTGCACACAGCTGACCAGGGTTCGATCCCTGGCATCCCATAGCGTCCCCCAAATACTGCCAAGGAATAATTCTGAGCGCAGAGCCAGGAAAAACTCCTGAGCACCACGGGGTGTGACCCCCCCCCAAAAAAAAGCAATAAAATAAAAAGGAGCCTGTTCTGCCTTTGCCAGCCAGAGCTTCTGCTGCTGCAGACAGAGGGCGGGACTTACTCCGAGGGGCCACACTGAGTGGAAGGGACTTCGAGGAAGGACCTGGAACCCTGGCTACCAGGTAGAGGTGCCGCGACCCGCCTCACCTGGTGCTGAGCCCCCCATCACTGGGGGCAAGCAAGCAAAGGGGCCAGAGACACCTGAACAAATCGAGTATCAGATGGACCTACAGTGCCCTCGAGTCCTAGCACTGTGGCGTTTTGCTCATTGTATTCGACACAAAGCACAATATATACGTCGTACGTGACTCAAAATTTTCTTGGTGAGCACTGGTCCTGTCTATGCCCTTGTTGCCTCCTTCCTCCTGTACCACCCCCTCTCCTCTATCTCCTTTCTGTTCCTACCACAGGACCTTTGCTCAGGCTACTCTCCCTCCTTGGTAGTCCTCCTGCCCAGCCTGGCAGTGCCAGCCTCTTCCAGCCCTCAGCATCGGGACCTGGGGACTTTTCTCTTCT
Organism: Sorex araneus; assembly: GCF_027595985.1. NCBI lineage: Eukaryota > Metazoa > Chordata > Mammalia > Eulipotyphla > Soricidae > Sorex > Sorex araneus. The sequence continues at coordinate 15,395,560 of NC_073310.1, forward strand.
CCAGGGACTCTTCCCTCGCCAACTGAGCATCTCCCACCTCCCCTTTCTGTTTCTTACTCTTTTTCTTTTCTTTCTCTTTTTAAAAATTGTTTTGTTTATTTGTTTGTTTTCTGGGCCACACCTGTTGGTGCTCAGGAGTTACTCCTGGCTCTGTGCTCAGGGATTACTCCTGACAAGACTCAGAGGACCCTATGGGGTGCCGAGGATCGAACCCTCACCAGCCATGTGCAAGGCAAGCGCCCTCCCCTCTGTCCTATCACTCTGGGACCCCACTTCTCTTTTTTTTTTTTTTTTTTGCTTTTTGGGTCACACCCAGCGATGCTCAGGGGTTACTCCTGGCTCTGCACTCAGGAATCACCCCTGGCGGTGCTTGGGGCACCATATGGGATGCTGGGAATCGAACCCAGGTGGACCACATGCAAGGCAAATGCCCTACTAGCTGTGCTATCACTCCAGCCCCTCTTTTTTCTTTCTTATACTGACAATAACGGGATTCTCCGGAATTGCTCAGTTTGTCCCTTCTCTGCCTCTCCGACTGGAATGGAAGCTCCCCCAGAGGACAGAGGCCACGATCCTGTTCATGAGGGAAAATCTCAGCCGTGAGTGCAGTGCCTGGCCCCGGAGACACGCCCCGTTGGGTGTTTGTACAAGGCGCGGTGTGAGTTAGGCCCGAGCAGACGCAGTGACACGGAAGGCGGTGCCGGCCCCGTGGTTCAGGGCAAGGAGTGTCCTTCTCTTCCTGTGGGAGTCCCGGCGTTCCCGACAGCTGGCGGGCACCGGGGAAGCCCAGTTCCTTCCCTCCAGGCCCTTCCTGCCTGGACAATCTCCATGTACTGACTGAGCCAGCGGCAGATGGAGAAAACAAGACGGGGAAAGATTTGCGGGTCAGGGAGGTGACGGCGACCACTTCCACCCACAGAGCTCGGCCACAGAACCGCACCTTCAGGCAAAGCGGACTGGGAAGTGGGGTGACGCATGTGACTGGGAAGAGGGGCGACGCGTGTGACTGGGAAGTGGGGTGATGCGTCTAACCGGGAAGTGGAGCAACACGTGTGACGTGTGACCGGGAAGTGGGATGACGCATCTGACTGGGAAGTGGGGCGACACGTGTGACTGGAAAGTGGGGCGATGCATGTGACTGGAAAGTGGGGCGACGCATGTGACTGGAAAGTGGGCGACACATGTGACTGGAAAGTGGGGCGACGCGTCTGACTGGGAAGTGGGGCGATACGTGTGACTGGAAAGTCGGGCGACGCATGTGACTGGAAAGTGGGGCGACACGTCTGACTGGGAAGTGGGGTGACGTGTCTGACTGGAATGTGGGGCAACGTGTGTGACTAGGAAGTGGGGCGATGTATTGCCTCAGAGGAAGCAGAGTGACGTGTGCCTCGGAGGTGGTTCCTGAGGAGAGGCAGGTCACCTACTGGACAGCTTTCCATCCTTCGACACAGGGGTGCCGGCGCAACCGATGGCCTTTCCTACGCCTTCCAGTGGCAAGTGGCTTATAAAATCCCCCATCCTTGCCGGCCGCTACGGACCTGCTGCCCTGTCCACTCTGGACTCCCGGAACAGCTCCAGGCGGCAGCGGGCGGCCCCTGAAACAGACGGCCCGCCCGGGAGCCCCTGACCCCAGCAGTTCTCACCCCCCTGCAAGGGGAGAATTGAATCCGTTTGCTCTGGAGACCTCCTGCGGGGAACGCAGCCCCCCCGGGACCCCCGCGGAGCTAAGCCCCATCAGCGTTTGTTGAGTGCTGGTCCGCGTCCTGCTCTCTCCCGGGGGTAAGCGCCTGGCAGAGTCGGAAGCGCTGGATAAATTGCCATTGCTGCTGTTTTCACCTCTCAAGGTGACCCCCTGCATCCCACCACCACCCGCCCAGTTTCCAGTCAGGGCTCTGCCCTGCCCGGGTTCTGGGAACTAGGAAAGGGAGCCCGAGAGAACCGAGGGCAGGGATGCGGCCAGCCTGGCCACACGGCGCCCGCAGTCCACGGGGAGCAGAGGAGCACCCGCAAAAGGGAGCCGGCCCGGTCCTGCGTGGTGGGGTGGGGGGGCAGGGGTGAGGCTCAGAGAGCCGGGGTGTGTGCTTGGCGCCTTCAAGGCCCCGAGTTGGGTGCCCAGCACGGCCTGGCTCACCAGGGACACGGGCAGCCTGACGGAGCCCTGGCACGTCTGCTGGGCCTGAGCACTGCACCGCCGGGCCGAGTACTGGGAGCACTGGGAGTCCTCCCTTTGCACGCCCGGGACTGCAGGAAAGGTCCTGTCTAGGAGAAGGGGCTGCAGCGTGTATAGTACAGCGGGGAGGGTGTTGGCACTGCACAGGCTGGGCCCGGTTCCACCCCAGCACCCCACACGGGGCCCCGAACCCCGCTAGGGTGATCTCTGCAGGGGCGGGGAGGTTGGCCCGTCCTACCGCCTCTGCCCAGGAGGCCTTAGTCTGTCCTGCGGGCACCAACGGGGGATGCTCCCGGGACAGAGCCTTCTTCTCGGTGGGTGTCCGGACCAGCCCGAGGCAGGGGTGGGGACAGAGGGGTGCCCAGCGGGGTGGGGGGCAGGGGGTGCCCAGAGGGGTGGGGACAGAGGGGTGCCCAGCAGGGTGGGGGACAGAGGAGTGCCCAGTGGAGTGGGGGACAGAGGGGTGCCCAGTGGGGTGGGGGACAGAGGGGTGCCCAGCGGGGTGGGGGGCAGCAGGGTGTCCAGCCATGCTGGTGACCGCACACCACACTCCCTGGCGCACTGCCCTGCTCAAATGGGCAGTGGCCGAGGGTGCTGAGAAGTCGGGGGGTGGGCCTGGGGGTAGGGAGGGGGCATGTTTATCCCCACCTGGTAACCCCCCTTTTCCCTAGGCCTGGCGTCTCCTACACAGACCCTAGGGCCCTTTGCCTTCAGTTTTTATTTAGTTGGTTTGGGGGCCAGCCCTGGAGATGCTCAGCGCTGAGTCCAGCCCTGCAGACGGGCACCGCTCGGACCCTGCTCGCTCCTGCCCGCTCTCCTCCCCCGCTCCGGGCAGCCTCGGGGTCCCCCAAAGCAGGAGCCAGTTCTTCTCCCGGCGCCCCAAACCTCTCTCTCTCTTTCTCTCTGTCTCCCTCTCCCCTCTCTCTCTCCCTCACTCTCTCTCCCTCTCTCTCCCTCTCCCCTCTCCCCCTCTCTCTCTCCCTCTCTCTCTCCCTCTCTCTCTCCCTCTCTCTCTCCCTCTCTCTCTCCCTCTCTCCCTCTCTTTCTCCCACTCTCTCTCCCTCCCTCCCTCCCTCTCTCCGTCTCCTCTCTCTTCCTCTCTCTCTTCTCTCCCACTCTCTCCCTCCTTCTCTCCTTCCCTCTCTCTCTCCCTCTCTCTCTCTCCTCTGTCTCTGTCTCTGTCTCTCTGTCTCTCTGTCTCCCCCTCTCTCTGCAGTTGCGGGGGTCCCGCAGAGCCGCTGAGGCCTGGGTCGGCTGGCCCACGGCCCTGGGTTTTGCCAGAGGGTGGAGAGTGAGCGAAGAGCCGACCCCCGCTGGGCTGTGCCCTCTCAGGCCTACGAGGGACGGAAAGGCTCTTTGCAGTCTCGGAGGCAAACCTCGGAGCTCGGAGCTCGGGGCCAGAGGGGCCGACCTCGAGCCAAACTGCCCCCTGCTCCGTGCTCAACAGGGAGGAGAAGCTCCTGCTACCGGGACTCGGTGGATCTCAGGCCCCAGCCCAGCCCGGTCGGCTCAGGCACCCCACACCGACCTCCGCCCGAGTTAGAGCCCCTGGACTCCGCTGGGCTTGCAGGCACACGCCCCTCTCGCCACGCTCCTCAGTCTGCAACTCGGCAACCCGAGGGGGCGGGGCCGCGTGTCCTCAACCCCAGGGTGTCCTTGGGGCTGGCAGGGACAGCTGCGAGGGCAGTGGCAAGTGGGGAGTGGGCCAGGGGCTGCTCCTACTCCCCAGGGAAGGACTGCAGGGAGACGGTCACCAGAGCCGGAGGGCCCGACCGCTCCCCACCAACACACACAGGCACACGCGCATGTGCACGCATGCACACACACACACGCGTGCACACACACACACACGCACACACACACACATGAGCGTGCACACACATATACACAAACATACATACACAGACATACACACACATGCGCGCGCACACATATATACACACACAAACATACATACACAGACATACACACACACACACACACACACACACACAAATAATTCCCCAGAGACAAAGGTCACTCAGTCGCCCTCTGCTGTGGGCACCCAGGCCCCAGGCCCCGGAGCTGGTGTGTGGGGGGGGTGCCTGTGTGCCCCCCATTCCCCCCACCCCGTGCCGCGGGGGGAAGGGGCGTTGCACAGAGCATGGAGGAGTCTGAGCGTCCTCCTCAGAGGCCAAGGGCACCCGGGACGTGGAAATTAAAAAGGAGGAGGGAGCCCAGCATATTAACCTCCTTAATCTTTCATTTCTGACACAGATTGTGGGCCCTCATTTCAAAGAATTTCAAGCTAATGTCTGGAGGGCAGAAAAATCTATTTCCCAATACGCAGCCGCAGCCTTTCAGCAATCGACTCCCCTTCCTGGTACAATCAGCCGGGCATTGATTTTCCTCTCTGCCCCTCTCCGCTCTGTCTCTCTCCGGGTCTTGCTTATCTCTCTCTCCCTCCTCTCTCTGTCTCTGGGTCTCTGTATGTGTCTCTCTCTTCCCTACTTCTCTCTTCCTCTCCCTCCCTCCCTCCCTCCCTCCCTCTCTCTCTCTCTCTCTCTCTCTCTCTCTCTATCTGGGTCTCTCTCCCTCTCTGTGTCTCTCTTCCACTTTTCTCCTTCTCCCTCCCTCTCTCTCCTCTCTCTCTCCTCTCTGTCTCTGGGTCTCTCTCCCCACTTCTCTCTCTTTCTCTCTATCTCTTATCTATCTCCCTTCTCTCCCTCCATCTCTCGCTTCTCTCTCTCCCTCTCTCTTTCTCTCTCTCCTCTCTCTGTTCTCGGTCTATGTGTCTCTCTCTCCACTTCTCTCTTTCTCTCCCTCCGCCTGTCTCTCCCTCCCTCCCTCCCTCTCTCTGTCTCTCTCCCTCTTCCTCTCTCTCTTTCTCTCCTTCTCTCTCTCTCTCTCTCTCTCTCTCTCTCTCTCTCTCTCTCTCTCTCATGCTCAAGCATCCTCTCCAAATCTATTGATACAAACATCTTTGGAGGAAATACCAGACGTCCCCAGGTTGCTTCTTGGTTAACCCCGAAGCTGCTGGCCTTCCCCAGCGGAGCCCCCCGCCCCCCGTGGGAGAAGGGCCCCGGGGACATGCCTGTGTCCTTTCCCGGCACTTGAGTCTCTCTGGGGGTGGGGCCGCTGCTCTGGACAGTGCCTGGGTCCTGGTGTTTAAACCCCCGTTAGCTCTGGGACTATGTGAGGTTATTAAAATGTAAATTGATTTACAGTCGATAAAAAAAAATGTAATTCTTCATAGAAGTCACATTTCAAGGGCTTGGTGGCCACACGCGGTCATCGTGCCCCGCTGGCAAATACGGGCCTGGGATCTTCCCGTTTCGGTGCTGCCGGGTGTCAGGGAGCCGGGCCGGCTGTTCCTCCCGGCCCGACTGACCCGGTTCCTGCCCTGGAGACAAAGGCGGTCACGGATGGCACGACCACAAACAGGTTCCGGGCTTGGGGCGGGGGTGGGGAGGGGCTTTTGAGTCACACCCAGTGGTGCTCAGGGCTCCCTCCTGGCTCTGTGCCCGGGCACTACTCCTGAGGTATTAGCTGTGGTGCTGACGCTCTAACTGGGGCCGGCCACACGCAAGGCAAAGCCTTAAGCCCTGTGCTAATTTTCCGGCCCCCTGATAAAACTTTCTTTTTTTTTTGTTTTGTTTTGTTTTTGGGTCACACCCAGCAATGCACAGGGGTTCCTCCTGGCTCATGCACTCAGGAATTACTCCTGGCGGTGCTCGGGAGACCATAGGGGATGCTGGGATTCGAACCTGAGTCGGTCGAGTGAAAGACAAATGCCCTCCCCGCTGTGCTATCGCTCCAGCCCCCGCCCCTGATAAAACTTTCTTTATTAAAAACAGGCTGTGGGACAGGTTTGGCCCCTGCGCTCTCATTTGCTGGGTTCTCATTGGCCCAGACATTTTTTTTCAGGGAAGTTCAGCATCTCAGCAGGTTAGAAAGAAAAAAAAAAATGAGACTACATTGGGACAAAGGAGTTTTCAGGGTTTGGAAGCATTTGGTTTTTACCTCCTGGTGGTGACATAGGAGTGGTGTATAAGCATTTGCCTCTGTGTGTGCATGCGTGTGTGTGTGTGTGTGTGTGTGTGTGTGTGTGAAGTGTGAGCTGCCCGTCCATTCTGAGTACTTTTTAAAATGTTAGACTGTCCTAGGAAGACCAATGCTTGACATGTCAGAATCCTAGTGGGTACTTGTGCATAGTTCTCCCGTGGCACCCAGTACCGTCTAGTAGGAAGTTATTGGGGTGGGGGGGTTTCTTGCCTGCAAAACACTTAGCCAAGACATGCACAATCTGAGGACTAAGAAGATAAACAAGGGGCTGAAGCGATAGCACAGCGGGGAGGGCGTTTGCCTGGCACGCGGCCGACCCGGGTTCGATTCCCAGCATCCCATAGGGTCCCCCGAGCACCGCCAGAGGTAATTCCTGAGTGCAGAGCCAGGAGGAACCCCTGTGCATTGCCGGTGTGACCCACTAGAAGCCAACCACAGGTCCGTCTGTCTTCTCTGGCATCGGGGACCGTGAAGCAACCCTCCTCCTGGGAAAGCGGGGTCAGGGCGGGCGGGAGCCCCCCTGGGGGTAGCGGGGAGGGGTGAGGTGATTGCAGTCACACCGAGCTCCCTGGGGCCTCACCCCCAACCCCCTCCTGCACTCTGCAGATGGGACTTTCTGCCTCAGAACCCCCGAGAGGTCCGGCCCCCGGCTGAGAGTTTGCAGATTCTCCCTTCCCGGCAGACTTGGAGCTGGAGGGGTTTCGCCGGCCCGGGCAGCCGTGCAAAGCCGAGCATCCGAGAGTGGGGGGCTCAGGAGGCAGGAGGCAGTGGGTAGACCCCTGCTCTGCGGCCCCCGCCTCGCCTCGGGGCTCCTCTCGTCCGGGAAATGAGCCCAGTGCTGGGATCCAGCTGCGATGACCACTGGGATACAGTGCCTGCCCGCAGGGCCGGGGAGACAGACCCCGGGCCAGGGACCCCTGCCCGGCTCGCACCAACCCTCAGTGCCGCACCCCTCCCCTCACTGGGCACCACCAGCTACGGCCGAGCAGCACCGCGGCCTCAGGCCCTGGCACTCAGCGACTGGTCCACTTGGCAGAGACTTGCTGGGAGTGGCTTTCCAGCCCCCCAAAGCGCAGCTTGGGAGCCCCCGCACCCCCAAATTACAGGAAAACTTGAACCATACCTGGGACCGGGCTTGGCATCGGCAGGTTTTGGGGTTTTATTTTTTTCTTTCTTGGCTTTAGGGTCACACCAGGTCACACACACCAGGGGTTACTCCTGGCTCATGCACTCAGAAATCACTCCGGGTGGTGCTCGGGGGGATGCTGGGAATTGAACCCGGGTCGGCCGCGTGCCAGGCAAACGCCCTCCCCGCTGGGCTATCACTCCAACCCCCCTCATCTGGCCGTTTTTGAAGGAAAAGCTCTTTGGGACTGGGGCAATAGTACAGCGGGACGGGCGCTCGACTCCCACGTGGCCGACCCGGGTCCGATCCCTGGCAGGAGAGATTCCCATGTGCAGAGCCGGGACTAAGCTCTGGGCATCTCCAGGTGCGGCCCCAAAGCCAAATAAATAAAATAAAGGAAAGGAGCTTTCGGGTCCGTGTAGGAGATGCCAGGCTAGGGAACAGGGGGCCCACAAGGTGAGGATAAGCATGGCCCTGTCCCTGCCCCAGCCCCACCCCCAACTCTCACCTTCCCGCCACCCTCTGCCCCGTCCCTGAAGCCCTTCTTGACTGGGGCCATCGAGGCTCTGGCACTTCCTGCCAGGGAGGACATTCACCGGGTCTGCAGGGTGACGTGGGACAAACGCAGGTGGTGCCGTGGCTCTGGGTGCCAGGCTCTGGATGCCCCCTGCCTCTCTGCGGGCCTGGGTTCCCTCTCCCAGGGGCGCTGCTTCCGGTACCCCACCAGCAGGCGGAGGCCCCTGTTTGGGGCATCCAGAAGCCCCGAGCCTCATCTCAGCGCCTGGCTTCTTGCCTTCCCCTGGGTCGGCCTCTCACTTGACATCTATATATAGACCATGCCTACAGCGTGCCAGCCGCGGGCACTGAGGTCACAGGGGGGGGGGGGGGCCGCGGAGAGGAGAAGCACGGTCTGCCCTCGGGAGAGAGACACCCAGTAAACAAGGAAAGACGATTTTACCCCAAGAGGAGTTCAGAGAAGGAGAGAGCTGGGCAGACACTCAGGAGCCAGGGTGATCAGGGAAGGCTTCCTGGAGGAGGTGACCCTGGCTTGGGCATCAGCGGAGGGGAAGGAGTCGCACCTTTGCTCGTCTGGGTGTAGGGCGGGCACATGAGACGGATCGAGGCAGAGCAGCGGCCCGAGTCTCTGCTTGCTGCCCACTCGGCCGAAAACCTGCGTTCACCAACATTTGGGGAGTGGCCTCCCAAGGTCAGGGCCTGGGGTCTGGGTTCCATCCCACTTGACTCCTCGCCCACTGAGTGAGCCTCGGTTTCCCCGCTGGAAACAGAGAGCCGTGGGTCTCTGCCGGCTCCATGTAGGAACGAGGGTGCAAGGGGGCTTCGAACCGCGCTGGCGGCGGAGCAAGTGCTCGGCCAGCCTGAGCCAAGAGAGAAAAATCTGTCAGCGCTGACGTCAGGCGGGGCCTAAATATAGATGTCCAGAGCTCACCGGCGGCCTTGTGACTCGGGGCAGGCGCCAGGGCCGCCCCGGCCACCCAGCCCGGGAGGGTTCTCTGCCCACAGCCAGCCCCACTCCCCGTCCACCCCGAACGCGGCAGCACGCGGCCAGCTCAGAGGAGGCGCCAAGTAGACAATGGGGTAAGGGGCAGCCGGCCAGCGCTGGCCACAGCCTCCATCTCCCTCTCTGCTCAGGGTGGCGCTCGTGACCCCGGCCCCCAGGGTTCAGGGAGGGGCCACGTCTGCCGTCTGCAAGGACGCGAGCACCCCACGTACCGGAAGTTTCCGTAAACTTTCCCCTTGGGGCTCTCTTTCCTTTGACCCCACCCCCCCACGTGCTGTGTGCCAGGCTCCGTGTTAAGTGCTGGATGCACCAGGGTGCCCAGCACCGTCCCCCGGGGCCCAGCGAGCTTGGCAGGGAGGCTCGCGCCTGCGACCTGCCCCAAGAACAAGCCCGCGGTTCCAGAAAGAACGAGTGTCCTTTGTCCTGCCCTCGCTTTGTCTGTGCAGCCTCCTTGCAGCCTGGCTGGCCTCGGAGAGCTGCAGGGAGGGGCCCCTTGCCCAGGCTCTGTGGAACCCTGTGCCTGGCCCCCGGCCTCCGGAGCGGCCAGAGGTACCTCCAGGTCTGGGCTCAGGTCCTGAGACTGCCCCGCCCCGGCTAAGGCACAGGGCCGCCTTGTGCCTCAGTTTCCTCCATTGCCGCAGGGGTGTGATCACAAGGGTGATCCGTGTGCTCTCTGGGCCCCTGGAGCGATGCAGGACCCAGCACCCAAGTCACCCCAGATTCAAGGAGGGAACCGAAGTCCCCCACACACACCCTCAGCTCCAACCCGCTGTGACTCCGGACTGTCCCACTCTCGGACCCCGCCCAGGGCGCTCTCTGGAAATGAGAGGGAGTCTTGTTCTCTTCCTGTGTCCTTGAACCATGGCGGAGGAGCGGACCATGGGTCCAAAACTACATTTCCCAGCACCCCTTGCGCCTCGGTGATGTGACTAGTCAGATCTGGCCAATGATTGTGGCCAGGTTAAGAGGTGGTAATCTTCCCCCTTGCAGCCTCTCTTCTTCCGCCAGTCAGGTGGAGGCGATACCGACCTCACCTGGAGGACAGTAGAGCCCCAGGAGAGAAGGAGCCCGGGTGGTGCCTGAGTGACTGAGGGGGAGCGAGCCACCTAGCCAGGAACGTCAGTCAGCTCTCGGGCACTCTGCGCTCGGCCACCAAGGCATCTGCGTTACCTATGCATGCAGCCCCCGTGGCCTTCGCAGCCACAGAGATGTCCCTAAGGTCCACGGCCAAGAGATGGTTGTGTGTCCGTTATCTCCTTTGCTATTAGGCAACTTCAAACACCAACAAATGGACGACTCACCTTGGGACATTTCATCGGCGCCAAATCCTGGACGGACTCCTCAGAATAGACGATGTTCACTGCCACTCTGGAAAGTGGGTTTCTAGGATGCCCACGATTACTCTCCCCCCGGGAGAGATCAAAAGCCCGGACTTACCAGCTCGTGGGACGCGGTTGATGAGAACCCAGCGTTCACAGTTTCAGGGCTTGGTGAGACTCCTCAGAGGCTGGGTGCCATCATCCCTGGCACTGCATAGGGGTTCCCTGTGCTCCGCCAGGACCCACTCCCAAGCCACGAGCCGGCAGTAGCTCCTGAGCACCGCTGGGTGCTGTGGCACCCCCCTCCCCCAAACACAAAAGAGACACAGTTTTCTTTCTTTTCTTTTTTTTTTTTTTTTGCTTTTTGGGGTCACACCTGGCAATGCACAGAGGTTACTCCTGGCTCTGCACTCAGGAATCCCCCTGGCGGTGCTCAGAGGACCATATGGGATGCTGGGAATCGAACCCGGGTCGGCCACGTGCAAGGCAAATGCTATTGCTGTGCTATTGCTCCAGCCCCAAGAGGCACAGTTTTCAACTGCTGTGTGCAACAACCTAGAGCGGAAGAAATGAAAGGCCCTGGCTTATATGTGAAGCCGCTTCGGCTGCACGGGAGGTCTGTGAACTTGGCCGTGTCTCCGAACTGGGGAGCAGAGGTGCCAGCTGCAAGCCCAGAGCCGCGTGGCTTCCTCCCTCCCTCGCACGCTTGCTTTGTCCGAGCCGCTGCCTCGATGGCCCTCTCCAGCCGAGAGTCAAGCCCTGGCCCCATCTCGCTCTCCAGAGTTGCAGCACCGCGGCTGAAGGCAAAGCTTGGCATCCACCGAGCCGGCTATGATGCTAAATAAATTTTTCTCTTGGCAGCCTTGGCACTTATTAAGCACCTGGGAGGCTGTGAGTGCCTCATGCTGTCCAAAACACTCTTAATTACTGTCTAATTAAGATCTCGTTCACGGCAGGAGCAAGGAAGACAGGCGAGAAGGGGGAACGTTCGCACACACGACTTTTGGGTCCTCGCTGGGTGCTCCTCCCCCTCCATTGCCTCCCTCAGTTCTTGGTCAGGGAAGGAGGGAGCAGAACGCAGACGGGGGGGAAAACTGTCTCTGAAGGAGACTTTGTTTGCCCCCCTCACCCTGCAGCACTCCCATCAACTTGCTCTGGAGGTTGAAGATCAACAGACGGGAAAGCTGGTTGGTGAGAGTGAAAAATCATTCAGAAGATCCAATAGTGCACAGGTTCAAGTGAAGGTGGTGCAACTGCACGGGGGAGTACTATACAGTCAAGAAAGAAGAATGGTCTGAGACCGCCAGGGCTGAACAACCCACTGCGGGAGGAAGCGGCAGAATAGGGAGCTTTCCTAGGTTCCTGTCTGTGTAAAACAAAACATCATTCATAAACTTGCCAGCATTTGTCCAGCTTCCTAGACTCTTACACCACCACTCACATTGCCCCACTCAACCTTACGATGTAGAAGCAAAATACTTCCAATCACTATAGGAGGAAACTAGGGCCCAGAGAGTTCTATCATGATGCCCCAGGCTCACAGCGTTGGCGAGTGGCAGGGACAGGAGTCACTCCCAGGGAGTCTGAAAGCCACCGCTAACCATTGTGCTCCACTTCCCTCCCCCACCCCCAGACTCAGACAGGCTAACGTCTGACCTTGAGGGGTCGTGGGAGGTGACCAGCAGACAGGTGGCTGCTGGGAATCCACGCTTTTCACAAACAACTGGGGGTGGAAAGAAAGGGCTGATACGTTGGGGTACCGGGACCGAGACCCCTACCTGAGAACAGGATCCTTCCTTCCCAAAAGTCGGCATTCAACAAGGAAGATTGACGTATGTATGTGTGTAGGAACCGGGAGGGAGAGAGGGAGGGAGGGAGGAGGGAAGGAGGGAGGTGGAGAGAGGGCGGAATGGGTGGGAGGTACGTGCAGGAAAGAACCGCAACAAGGAGGTTTGTCCGTCTCGGTTTGGATTCAGAGTGAGGAATAAGTTTTCCCTCGGTTCTATAACCGTGTGTCTGCAATCACGCCAATGTGAGTTTAACTGTGTATGACAGACATGGAAGGGAACCTCCAAACTGTGACCAGCGACGCTGATTTCATGGCAAAGCAGAGGCTGGACCAATACTCAGACTCCCTGGGGACGGGGGGGGGGGGGGGGTCACACCTTAACCACGAGCCCTGGATCCCCAAGGCCGGGCCCAGGCGAGCTTGCGATGCCAAATTATAACACTTCGGCGAGAACAAGTTGCCTGCCCAAGGCCTGAGAAGCCGTGGAAGGGACTGGTAGCAGCGGCTGCCTTTGGGGTCCTTTGTTGGCTGTTGGGGTGGTGGGTTTTGCCCTAAAACAAGTCCCTGGGATCATCAGGGTGCCGGAGCGGTGCTCAGGGGACCTGCAGGGCTGGGGAGCAAACCCAGGGCATCTGGAGCAGGAAGAATGCACAGCCAAGCTCTGAGTCGGCTCCTCGATGCCTTTGAAGAGGACAGACGAAAAGATGGAGGGGAACAAGGCTGGGGCTTCCTCCCTGGTACCTGTCACAGGCGCTGGAAGTCCTTGAATGCTTTTAGACTTTCTTCTGTTCATTGAAAATGAAAAGCTTCTTTTATAAAGAGAGAGAGACAGAGAGAGAGAGAGAGAGAGAGACAGAGAGAGACAGAGATGGGGAAAGATGAAAAGAAAAGGGGTCAAAGCAATCGTAGGGCAGGGAGGGTGGCTGCCTTGCACATAGCTGACCAGGGTTCCGTCTCCGGCACTCCATCGGGTCCCCTGAGCCCCAGGTAAGCCCTGAGCACAGCCAGGTGTGACCCAAAAAAAGAAGAGATAAAGGAAAGTCAGAGAAAAAGGGAGTTTTCCACTAAGTGAATGATGCGTGGAGGGCTGGCTCGGGATGGGAGATGCGTGCCGACAGTAGACTAGAGACCAAACATGACGGCCACTTACTAGCTGTATTGCAAACCATAAAGGAGAGAGAGAGTAAGAGGGAATCTGCCTGCCACAGAGGCGGGGTGGGGGGACACGGGGTGGGGGTGGTGGGAGGGATACTGGGAACATTGGTGGTAGAGAGTGGGCACTGGTGGAGGGATGGGTACTCGATCACTGTATGACTGAAACGCAAGCATGAAAGTTTGTAAGTCTGTAACTGTACCTCACGGTGAGATAGAGGGAAATATCTTCATTAAAAAATTATATTTTGGGGGGCTGGAGCAATAGCACAGTGGGGAGGGCGTTTGCCTTGCACTCGGCCGACCCAGGTTCGATTCCCAGCATCCCATAGGGTCCCCCGAGCATTACCAGGGGGTAATTCCTGAGTGCAAAGCCAGGAGTAACCCCTGTGCATTGCCGGGTGTGACCCAAAAAGCAAATATATATATTAAAAAGAGAGGTTTCATAACTCCTGCCTCCTGCTCCCTTCCCCCGCCCCCCACCCTGGAGACTCTCCCCCCCACTCTGGCTTTGGGGTGTGTCTCAGGACAGAGCCGGGTCGTTCCATTTGCCACGGATGTTTTCATGTAAGTTGACCAACCGTGTGATCTCAAATTCACTGCTGGGAACCACAGTGGGAGCCAAAATCTCTCCCACAGGAGAGAGGTTCCTCCTGAAATCCCCCCGCCTGCGTCACTCCACCCACCCTCTCTGTGTCTCTGCCCCTGAAACACTCCCAGAGTCCAGCGCCCTCTTCCCCGCCAGCCCCCCTCTGCTGAAGCCCGTCACCCTGCTGCTCTCTCCACAGGCCCACTCTCCCGCCAGAGAAAACTCCTGGAAACGCCGATCCGGTTCCTTTTCCACTCGGGATCCGCCCCGGTTCCCCCTTCCAGAATAAACTACAGCAACCTGTCTGCAGTGTCCAGAGCCTGTCCCCCCGCACGGGGCCCCTCTGTCCTCTCTGTGCTCCGAGCACACTGGCTTCCTGTGAGGCCCATAAACACCTTCCCTCCGGCCACCGCTCAGAGCCACCACCTCTGCCCGGACACTTGTCACTGCTCCAGAAAACCTCGTTTCGGTCTGTTCCCAACTCAGCCTGAAGAGCACGTTGCCCTGAGAGGCCTCCCTGCACCCGCTGAGGGAGGTGACACGGTGTGGCCGCTGGAATGATGGCCCTGAAGATGTCCGCGCTTTAATGCCGAGGGCCTGGGACCATGCGGGTGGGATTCAGGGAAAGCCCCTGAGACTGGGTGACTATCCTGCCTCCTGGATGTGTTCAATGACAACTCCAGGCCCTAAGAAGCATGTGGTGCTGGGGGAAAAGGCAGCTGAGATAGAGAAGGGACCACCAAGCAAAGGACGCTTGGAGGGCCCTCTCGGGATGGGAGATGTGTGCTGAAAGTAGACTATAGACCAAACACGGTGGCCACCTCATAGCTACACTGCAAACCACAACACCCAAAAGGAGAGAGAGAGCAAGAGGGAATCTGCCTGCCACAGAGGCGGGAGGGGCGTGGGGGGGGAGTGGCAGGAGGGATCCTGGGAACATTGGTGGTGGAGAATGGGCACTGGTGGAGGGATGGGTAGTCGACCATTGTATGACTGAAATGTAATCATTAAAGTGTGTAAGTCTGTAATTGTATCTCACGGTGTTTCATTAAAAAAAATTAGAAGGAGGAGGAGGAGAAGGAGGAGGAGGAGGAGGAGGAGGAGGAGGAGGAAGAGGAGGAGGAGGAGGAGGAGGAGGAGGAGGAGGAGGAGGAGGAGGAGGAGAAGAAGAAGAAGAAGAAGAAGAAGAAGAAGAAGAAGAAGAAGAAGAAGAAGAAGAAGAAGAAGAAGAAGAAGAAGAAGAAGAAGAAGAAGAAGAAGAAGAAGAAGAAGAAGAAGAAGAAGAAGAAGAAGAAGAAGAAGAAGAAGAAGAAGAAGAAGAAGAAACATGTAGAAGCATTAGAGAGGGAAAACAACAACAACAACAAACAGAAACAGCAACATGACCATGGAAAGAGAAGTTGGAAGACGGATGGGGAGATAGAAGATGGGGCCACCATCCAAGGGAAGCTGGGGGTGTCCGAAACCTAGAAAAGGTGAGGAAATGGACTCTCTCCCTGCCGCCTCCAGAGAGAACCATCTTGGCTATTAAATTTAAACAAAGGTCACCTGTTGCTGGAGAGATAGCCCAGGGTAGGGCACGACCACGAGTGACCCCGAGCAGAGTCAGGAGTAAGCCCTGACTGCAGCGGGCATGGCCCCAGACAAAACTAAACAATAAGACCATTGTGGGTATCCCTGGGGGTCCCCCGGCACCTCAGGGCTTAAGTCACTCTGCAACCTCAGACCTGAGCATGGGGCCACCCATCTGCTGGGCCGAGTCTCCCTGTAGGAGGTCCTGGGTCCCCTGAGCACTCCTTGGGAGTCCCTTTTCCCAAATAAACAACGAGTCTGGAAAAAGTGTTACTACTATAAAGTTCCGGAACCGAGACCACTGGATTAGTCTGGCTCCCCCGGGAGAGGCATCTTGCACCAGGCAGCATTCGCCAATGATGGGGGTTAGGGGGCCCGCCCGGTGGACTCCCCCGCTGCCCCTTGGTCCATTGCCCTTTTTTTTTTTTTTTTTTTTTTGCTTTTTGGGTCACACCTGGCAATGCACAGGGGTTACTCCTGGCTCTGCACTCAGGAATTACCCCTGGCCGTGCTCAGGGGACCATATGGGATGCTGGGATTCAAACCCGGGTCGACCGCGTGCAAGGCAAATGCCCTACCTGCTGTGCTATCACTCCAGCCCCCCATTGCCCTTTCTATCAGAAAAAAAAAAATTCTTTAATCAGCGTGGAGATGTGCCTTCTCAAAGCAAACAAGCAGAAGGTGCCGTCGTGGTCCTGTCACCCCCCGTCATCCAAGCGCTGGAACTGCAGAGATGGCGTGGCAGGGAGGGCCCTTGATCTCCGGGATTCCACATGGTCTCCGAGTACAAGCGCTGGAGTCACGCCCGAGTGCAGAGCCAGGAGTGAGTCCTGAGCACGATGGGTGTGGCCCTGAAACAAAGCTGGAAATAAGCCAAGAAACGACGACGACAAAACCGTTCCAGCCCCCGCAGGGGTCAGCATCACCCCTTGGGGCAGCCCTGCCCTGGGGAAAAACCCGGACAAGGACCAAGCTGCAGGTGGGGCCTCCCCCCACCCCCACTGCCCTCTGCCCCTGCTCGTGATCTCTTGCCTTGCCTGGCCTGGCCCCGCGCGGCCCCCGGCCACCTGCTCACTTGGATGGCGCCTGATCCCCCAGCGGCTGAGCATTCCTCGAGGATGCGTCAGGTGCACTTCTAAACCGAGTGTAGCAACACTGTGGCTTCCGAACGTCCGCCCTCCCGAGCCGTTTCTGGTCTCAAGTCACTGACGGGGTCGTGGGTGGTTCCCGTGGCCGCCGAGACCGCCGCAGTCCTCGCTCTGCCGCAGCTGTGTCCAGGGGCCTTGGCACAGTCCTACTCTCTCTGGACCCGCAGAAGGGCATGCTGGGAATTCGAGGGAATGTCCAAGTGCCCCCAACTCCTCCCCCACCCCGGTGGGTCTCGCTTCTCACCACCGGGTTCTGTGTGATGCCCTAGAAGCCACCCTCAGCCCTCTCGCCCCCGTTGGCATTCCACTCCTCTTCGGTGCTTTCTAGAATGATCTTGCAAACAAATCCCTTGGGCTTGAATCTTGACCTTGGAGCTGGTCCAAGCCAGATTCCTCCCCTGTCACCCGCCTCTCACAACCCACAGCCGTGACTCCGGTTCCCTCGCCGGGACTGTGTCCTATGCCACGTGTCTCAGGAGCCTGGCGCACAGCTGGGCATGCCGGACGCTCGGCGTTTATGTGGGTCTAAGTGACTGAATAAATCAACCTTTGCGAGGACTCGGAGTGTCTTGCGGAAGGCCCTGGGCGCTGGCTGGGCCAGTAGGTTTCTTGTCTTTTTTTTTTTTTTTTTTTTTGCTTTTTGGGTCACACCTGGCGATGCACAGGGGTTACTCCTGGCTCTGCACTCAGGAATTACCCCTGGCCGTGCTCACGGGACCATATGGGATGCTGGGATTCGAACCCGGGTCGGCCGCGTGCAAGGCAAATTCCCTACCCGCTGTGCTATCGCTCCAGCCCCCCCCCCCCCCGGGCCAGTAGCTTTCTATGAGTCCTTGGGGGGCTGCCTTCGTGGAGAACCCAATTTCCAACTACAGTTAGAGGCCCCATTCGCATGCAAATAAAGGCGTGTCAGAATAAGGGGAGGATGCTCTCCTGAGTGGATTGGCCAGACCCCTGCACCCACTGGAGACACCCGGTCCCTGGCAGGCTCCCCTCAGCTCCTGAGGACCCCAGAGGCAGGCTGACTCGGCGACTGGCTCCCCTCCAGCCTCAGAGACCTCAGAAGCCTCAGACAATTTCCAAAACAAAACTCCCCCGTGGCCTCCAATCAAGAGACTCTGGGGCCGAAGATGCGCCCAGGACTAGAGCACATGCCTCGGACACGGACACCCGGAGGGTTCAATCCTTGGACCTAGGGGGCTGGAGCGATAGCACAGCGGGGAGGGCGTTTGCCTGGCATGCGGCAGACCCGGGTTCGAATCCCGGCATCCCATCTGGTCCCCTGAGCACCGCCAGGAGTAATTCCTGAGTGCAGAGCCAGGAGGAACCCCTGTGCATCCCTGGGTGTGACTCAAAAGGCAAAAAACAAACCTTAAAAAGGAATCTTGGACCCACACGGTCCCCCAACACTGGCGGGAGTGAGGCCTGAGCAGAGCCGGTTGTGTCCTTCCCCTCAAAATCCAGCCCTGGGCCTTTACCCGGCCCCTCTCCTTCCTCAGTTTTCTCCCAGCGGCTCGGACAAATGGGCTCTCATTCTTTGCCTCTCTGAGACCTGCAACACCTCTGGGCCCAGTCAGGAGGCTGCTGAAGACCTACTGTGTGCCAGGCTCTGTGATAGCCCCCGGCAGGTTGGGCCAAGTTTGGGGCGTGTCGATCCCAAAGATAGCAGAACCCCCCACCCCCGTCCTGCAGAGAGGTTTTGAGCCCAAAGCTGATCTGGGGGTACCTGGTCCCCTCTCCTACCCCTGACCCCCTGGCTGCCAGCTGCCGTGACCTCCGGGTGTTCTGGGCACCCTCTAAACAAAGAGCTCCTGACTTCTCTCTCAGATGGACAGCCCAGAGAGGTAGTCCCGGGAGAGGGGCAGTTGCCCTGCACACAGCCGACCCAGTTCCATCCCCGGGACCACCTACAGTCCCCTGAGGACCACCAGGAGGGACCCTCAGTGCAGAGCGAAAGCAAGTCCCCAGCACCACTGGGCATGGCCCCAAACAACAACAGAACAACAATACCAACTCAGTGACAACCACATGAAGCAACCAAGGACAGCGGCGAGACCAACTCCACGCGTGACAAGGATCCAGCCACCACCCTCAGCACCCCACGAGTGCTGGGTGGGCCTTCGGCTGCCCCACCCCGACCCACTGCTCTCCTGCCCAGGGGGAAGGTTGAGGCTTGTTCCCTCCAGCACACCCTCTGCCTCTGGGTCGGCCTCACATTAAGTTTCCATCACAATTAGGTGTGTTTTGGTTCCTTTGTTTGGCTTTTGGGGTCACACCTGGTGATGCTCAGGGGCTCCTTCTGGCTCTACACCCAGGAATCAGTCCTGGCAGTGCTTAGGGGACCATATGGATGCCGGGGACTGGACCTGAGTCAGCCACGTGCAAGGCAAAGGCCTTACCCGCTGTGCTATTGCTTCAGCCCTCCCCCCCAAGTAGGTGCTCAACTAAACCCACCCAGAATGTGCCATGAGGCTCTGCAGCTGATCCAGACACGAGACATGGATGCCCAAATGTGGGGCTCTTCCCGGGGAGGGGGGAGGCCTGGTCCTCAGGCTTTGGACACGTCCGGTGGGGACCCCTACTCCCCCTTCCCCTGGGTTGGGTTGTAGGGATGGGGTACGTTGGCACTGGGTCTTCTCCTTCCCAGGAGTGAATTTTGCCTGTGAAACTGGGGGGAGGGGGGGTGCAAGTGGGAACTGGAATGTTCCATGTTCTAGAATGATCTGCGGGCAAAGGTGTCAAGGGCACGGTGCCAAGGTTGGCTCTGCCCTCAACTTCCTCTTCATCGCTCCCACACTCTGCCTGCTGGGTCCCCCTCGGCACCCCAAGGTCTTGCCTTCCCTTTTTAAAATGATTTTTTTTAATTTAATCATTGTGAGATAGACCCTTACAAGGTTGTTCATGATGATTAGCTTTTCAACACCCATTTAGCGTTCCAACACCCATCCCTCCACCAGTGTACATTTCCCAGCCACCTGCCTCGATGGCAGGTACCTCTCTCCTCTCTCTGTCTCTCTCTCTCTCTCTCCTCTCTCTCCTCCCTCTCTCTCCTCTCTCTCTCCCCTCTCTCCTCTCTCTTTCTCTCTCTCCTCTCTCCCTTCTCTCTCACTCTCTCTCCTCTCTCTCTCCCCTCTCTCCTCTCTCTCTCCTCTCTCTCCCCTCTCTCCTCTCTCTTTCTCTCTCTCTCCTCTCTCTCCCTTCTCTCTCACTCTCTCTCCTCTCTCTCCTCTCTCTCTCCCCTCTCCTCTCTCTCTCCCCTCTCCTCTCTCTTTCTCTCTCTCCTCTCTCTCCCTTCTCTCTCTCTCCCCTCTCTCCTCTCTCTCTCCTCTCTCTCTCCTCTCTCTCCTCTCTCTCTCCTCTCTCTCTCCTCTCTCTCTCCTCTCTCTCTCCTCTCTCTCTCCTCTCTCTCCTCTCTCTCTCCTCTCTTTCTCTCTCCTCTCTCTCTCCTCTCTCTCCCCTCTCTCCTCTCTCTCTCCTCTCTCTCTCCCCTCTCTCTTCTCTCTCCTCTCTCTCTCTCCTCTCTCTCCCATTCCTTCTCTCTCTCCTCTCTCTCTCCCCCCCCTCTCTCCCCCCCCCTCCTTTTGGGCATTGTGGTTTGTCACCTTCCCCTTATGTCAGTCTCCAACACAGTTGCTTCCTCTGTGTACTGGACGCCCCCCTCTTGGGCACCGCCCCCTCTTCCTGTCCCTGGCACGTTTATACTCCATCTCCAGCTCACATGGGCTCCTCTCCAGGAAGCTCGGTGCCCCAGTCTGTCTGCGACCCCTGTTCCACGGCCCCCATCTCCCCACAGACTGGGAGGTCTGTCTGGAGGGGGGGGGTACCGGAGCTCTCGACGGCCTCACCCACTCTCGGTCCCGAGCCCTTCGCAGCCGCAGCCTCGCGCTGCCCAGCCCGGGGCCCGGAGCTGGACCACAGGCTCATCACGTCCAGCCTGCAGCAGGAACCGGAAGATGAGCCGGACGGGAGAAGCGGCCGCAACCCCAGGGCACTGGGGACGGAGCACAAGCCCCTGGGGTGGGAACAAAGAGGCCCCGAGCAGCTCCGGGCTGGGGCGGCCGGCTCCTCCCTGTCCTCTCCCTGACCCCGCGGCGCGGGCTGCCAGGTGGACGCTCCCTCTCGCCGACCTCATGCCACCCCAGTCAGGAGCCCAAAGGCAGAAGGTGCAGGCTGCCAGGGCTCAGCTGTCCTTAGCGGGTCACAAGGCTCGTGCGCAGGCCAGCCGGGGAGCTGCCGGGGCTCCTGCGTCCTGCCCTCAGCCTGGCCAGGGACCCCGAGCTCCCCGGGGCCGGGGGCGGGGGGTTGGTCCTGGAGCCGGGAGCTTCCCGAATAACCCCCCCAGGCCAGTCTGGGCTGGCTCATGCCTTCAGCCACTGGGCCACCAGCCGGTGTTGCATGATGAGCCCAGGCAGGGGGGTGCCAGGCAGGACGGGAGGGACCCCCCCATCTGCGAGACAGATCCTTGCTCCGCTCTGGCTGTTTCTGCTGGCGGGGTCTGTTCCCTGAGAGACCCCTCGCGCTCCCCCACTTGCTGGTGTTTGCTCTGGGTGTGCTCACAAGGGCCCTCTCGAGTCCTCCACTGAGGGTCCGAGGGGACTTCCTCTCTGTGAGGACCCCGCGGCAGCCTCGGAGAGCAGGTCGCTGCCGGGGGAGGGGCTCTGTCCCCGGACGCTGCTTCCCAGCCTTTAGCCCACGTGTCCTCCCTCGCTGAGTCTCACTGATGCTCAGGGCACAAGCCAAGGGCGTCGTGTTCTAGCATCACACAGAGAAGACAGACGGGCCCCAGGGACGTGAATCAACTTCCCCGGGCAAGGAAGGAGCTAGGTGCTGTTCACAGGGGAACCAGCCTGAGACTAGCTCAGGGGGCTGCCTGGAGGAGGAGGCAGCACCTGTACTTTGAGAGGGGAAGGAGTTTCAGGCAAAGGGCTGGGGACAGAGCAGGGCTGGAGCGGGAGGAGGACGCAGGAGCCAAAGTCGGACTTGCCCAGCCCTGTCCACAGAGCGGGGCTCCCCTTCCGCCATGCTCGGTGTCCCTCAGACACACCCGGCCTCCCCCTCCGTTAGTCCTGCAGTCTCTCTGCCTGTCACGGTCCCTCTTGGACCTTCACGAGTCCTCTCGGCCTGTCCCACGCTGCAAAGCCAGGTCACAGGGAGGAAGGAGGGAGAGTCGGGGGCACTGACCCGGTGGCCGCCTCCCAGCGGGGATCCTCGTTCCACTCCACCCCCCTCGCCACCTTTTCCCCCACCCCCACCCCCGGCATGGGTGGGAGGGTTCCCACCCGCACCCCCTCGCCCCTCCCCGCCTCCCTGGAGGGGTGCAGCTCCGCACCAGCCCATCCATAACCCTCTCCACGCGCCTTCTCTGCATTAATAAATGGGGAGCCGGGGGCCATAAATCGCGGGGCTGCCAATGTCCCTGGGACCAGCTCTTTCTCTGGCCACGCACTAGTACTTTTTACAACCCATTAATTAGTCCCTCTAATAAAGTTTGACAAAATGATAACTTGCCCATGAAAAGTGTTGTAATAAATACATTTTCCCTAACTTTCGACCATCCGAGCATGGCCGCCTCATAAACCCTCCGCCACGGTTCACTGCCTCATTGTCTGTGTTTCTCCATCACCGTGGAAGGGAAGTGGAGCGGGGGGCGGGGGGGGCGCCTCGGACTCAGGACCCGCCGGGGTCTGACGCCGGTTAAGCTGGCACCTCAGACGGCCCCTCTTCTGCTCCCGGGGCTTGAGGGGTTCCCACTGCCGAGGACGGGGCGGGGGGGGTGTCCCCCAGCCCAGAACCATCTCGCTGAGTCTGGCCGCGGGCCCGAAAGGAATGGGAGCTGCGTGGCTGGCACCTTCTCGTCAAGACCCGGAGACGCATTTGTTGGGCAAGAAGGCGTTCTGTCACCGTTCCCTGGGAGCGGGGAGAGCAGGTCCTGACGGGGCACAGAGAGAAATGCAGTGAAAATAGACGCCTTGCAACGAAACGCAGCTAGACTGCGGGCACGCTCCACTGCCGCTGGCCCTGCTCCCGGCCCGGCGCTGAGACTGCCTGATCGGGCCCACCAGCGAGACTGAAGCCCACCAGCACCCGGGCCCCGGCTTCCTCCTCTAGTGGCGATGCAGGGTTGGGAAGGAGAACCATGCTCTCAGCCTGCGAGATCACGCGCCAGGGAAAGGCACCTGCTCCCCATGGGCGTGACGCTGGCTCCGTCGTCAGCAGCCCCTTCGGCCCCTGGAACTCCAGGGCTCAGCCATGAGCATCGCCAGGTGTGGCCCCAAACCAAGCCTAAACAGAAACGGAGGAGAGGAGTCATTTGGGGCTGTTGAATGTCGCTTGCCTGTGCCCCCACCCCACCCCAACCGGGGCTCTAAACAGGGTGTGGGGACCAGGCTGCACTGGGGGGGGGGGGCCGCTGGGACCCCATCTTGAAGCCCCAAATCCGCCCCAAGGACGATGGCCAGGAGCTCAACTGGGAGATGGGAAGATTCCAGAAGGGACTGGAGACACCGTGGCAATCCAGGAAGACTTCCTGGACGTGGGGAAGCTCTCCTCCCCCTGCCTCTGTGACCTTCACCCCCGCTCCAGGCAGGGCCTGGGTTTTCAGGCTCCAGTTTGCATGGTTCTGCCTGAGTAGCACTTTCTCATCGGCCAGGACCTGCCTGAGACAAAGGTGCACTCAGAAGTGAAGCTTCTGGGTCAGGGAGATCCCTGGCACTGCATGGCCCGCTGAGCACCACACAGGTGATCCCCCACACCACGGAGCCCGAGCAGT
This sequence comes from Sorex araneus, assembly GCF_027595985.1. NCBI lineage: Eukaryota > Metazoa > Chordata > Mammalia > Eulipotyphla > Soricidae > Sorex > Sorex araneus. The sequence continues at coordinate 15,418,757 of NC_073310.1, forward strand.
ACCTGGAGGACCTGGCGGGGTACGGCTCACCCCCATCCCCAGGGACACGGAGCAGAGAGGCACAGCCGGACCCGGGCTGGGGCAGAGAGGGCTGCATGTGGGCAGTAGGGCGGGTGGGAGAGAAGTTCCCTGGAACAGACCTAGATGGGCAGAAGCAACAGTGGAGTGTGTGTGTGTGTGTGTGTGTGTGTGTGTGTGTGTGTGTGTGTGTGTGTAGCGGGGGTGGGGGGTTACACCCACCAAGCAGAAGCCTTTGACCTGCTCCCACTCCTGGAAATGAGAGCCACAGACCCCTGGGACATTCAAGGGCTTCCCCAGCCCAGCACCCACATCATCTCTTCTGGAATGAGCACCCTGGGGCTCCTCTCCTGCCATCTGTGACGTGTGTGTGTGTGTGTGTGTGTGTGTGTGTGAGAGAGAGAGAGAGAGACTTGCCCATCCCCCTGAACTTTTTCAAGGGCACATTACCCGCAGCTGGGTAACTACAGAGCTCTGTGTCCAGGGGATGGGGGGCTGCCACTGGTTAGGACCTTGCAGGTGGCCCAAACACCCACATCAACTATGGGTGCAGTTACTGTTCCACAAGGGATCCGAGATGAGAATCTATGATGAGTTTAGAATTCTCCGGGATCGTGCGTGTGGGGCCTGTCCGGAAGAAGAAAACAGAAGCAAAAGAAAGCCCACCTTGGCAATACTGTCTGAGTGCCAGGAGCACGCCAGACCTGAAGGCGTCACAAGCTCGGACATGTCAGGCACAGAGTCGACGCTCTCCGGAGGGTCGTCGCTGTTTCTCTCAGAGTCTGGGAGTCCAGAGACGACACTGGACAGTGTTAGTTCTCCCCTTCCTTGACCCTGTGCCCCCTGAAAGACACTTTAGGGTTACTGCTAGCCCTCGTGCTGCCCATTCCAAAAGCTTCACAATGGATTGTGGGGTGCCTTGCAGGGTGTTAGTGAGACACGTTGAAGGCTGACTGTGTGCCAGAGCCTTTGCAATAAGCGTCCTTCTTCCCCTGAGGAAGATGTGGCAGAACCCTCAGAGAACGAGGTCAAGCGTTGGCACGATCTTTGCCAGGCAAACTCACAGCTGCCAGAACAGACATGGGGAGCGGAGGTGAACCTCGCCCCAGGGACCGGGGGCCAGGAGCCCCTCCTTTAGGCTGACAGTGGGAAGCTGGGGTTCAAGAGCTGAGGGCGGGCAAGGGAGAAACCTGAGGGGCTGCCAGGACCCAGGCAGGAGCCACCCGGGCAACGCAGAGGCCCTGGAGTCCGAGCAGAGACCCGTGAGAGGGTGAGGCAGGACACACACTCTCAAGTTCAAGGTCTGCCTGCGAGGGTCAGGTGGAAGCTGCGTCTCTACCAGCAGGGACCCGGCAAGGCGGCCGGGACCAGGAAGGGAGAGGACGCTGGGAAAGTGCGGAGGACAGGGCAGAGGTGGACAAGGATTCTCTGAGAAGGGCCCGCTGGTCAATCCTGAAGGCTTGTGGGGGCTGGAGGGTCGCTGTCGATTCAGGAGTCCAGCTCTGCTGGACCAGAGAAGCAGCCGCAAGGGCCCGAGCTGGAGCCCAGCAGACAGCCCTGCCTTTGCCGGTTCCGCTGCTGTTGCTGTTGGTCACTCCCAGGCGATGCCCAGGGGCCTCTCCCCGGGTGCTTGGGTGCTCCCGGGCAAAGGTCCAGAAATGGGGTGCCTGTCTGGACCTGTGGTGCTGGGGCTCACCTGGGTCACCCAGCAGGGCTCAGGGGCCTTCTAGGGATGCTCCTGCCAGTGTTTGGAGACCATGTGATGCCAGGCCTCTCACTGGGGTAAGCGGCATGCAAGGCAGCAAACACAACCCCTGTACACTCTCTCTCCCTCTCCCTCTCTCTCTTTCTCTCTCCCTCTCTCTCTCCCTCTACCTCTCTTTCTTTCTTTCTCTCTCTCTCACTCTCTCTTTCTCTCTCTCCCTCTCCCTTTCTTTCTTTCTCTCTCACTCTCTCTCTTTCTCTCTCCCTCTTTTTCTTTCTTTCTCTCTCTCTCGCTCTCTCTTTCTCTTTCTCTCTCCCTCTCCCTCTCTCTCCCCCTCTCCCTCTCTCTCTCCCTCTCTCTCTCCCTCTCCCTCTCTCTTTCTTTCTCTCTCTTGCTCACTCTCTCTTTCTCTCTCTCTCCCTCTCACTCTCTCTCCCTCTCCCTCTCCCTTTCTCTCTCTTTCTTTCTCTCTCTCGCTCTCTCTTTCTCTCTCTCCCTCTCCCTCTCTTTCTTTCTCTCTCTCGCTCTCTCTTTCTCTCTCCCTCTTTCTTTCTCTCTCACTCTCTCTCTTTCTCTCTCCTCTTTTTCTTTCTTTCTCTCTCTTGCTCTCTCTTTCTCTTTCTCTCTCTCCCTCTCCCTCTCTCTCCCCCCCCCTCTCTCTTTCTTTCTCTCCCTCTCCCTCTCTCTCTCTCTCCCTCTCCCTCTGTCTCTCCCTCTCCCTCTGTCTCTCCCTCTCCCTCTCACTCTCCCTCTCCCTCTCTCTCTTTCTGGGGTGCTTATGGGCTTATGGGTGCACCCCATCTGGTCCCCCAAACCCTGCCAGGAGTGATCCCTAAGCACAGAGCCAGGGGTCAGCCCTGAGCACTGCTGGGTATGACCCCCACTCTAAAAAGTACTATAAAAGCATGGAGAATATAATGCTGAGTAAAATGAGTCGAAAGGAGAGGGACAGATAAAGAATGGCTACACTCATTTGTGGGATACAAAAATTATGTATATATGTATGTATATAGTATGAGAGGAGTGGACCGATAGCACAGCAGGTAGGGCGTTTGCCTTGCATGTGGCTGACCCAGTTTCAATTCCTCCACCCCTCTCGGAGAGCCCGGCAAGCTACCGAGAGTATCCTGCCCACACGGCAGAGCCTGGCAAGCTCCCTGTGGCGTATATGATATGCCAAAAACAGTAACAACCAGTCTCACAGTGGAGACATTACTGGTGTCCACTCGAGCAAATCGATGAGCAACGGGATGATAGTAATACAGTAATATAGTAATAGTATGGGAGTAATATTCAAGGCCAGGGAAAACAGGGGGCATAAGGACTGGTCAATGATTGGAAACTTGCCATGGGGGGGCGGGGTTGGGGGAGGCAGTGGTGAAAGGCAGTTAGGATAGAGCAGGGGTCAGTATGACAATAATAGTTGGAAATGATCATTTTGGACTAAATGTTTAAAGTAGGTAAATGGATATATATATATGATAACCTTTCAGTATATTATTGCAAACTATAAGACTGAGAAGGAGAGAGAGGAAAAAGAGAAAGAGACAGACAGAGACAGAGAGACAGAGACGATGACAGAGATAGAAGCAGAGACAGTGACAGAGACAGAGATAGAGAGAGAGAAGAAAAGCGCCTGCCATGGAGGCAGGGGGGTGGGGGAGGTGTAGGGAGGGAGACCAGGAATGCCGGAGGTGGAAGCGTGCACTGGTAAAGGGGTGAGCACTGGGTGTTGGAACATTGTATCACTGAAACTCCATCATGAACAACTTTGCAACTGTGTATCTCATGGTGACTCCATTAAAAAAAAAAAATTAGGGGCTGGAGCAATAGCACAGCAGGTAGAGCATTTGCCTTGCACCCAGCCGACCCGGGTTCAATTCCCAGCATCCCATATGGTCCCCTGAGCACCACCAGGAGTAATTCCTGAGTGCATGAGCCAGGAGTAACCCCTGTGCATCGCCGGGTGTGACCCAAAAAGCAAAAAAAAAAAAAAATTTAAGCACCATAAAATACAAACCAGCATACTGCCCAGATGCCGGTATTTCTCCTCACCCCTCCTAACACACCCTTTCTCTCTCCTACTTCAAGCCCCCCCCCATTTTCCTATCCCACAATTCAGGGGAGGAGCAGGTAGTCTCCTGGGGACCCCCATTTTCCAGATGAGAAAATGAGCACAAAAGAGGGAGAAACGTGTGCTTAGAGTGTGCGTATCACTGACTACTCGTGGGAGGAATGAACGAAGCTAAGACTGGATGGACATTCAGCCAGCCGGTCCCGGACAGCTCTCCTGGCCCGGGCAGCCGTGCCCATGCCGTGGCCGACATCACTAACCCACCCCTCATGCTTTCCCGGGGGCACCAATTGGCTGGAGCAATCGTACAGCAGGCAGGGTGCCCGCCTGGCACGCAGCTCACCCAGGGGCGACCCCCAACACATCCTGTAGTGCCCACAAGGCCTGCAGGGAGTAAGCCCTGAGCACCGCCAGCTGCCGTCCCCCCCACCTCAAAAAACAATAATAATATTATTGTTGAATGCATAAATTGTCCAAGGCCAACTTCTCAATAGCCCCGTCCCTGCAGCTGGACCCAGAAGGAAGCAGACTGAGCACAACCCGGAGGAGCACGTGGGAGCACAGCGCAGCCTCCCGAGGAGATGCCGAGGGCCAGCTGGTGCCCTGGGGCCGCCTGCTTCCCCGGCCTCTCCAGAAGCTGCAGAGTCGCCCGCGCCCAGCTGGGCAGGCAGGCGGGGTGGGGGGGGGCAGGGACGAGCACAGCTGGGCCGCTGGCACGGCCTCACCGCTGTGCGCCCCTGCCCGCCCCCGCCATGACCGCCTTCTCCCCCAGCTGCTCTTTTGAAGGCCCCGCACGGGACGCCGCGGATGCGTCTCTCTGCTCCCTTTTCAGACCATTGTCGGCGCGCTGGCGCCAGCCGTGTTCTCCTCTTGGCCACTTCGTTAGCAGCATTATTAATGCCGCGAGGACAGAGTCACCCAGATCCTCTCTCCTAGCAACTCGCTGGGCAGCCGCAGCCTCAGGCAGCCAGGAAGCGGGGACTGGTGCCCAGAGGTGCCCCTCCCCCCCTACCCCGCTTGCCAGTGCCCAGCTGGGCCACTCGGCTGTGCCTCGGGGGGACCATCATCGAGGGCCGGTGCAGGAAGAGTCAGGGAGAGGATGTTGGCAGGACGGCGCCCCGGGCGGCTCACTGACCTCTGAGAAATGGGTGCAGAGCACTGTGGAAAGAGTCCTGGCGTGGATTCCCAAGCCACAGTCATGCCCTCTCCGCCTCTAGCTCAGAGGAGAAGATGGAAAATTCACCTCAAGGCTGTGGGACTTTGGGCAACCCTCTCTGTGCTCCCTTCCTCCCGTGTGAAAGAGGACCACAAGGGGCCGGGGCGATGGTACGGCGGGAAGATCCTTGCCTCGCACCCACCGAGCCGGGTTCCATCCCTGCTACCCACCGAGCACTGCCAGGAGTGATTCCTGAGTGCAGAGCCTGGAGCATCACCGGGTGTGGCCCAAAGTCAAGAACAAAATAGAGAACAGCAGTGGCCGGGAGAGGGTCCCGCAACGGGGCTCGAGTCTAGCCCCTGACCCAGGCTGGGTCCCGGGTCCCTGTGGACCCGAGCACACCAGGTGCCAGCCTAGACACCCCTGCACCATAGGGGGACCCAGGTGTCCCCAGAGCTGCAGGCCCAAGCAGCAGCACATGTGCGGCCAGGTAGCTGGCCCCACCTTCCCCCTGGCATAGTTGGGCACAGCCCTGGGAGCCCCAGGCACTGCTGGGGGGGCCCTGGACATGCCCACACTGCAGGGCTGAGGAGCGGCTGGCCTGGGCCCTGCACTGGCCACTGGCCTGGGTAGCAGAGAGTCCCAGAGAGAGCCTCGGGCCTCCTGAGCACTGCTGGGGAGAGCTGCCTTGGAACACACACACAGACACACACGCATATACACAGGCACACACATACACGGACACAGACAAACACAGACACGCACACAGACACACACAGAGATACACAGACATGCACAGAGATACACAGACACACACAGAGACACACACAGAGATACACAGACACACACATACACAGACACACACACAGACACACATACAGAGATACACACAGATATACAGACACACACAGATACACAGACATGCACATACACACACACATATACACGCACATACACAGACACACACATACACTGACATGCACATACACTGATACACACATATACGCAGACACACATACAGACACACACATACACACATATGCAGATGCACACACAGACACTCACAGGCACACAGACACACACATACACACAAACATACAGACAGATACAGACACACGCAGAGATACACAGACACACATGTACACACACATATACACAGGCACACATATACAGACACACACATACACATATATGTAGACATGTACACATGCACACAGGCAATAAAGACACTCACAGACACACAAACAGACACACACATACATTACAGAGACATGTACACAGACGTACACACAGACACACAGATACACGTACACACAGAGTCCGTATCTCCACTTTGGGATGGAGGATAAGCTGCCAAGCGTCCAGCCCCCGGGGCCAGAAGGCCAGCACAGCGGGGAGGGTGTTTGCCTACAAGCAGTCGAGCCAGTTTCGATCCCCAGGATCCCATATGACCCCCTGAGCACTGCTGGCCAGTGGGCTGGTCCTGGCTGAGGTCTGGGAGCTGGGGCTGTCCCTACGGGGTCTCCATGTGTCTCCGCACCGCTGGGGGCTTGCTGGGTCCCTGGATTGCGCCCCCCCAGAGAAGCAGGCGTGAGGGCCCGGTCTGACCCAGGCTCGGAAGGCAAACGTCCGTCCCGGGGAGCTCAGTGAAGCCGACCCCAGCGCCCACCCAGAGTCAAGTTCAGGGGGTCTCTCCACCCCTCCCAATGAAGCAGAGCCAGGTTCTCCAGGCGGGTGCGTGCGGAGGAGAGGGCTGGTCCAGGGTCCGGGCCAGCATCCTCTAAGGGGGCAGGTGTTGCCAGGTGCCTTTCCTCAGGGCCGGGAAATCAGGCTCGGAGCGAGACTGGAAGGTGCGTGAGCTGACATCAAACTGGGGGTCTGGAGCATTTTGTGTTTCTTTTCTTTCTTTTTTTTTTACTTTTTTTTGGGGGGGTCACACCCAGCGATGCTCAGGGGTTACTCCTGGTTCTGCACTAAGGAATTAATCCTGGCAATGCTCGAGGGACCATATGGGATGCTGGGATTCGAACCCGGGTCGGCCGCGTGCAAGGCAAACGCCCTCCCCGCTGTGCTATCGCGCCAGCCCCAGCTTCTTGTTTCTCTGTTTAGCTGCGAGACATCTTTTCTTCCTGTGGGAGCTGCGGAGAGAGGCAGAGAAAGGACAGCGTGATGGGGAAGCTAGGACCCCCCCGGCCCGACCGTGGAAGGCAGCGCTCAGCCGCCTCGTGTCAGCAGGATGGGAGTACAGGGGTCCTGGGCCAGGGGGTTGGTCTGTCTCCAGGGTGGACAGGAAGGTCCCAGGGAGGCAGGGAAGATGCTCGGGGGAGGGGTGGGGGGTGGAACAGCCGGTTCTGGCTCGACCCGTCCCTGTCCCTGGAAGCTCGAGACCAGACAGCTCCCGCGTGGCAGAGCCGGAGCTGTGCCGAGTGCCGGTGACTCATGAGCCCTCCCCCCCCACACCAGGCCGCTTGACGTCAGCCCGAGGCCTCTCCTGGCCCCGGACGTCACTTCCAGGGAGCCTGAGGTGGTCCTGATGTGCCGGTGCTCTCTGCCACAGGAACGCGCGTTTTATCTATAAAAAGAGGCCTTTAAAAATAGCCCCTTTGTCGAGAGGCAGAGGGAAGAGAGACGCCCCCTCCCCACCCACCGGCGAGGTGAGGCGGGACGTCACCCGACTCTGTGCCGAGCCCGCGACACCCCTCCCCGGCCGCCCCCACACACTCAGCCGAGAGCAGCGGGCAAGCCGAAGGGCCCTGGGACCTCCTGTGTCCACTGGCCGGCTTCGTGTTCAGCAGCCCAGGGAGATGCCCACGGCAGGCCTGGGGGAGCCCCGCGGGGTGGGGCCGCAGAGCCCACAGCCTGGCCCCAGGAGGACCAAGCTCTCACCCTTTCCCTCCACCCTCCCGGACTGGGTGACCTGCAGTGCAAATCTGTGCAAATCCCTCCGTGAGCCTCAGCTTCCACATCTGTAAAATGGGGCCCAAAGCCCAGTGCCAGGGGAGGTCTCGGGAGACGAGGGACGCAGCACTTGGCCAGTCGCGACGGGATCCCCATCCACCCCCCAACACACACCTACTTCCCAGCACGGTACTAAGCCGAGAACATGGGCCCCTTCGGGACAGCCTGGACGCCTTCGAGCGTCTTGATTAATGTTCCATTTAGTGCAATAAACAATACAATTACTCAATTCCTGCAAACTCCACTCAGAGGGGGGCGGGCAGGACGGGCCTTTGAGTCAGTCCTGCTATTAATTACAGGCACTTAAGCGCTGCTCTGGACCAAGGGCACACCTTCTCCGTGCTGGGGCGGGGAGGGGGAGGGTGGGAAGGGGTGTGGACATAGAGCAGCATCTCAAGGTGCTTCATTAAGGCACCAGCTAAGTAGGCTCAACCCAGGATGACCTCCCTTGGGAGACTCTCTCCACCCTGCTCCCCACCTCCCACCACCATCCCTGGCCTCTTGGGTGCAATAAATCTGCACAACCAAGCCCAGCACCTCAGGATATCTAGTGCCAAACACTTTTGCTGCAACTCAAGGACTTGGCCATTAGACTCTGCTGGTTTCAGCTGAGTTCTCGCTTGTGTCTGGGGCGTTGCTGGCTCTTGGCGGGTCTACACTGGCCTGGCCAGCTGAGTCCTGTTGCCCCGGCCTCTAGCAGCCGAGCTGAGATGGTGTGTGTTCATGGAGGCTGGGCCCAGGGTCCCAGGAAGAAGAAGCCACAGATGCTCTTCCCAGCGCCCATGGAAATGGCACGGGGCTGTTTCTACCACACTCTCTCGGCCAACACACATCCCAGGCCACATCTGGATTTGAGATTTGGGCAGGAGATGCCGTCTCTGGAGAGGAGCGGGGGCAACACGGCGTGGTCCAGAGGCAGAGAGGGGATCGGGAGGAGAGGCTGGATCCTTTCCGTGGAAACCTTTGTGTTTTGTTCTCTTTGGGGGTCACGGGGCTCTGCACTCAGGGTCACTCCTGGCGGTGCTCAGGGGACGATATGAGATGCCAGGGTGCAAGGGACGTGCCCTGCCAGCCAGGCAATGGCTCGGGTCCCTCCACTGAAGTCTTCTGTAATCAGTCAGCCACCAGCCAACACCTTCCTGTAGCCAGTGGGCTTCAGCCACTGTCCCCACCGTCCCTGGGTAAACTAGCAATCAACCCACACCTCTTTGTTCACCCAGCCCTGGGTCAAAACCTTAGGGAAATTTTCTGATTGGCCCTTTGGGAGTCACATGGTTAGACCAATCACTGCAAGAATCAAGACCATGTACTTAGCATCATGAGAAATATAGGCACCAAGGGTTCTGCAGTGATTGCCACATAGTAGTTGCCCTATAAATCTTTGCTTGCCACACCAATACCATCCTCACGGGCCAGTGGATTTGAATTCTAACCCTGACATTGGCCGGCTGTGTGGTCTGGGCTCTCTTGACCTCTCTGCACCTCAATTTCCGTATCTGTGAAATGGGCTGGTTAACAAACAGGACCTCCAGGGCACGGTGGGCTCCACACAATCGTTTCGACAAGAGTCTTAGGCTGTGTTTGTGAGAAACAGGGAGCCGATGATCATGAGTCTCTGCGGACAGTAGTCACGATGTCCATCGCAGATGTCCTCCTCGGAGAGCGGCTCTGAGGAGCAACCGAGGGAATGAACTGAGGAAGGGCCGTGAGAGCAGAGAAAGGCTCGCTCTCGCCAACTCCACCTGAGTCCTGGGCAGAGACTGAAGCACAAGTCCAAGGGACGTCCGTCCAACAGACATTCTTGATTCTCGTCCCCTGCAGGCCTGCTGAGGGGCACAGGCACGAGGCAAACCTCCAGGAAGCCAAACTCCTCTGCCTATTTCCTCCACCTCCTGCCTCTCTTCACTGCCCACCTTTACCCCCTCCTAGCCTCTCCACAGGAGCAGGGACCCCAGCACATGGCTCGGAGCTCAGCTCTCTGGAAAGGAATTGCTTTGCTCTGCCTTTGAAAAAAAGAAAAATCAAAAGTCCCAGGGAAATGTCCTGATTGGCCGGTTGGAGGCCACAGAGTCAGCTTTGGACCAATCGCTGCAGTCAGAGGGTGGAATATTATAATTAGCAGTGTGGGGGGGAAGGGGCGGGAGAACAAAGAGCTGCCCAGAAGGACAGATGCAGCCTCTGACTCTGGAAAGAGATTCCAGCCCCAGTGGCCTCCTGGGAGGGGCAGAGAGGCTGCGTCTCAGCCAGGTTCCAGACCCTTCTCTCGGGTCACACAGCAGGCAAACAAGGCCTCGCTTCTGGGTCTCCTGCTGTGCCCTGGCCCAGGCCAGTCGTGTGTCGGGCCCAGCGTGGCCCAGCTGCCCTCCATTCTGGTTGCCGTCCACATGCCCCTGGCGAGCCTAGAGGGCAGAGGCCGTGGCACTCGGTGGTTCATCCCCGCACCGGTGTTGCCAGCTGCGCCCGCTGCGTCTTGGAGTTGCCCAGCGTCTCCGAGGCAATCACCCGCAGAGCTGACGTCTGACTGCGGTACCCTGGCCCGGCCCGGCACTGTTCGCTTATATTCCAAGGGAAATCGGATCCATATGGAGAATCCAAATTCCTCCACACGCATCCTGCTCGGGCCAGGGTCTGGCACGGAGAAGGCTGAGGGCGGTGGAATATTCTCTCCTCCTGGGATCAGCACAGTCGCCGAAGGCCAGGGGTTGCCAAGCCCCCCGCCACAGGGGTGACTGGTGCGGGGTCTATCCTCAGAGGGTCAGAGTTGGACAAAAGTGGAGGGAGAGGGAAAGCGACTGTCACCCTGCTCTGGGCTTGGAGAAAGGCGCGGGGGGGAGGGGCGGGAGTCAGAGCACCGTGAAGAGGGCTCAGGATTCAGGAGGAGGGCCAGCCCCGCGCCCCACCGCCAGACTGATGTTTGTTAACCGGGTGGAAAGGCTTCTTCTCACCAGAAAAAATGAGAAGAAAGTGGCCTTCATCCCCCGTGACAGTGGCCCCATGAGATTCAGGAATTGAGGACTCTCAGATGCAATGCTGGTTGATAGGATTCCTGCTGCTGGGACCACCAGCGGCATCCTCAGCAAAGCCATCACACCCAAGCATCATCATCAGCAAAGCCATCCCCATCTCCATCATCATCCCCATCTCCATCACCGTCCCCAACATCAGCACCATCACCAGCGAAGCCATCCCCATCTCCATCACTGTCACCAACATCAGCACCATCACCAGCAAAGCCATCCCCATCTCCATCACCATCACCATCTCCATCACCATCACCAACATCAGCATCATCCCCATCCCCATCATCATCCCCAACATCAGCATCATCCCCATCCCCATCATCATTCCCAACATCAGCACCATCACCGCCAAAGTCCTGGTCACCAAACCACCATCATCAGCAATACCAGTGCCGCCACCACCATCGGCACCACTGTTCCCATAGTTACCACATTTTCCCCATCACCTTCACCGTTGAGCAAAACCTAGCTACTTGACCAGCACTGCCGGCCCCTCCCAAAGTCACTCCCCGCCCTCCCGCCCGTCTCCAGCCCAGAACAACCAGTTCTCCTGCCCCTGGCCCACTCCCTCCAACGCCCCGGCCCCTGTTCAAAGCCCTTAGGAACTGCTCCCAGCCCTGCAGTGCTCTGCAGTCCTTCCCCCTCGGGCCCTCCCCCTGGTCCTCCATCCCTTCCGTGTGACCCCATGAAGTGCTCACCCAAATCCTCAAACTCTCCGGCTGCCCCATGCCTGCAGGGCTGTGCCCCGCCACCCCCTCCTCTGGGCAGACCCCTAGACAAAACTCTCGCCGACACGCTAGCCGGACCCTGCAGAGTGCCCCGGGCTGCTTTGTGGGTAAGAGCGAGGAGGCTGTGGAGCAGGCGCGCCGGGATCCAGGAGTGCGAGGAGGAAACACCGTCATGCTGGGAAGTTTGAGGCTCGCTCTCTCTCTCTCTCTCTCTCTCTCTCTCTCTCTCTCTCCTCTCTCCTCTCTGTCTCTGTCTCTGTCTCTCTCTCCTCTCTCCTCTCTGTCTCTCTCTCTGCTCTCTCTCTCACACTCACTCTCTCTCGCTCTCTCTCCTCTCTCTCCTCCTCTCTCTCTCCTCTCTCCTCTCTCTGTCTCTCTCCCCCCCTCCTCTCTTTCTCTCTCTCTCCTCTCTCTTTCACTCACTCTCTCTCGCTCTCTCTCCCTCTCCTCTCTCTCTCCTCTCGCCTCTCTTTCTCTCCTCTCTTCTCTTTCTCCTCTCTTTTCTCTCTCTCCTCTCTTCTCTCTCTCTCCTCTCTCCTCTCTCTGTCTCTCTTTCTCTCTCTCCTCTCTCTGTCTCTCTTGCTTGCTCTCTCTCTCTCGCTCTCTCTCTCCAGCCATGCTGGCATGTTTGACAGGCCACCAGGAGCCTCGGACCCCAGCCGCTCCCTCACGCCACCCCAGGGCCACGATCCACACTTCCTGGGTGCTGCAGGGGGTCGTCTTTCCTCGGGCTGAGGTCACAGACTTTCCTAATTCGAATCCCGACGCCACCCTCTCCCGGCTGTGGGACCCAAGGGGTCGGGAGAAGCTTGTCTGGTGTGCGCAGAGCCATCCCCAGGCGGGGTCTGTCAGACCCTCCCAGCCTTCACGGAACAGCGGGCGCTGCCCCATCCGTCCATCCGTCCGTCCATTTGCGAGACGCCTCGGTCCTGCCCACGGGGAGCACGAGCGCATGCTTGGAGCCCAAATCTGTGCTGTGCCCAGCCCGCCCCCCGCCCCTGGGTCTAGCAGGGAGGGGGCGGGGGTGGCTTCTGGACACAGACAGTGCCCCCCTCAGCCCACACCAGCTGCTGCCCGGCCCCTCCCGGTCAGCTGCTTCCAGAGGGTGGGGGGCTGAGGCTTGGAGGGGCCACACCCCATGCCCACTCGCTCCCCGGGGCTCCTTTAAAGTCGTAGCCAGCATGACAGCATTTGGCTGGAAGCTTGAAGGGGGAAAAAATGATTTTCAGAGAAAAATGCAAATGACACAGGAAAATGAGCTGCAGATGGCGGCTGCGGGGCGCCCTCGGAGAAACGCTCCAGCCCCCCGCCCGCCCTCCGAGGGCACCTTCCGTGCCTCCGGGCACCCCACCCCCTGCACACTCCCTGGGTTTCTTAGCGGGTATCCCTGGGTGTGTGTGGGGGGGCGCAGCAGAAGGGCGGGTACACAGACCCCCTTCCTGTGTCACGTGACTGCCTCCAGTCTGAGCCGCGTAGCTTCTGGGGGTCTGCTCTGCTGAGGGGCCCACGGCGAGGAGCAGCTGCCCCTTCTGGCCCCTGGGCTAGGGCACAGCCCCCTGTGAAGCCTGACCCCTTCCACCACCACCCCCTGCCCTGTCCTCCTCTGCTGTGGTCTCTTCTTGATCTTCTTTGAGCACGCTTTTCCTGCCCCCGGGCCTTTGTACCTGCCAGTTTCTGTCTGAAATGTCGCGAAAGCAAATTTTGCCTCTTCCAAAGAACTTCTCTGACCCCCAAACCACGGTGCCTTTTCAAAGCACCCAGTCCACGCTTCCGATGACTGCTGCTGCAGCCAGTGCCCACGTTCAGGTCTGTTTGTTCATTGACAGATTTGTGTTAAGTTTGCTCCTCAGTATTCCACCAGAGGGCTGGAGCCATAGCACAGCAGGTAGGGCGTTTGCCTTGCAGGCGGCCGACCCGGATTCAATTCCTCTGTCCCTCTCGGAGAGCCCGGCAAGCTACCGAGAGTATCCCGCCTGCACGGCAGAGCCCAGCAAGCTCCCCGTGGCGTATCCGATATGCCAAAAACAGTAACAACCAGTCTCACAGTGGAGACGTTACTGGTGCCCGCTCGAGCAACCGATGAGCAACGGGATGACAGTGACAGTGACAGTGATTCCACCAGAATTTAGCACCCTGCCAGGAGCATTCACAGTTTTCGAGCACTCATGGCAAAGGGGAATGGAGTGTCCCTTCTGCGGGGGGCTGGACAGAGAGGGCAGTTGGAGCAGAGTCCAGAGGGGTGACAGGGGCTGACTAAGCTGGGGACAGGGGCGGGACATGGAGGGACAGAGATGTGAGCTCGAAGGATGGCCTGGTGGGTCAGGGACCGTAGGGGGTCCACCAAGGCCCCGAGATGAAGCCCAGGACCCCCTTCACGGGGCCTTCAGGAGAGTCACCTCAGGTCTCCGAGCAACTCTGCATCATCCGGTCGGGTCAGGTGGGGATCTCATGAGAAGACGCTGGACGCGGAGCCTGGACGCAAGGCCAGCTGGTTCCTCTCCGCAAGGACGCGGCCGAGAAAGGGGGGCTTGGAGGGGGAGGGGAGGGGGAGCTGCAAGGAGGAAAAGAACAAGAGAGGGAGAGAGGAAGGGAGGGAGTGAAGAGAGAACGGGAGAGGGGCGGGGAAATGGAGCCAGGGAGAGAGAGAGAGAGTTGGCAGGAAGGAGAGAGGAGGGAGGGGGAGAGCTAGGGAAGATGGGAAGAAAGAAAGAGGGAGGGAGAGAGGAGGCAGCAAGGGGAGAGAGAGAGACAGAGACAGAGACAGAGAGAGACAGAGACAGAGAGACACAGAGAGAGAGAGAGATCACCAGCTTTCTGCCCCAAGGTGACTTGGAATGCCAAAGCCAACCCCAAGAAGCACCGAGGGGCCCCCAGAGTCCCCTGTAGTTGGCAGACCGTGAGGGCCATGTCTGACTCGCATCTCTGCTGTAGCGTGCAGACGGCTGAACATACATGGAGAAATGAAATGACAACAGCCCATTCTGCCCGGGAGAAGGCCCGGGACACCGGGGGCAGGAAGGCTCCGGCACAGCACCAGACACGGAGGAGCCCCCAGCACCCCCCGTGTCACCCCAAAAAATCAGTGCCGTCGAGTTCCTTTTGAGCTGTGCTTCCCACTGTCCCCCCGCCTCAGCCAGCAACATGTGTGTTTCTGGAGTCCCGAACATGGTTCGCGCAGACGAGAGCGTCTCCTTGGGGACTTAGAACGGGCACAGCGGGAAGACGGGTGAGGAGGCTCGTGACTGAAAAATCGAATTCGTTCTTCCCCGAGAGCTACGTACGTTAAAGGGCTACTTAGAAAAACAAACCCCCAAGGGGCTGGAGCGATAGCACAGCGGGGAGGGCGTTTGCCTTGCACGAGGCCGACCCGGGTTTGATTCCCAGCATCCCATAGGGTCCCCTGAGCACCGCCAGGGGTGATTCCTGAGTGCAGAGCCAGGAGGAACCCCAGTATATAGCCAGGTGTGACCCAAACAGCGAAGAAAAATAAAACAAACCCCAAACCCAACAGTATGGCAAGAGAGAAACCCCCAGCCCAGGGGGACGCTTACAGTGACACCATCCTTGTAACGCTCCCCCCACCGGCTTTTGGAAAAGGGGGTCTGGGGGGTCCAGGGCCGGCACATTCTCTAGGCCCTAGACACAAAACTATGAACCCTCGCATGGGCAGGCCGGCCA
The DNA here is from genome assembly GCF_027595985.1 of Sorex araneus. Classification (NCBI taxonomy): domain Eukaryota; kingdom Metazoa; phylum Chordata; class Mammalia; order Eulipotyphla; family Soricidae; genus Sorex; species Sorex araneus. The sequence goes on from NC_073310.1 coordinate 15,434,094, forward strand.
GAAGTGCCAAGCCTGGACTCGGAACAGAGTGCTCTGGTGTCCCCATGTACCCCCTGGCTGACCTGAGCACACAGTCTACTCCCCAGGGCCCAGGGAGCCGGGGCATGGCAGGAGGGCCATGCTTGGCCAGAAATCAGAATTCTGGACCCGTCACTCAGAGGATGGGGCCCTCAAGTCACTCAGCGCTGAGGCCTTGCATCTCCCGGCCCCGTGGTCCCCCGGAGACAAACGCTGCTTTTCTCAGAGATGACGCAGTTCCCGGCTCCTTGCACGCGCTGCTGCCTCAGCCCCTCTGTGCTCAGCCCCACAGGAGGCCTCACACAGGCCTTGCACACGGGAGGCCCGGGGTCTGCACCCAGCGCCGTGTCAGCTGACCCCGCATCTGACCCCACACCACCACTGGGGTCCTGGTAACCCCAAGCCAACAGCACAGGGTGTGGCCCCCCGAGAAACAGTCCAAAGGTCTCCTTAAAAATATGCCCTTGCCACTGGAGTGGGGTGGCGCCAGCCCAGCCTCCAGGTGGCCCTGGCCACCGGAAGTCACGCCCTTGACCCACCCTCGGGCCAGCAACACCGGGGATCCAGATGGAGGAGGTGCAGCCACACCTTCTCCAGATGGAGCCCCGGCGACACTGAGCAGCAACTAACACGGCTCCGGGATGTGGGACTGGGACAGCTCTGAACCGCGCAGCCACGGTTTTCTAAAAACTGAAAACATACAATCTTTTAATGGAAAACTAATTATCAAATGCTTCCTTGGTAATAGGGCTGTCTTTCTTGGGGGGAATCTCCAACAATAATAGTGAGTTTTGTGTTGAAATATGGAACATAATCAAGGTAAAGAGAAAATGAGGTGAAATTCATCAGTTATACAGTAGGGGGTAGGGGGCGGGGGCGGGGGGTATACTGGGGATTTTGGTGGTGGAATATGGGCACTGGTGAATGAATGGTGTTTGAATATTGTAAACTGAGACATAAACCTGAGAACTTTGTAACTTTCCACATGGTGATTCAATAAAAATTAAAAAAAAATTATGCCCTCTCGCCCCAGAGAGGGTCGGGTGAGAGCCCTCCCCACCCCAAGGGACCAGCCCCCACAGCCGGAAACCCCCAGAACCCAGCTGTCGCCATGGTTGCGGCCGCTCTCACACGCTCAGGCCGAGCCTCACCCACGAGTGACTCCCCAGGACACCCAGGTATGCGGGGCTTTGTGACTGAGAACTCTGGCTTCAGAGACCCTCTGCCCACATCCCCCCATCTCGGGCGACCCAGCGGTCACACCCACAGGCCACCCTTGGCTGGCGCCAGATAGTCTCGTCATCAGCCACCGTCCAACGGCATGTCCTTCTCTCCCAGAAGGGAGCGTAACACCATAACTACGCCGGACCCCACTTCAGGCTGTTTCATTCAGGGAGCCCCAAGGGGGTGGGTAAGACCCCTCCCCACCCCTAGGGACCCAGCCCAGGCAGCCAAAAACCTCCAGAACTCAACAGCCGCCCTGCTCACGGCCACTCTCCACACACTTGGGAGCCTCACCCACAAGTGAGCCTTTTCCTGGGCCCGCTCGGTGGCAGATGGACACATCTGCAGAGGACACACCCTACCTGTGCTCCAAGAGTACCACACCACACCTGATGGGGTTCAAAGTCGTAGGGAACCAATCTTAGAGGCAAACATATATATATATATATATATATATATATATATATATCACAGATATGTGTGGACTGGAGCAATAGCACAGCGGGTAGGGCATTTGCCTTGCATGCTGCCGACCCGGGTTCAATTCCTCCGCCCTCTCAGAGAGCCCGGCAAGCTCCCGAGAGTATCCCACCCGTATGGCAGAGCCTGGCAAGCTCCCTGTGGCATATTCGATATGCCAAAAACAGTAACAACCAGTCTCACAATGGAGACATTACTGGTGCCTACTCGAGCAAATCGATGAACAACGGGAGGACAGTGTGACAGTGATACAGGTATATATATATACTCTGTATATATACTCAGCACTGAGGCCTTGCATCTTCCGGCCCCGTGGTCCCCCGGAGACAAACGCTGCTTTTCTCAGAGATGACGCAGTTCCTGGCTCCTTGCACACGCTGCTGCAAGTATATATATTTATTTATATAAATATAAATATAAATTTATATTTATAAATATAAATAAATATATATTTATATATACACATATATATATAAAAGCGCACAAGGCTCACCCTTTAACAACACATCAGTGACCTCTTATAGACGGTCTTCATGGCTCCTGTTGAAATAGAACAAGCTTCACACTCTTTCCTCCAAGCATACTCTTCTTTGGTAGCATTTTCAGCGGTTTTTCATAACAAACAATAGGAAATATACTATTTCAGCTCTGCTCTGGGACAGGGTTCAGGGCTCGGGATGGAAAGATCTGAAATATGGTGGTGGGAAGGTGTCACGGCGGTGGGATTGGTGTTGGGATATGAAGCGTCACCAAATATTGTGAACTACCTTATAACATAAAAAGATTTTTAAAAATCAGAAAAAACCAAAACCGCCCTTCCCACCGTCTGCAGGCGAACCCCTGACTGTGGTGCTGGCAGTCGAGGCCACGGGCTCTCCGAGGCTGGTGCTGAGCTCACACAGGTACCGACAGCAGTGCTTACTGGGGGCGGCTGTGACCCCCACACGTGTGCTCGCCCACGTTCAGCCCCTGCCTGTGCGCACACCCCTTTCCGCGGCGCTGACTCGTGCCCGGCTGTGGAGCAGCCGGGACTGGTGTATGGGGCTGGGACTCTCAGAGAGCAGCGCTGCCGGAGTCGTGCTGGGTGCATGTGGGAGACCAGAGATTTGAACTCACGACCACGTGCCTGCCAGGGATTTGAATCCACACCGCAGTGCTTTCCCTCCAGGCCCAAATGGAGCCCCTTACATAGGTGACAAGATTGAGGCCCCTGGCAAACTGTCTTCATATGTCACCGAGCCAGCAGCAGGGCCTGTGGGGATCAAACACCACCCACCCAACACCCCAATAACTGGACAACGCTCCAGCAGGAACAGATTCTGGGGCCCCCAATTCTGCAATTCCTCTGGGCCACTCCTGGCCATGCCTGCCCCTCCCTCGTGTTCAAGCTGGTTATCACCCCGGCGTCCACTCGAAAACTGCTCACTCGGGCACCCCTGCGTGCGCCTCTCATGCAACACGGGGCATCTGAGATGGGCAGGTGGCTGTCCTGAGCTGTCTCGGTCCTGGGGCCAGGACAAGGCACCACGTCCCAGGCCTCTGGACTTGGGGGCTGCCTCGCCCCACTCACCCCAGGCCGAGCTCCCTGGTCCCGGAGCCGGCTTCGTCCCCGTGGGTCCCCCAAGCCGGAAGCAGCACTTGGGTGGTGCCCAGTAAAGGTCGGCAGAATGGGTGAGTGGGTGAGTGGGCGGGTGGGCAAAAGACTGAGGCCAGAAGGGACCCGACTTTTCTGTACAATCCACAAAAGGCCCTCATGTCAGGGGGCCCTTTGCAAACCCCCCCGTGCCTGGAAGGGGCCTTTATTTCAGGGCCTATAATACCCCTCTGCCAGGATTCCAATGGCATCGGGTGGGGGGGGGATGGAGGAGATTGCTTATTTGATTTTGTTTGGGACACTCGGGAGTTACTCCTGGTTCTGTGCTCAGGAATTACTCCTGAGGTGCTCAGGGGACCCTATGGAACTGCAACAGATGGAACCCCGCCAAGGCAAGCACCCCTCTCCTGCATGTGGGGTGCGGTCTCCCCAGCCCGCCAGGGGCTTCCCTGACGGCTGCCCCCCCCCCCCGACCCCACCAAGCACACGGAATAGGGCCCATCTTGCCCCACCCTATCCTGCTTTCTAGATTCTTCCTAGTCCCAGGTTTGGAGGCACAGCTGATGGGGCCAGGGGGGTCTTGGCATTTACAGTGACAGACCTTTGAGAGGTACCATGACAGCCGCCTCCCCCTTCCCCCCGCACCAGGCTCCCGCCCTCCCATCACCTCCCTTGTCCAAGAGTACGTGGCCAAGGAGCAGTGGCAGTAGCTGAACCCACTCGGGACCTTCGATCTGGTCAGCCCTGGTCAGCCTAGCCAAGCCCTGGTCAGTTTGGGTCAGCCCTGGGAAGCCCTGGTCAGCCCCGGTCAGCTGTGGTCAGCCCCATCAGCCCTGGTCAATCGTGGTCAGCCCTGGCCAGACCTGCTAAGTCCTGCTCAGCCCTGGTCAGTCCCGGTCAGCCCTGGTCAATCGTGGTCAGCCCTGGCCAGACCTGGTCAGCCCTGGTCAATCGTGGTCAGCCCTGGTCAGCCCTGGTTAATCGTGGTCAGCCCTGGTCAGCCCTGGCCAGACCTGCTCAGTCCCTCTCAGCCCTGGTCAGCCCCGGTCAGCCCTGGTCAGTCGTGGTCAGCCCTGGCCAGACCTGCTAAGTCCTGCTCAGCCCTGGTCAGCCCTGGTCAGTCGTGGTCAGCCCTGGCCAGACCTGCTAAGTCCCGCTCAGCCCTGGTCAGCCCTGGTCAGCCCTGGTCAGTCGTGGTCAGCCCTGGCCAGACCTGCTCAGTCCCGCTCAGCCTTGGTCAGCCCTCCAGCCTGCCCCTCCCCCAGGCCCACCGAGGCGCCTCAAAGAGCCCTTTGTCCTCGGGGGCTCAGCACTCCTGAGGCTCCTCAGGGGACAAAGGCGGGGACCAGGCTGCTTGGGGTGGCCCGCGGGGGGCTCTGGAGGCCCAGGAAGAATGAGCTGCTGCAGCGGGGAGATGCCAGGGGGTCAGCGGGGACATAATAGAAGGACAAAGGCCGCCGCCAAGACCCAGTGGCCCCCAGCCCCCGCTCCAGCCCCGTCCCAGAAGCCAGACCTGGGGGCCTCCCATCCCCCAAGAAAGGCGGGTTCCAGGACGAAGATGCCCACTGCCCGCCTGCAGGCAGGAGGGGACATGGCCGCCGGGGCGGGGGCGAGGTGGTGCACGTGGAAACCCCCCTCCCTGCTCTTCTCCCACCTTCTCCGCAAAGACCCCACCACCACCAAAGGTGGGTGCCCATCAGGTGGCCGGCTCTGCCCCGGGCACAGACCAGCCCATGTCTAGGGTGATGAGGGGCTGGGGAAGCAGCACAGGAAAGATCCATGTAGGGCTGTGTGACCTGAGGGAAGTCACTGGGCCTCTCTGAACCTGGCCCACTAGCCCCTGTTGGGAGCTGACACGGATAGATGAAAACTCCCAGGATCCCGGGGCAAGGAGGGGGTGGGGGTTGGGGGCTGCCCGGGGCACCTGGGTCACGTGACTTTTACCCCCCTGAGCCTCCAGTCCCTCAGCCCGAGGCTGGGGCTTGCGTGCAGCGGGGGCGGCAGCTGGGCACGTCCTGCCCCTTCCCTCAGCGGAGGGAGACACGGAGGCCGCGGGCAGCACCCGGCCTCCTACCCAGTGAGTCCCCACGTCTCCAAAACCAGACGCTAGGACTGGCACCACTTTGCGGATGGGGAAACTGAGGCCGGAGCGGAGCAGTGGCCAGGACTCAGAGCTGTCGGGCTCACAGCCACAAGTCTCTGTCTCTCCCCCACGGCACAGGCGGCGCCCCGCGCCCCTCCCCAGCCACCCAGTGGCCCCCGGGCCTTTGGTAAAAGGTCCCAGTTCAAGGGGGGAGCCTCTGACCCTCCAGCTCGGGATTCTGACCTGCCCGCTTCTCGGCCTCCCTTCCCCCCTCGGACAGCGCGGGCAGCGCCCAGATTACGGAGCCCCCTCTCCTGCATGTGGGGTGCGGCGGGCGAGGGCCCCCTCAGCCGGGCAGCGCCCTGGACGCACCTTCTCAGCGCTGCTCCTTCCTGCCCGGCTCCAGGGCAGGCGCTTGTTGAAGCCCATTCGTCAGAGGGGGCACCGAGGGGCCGAGAGGGGGCCCTGAGTGGCCAGCTGGCAGGTCCAGTGTTTTCATTGCCAGAGGGGGAAACTGAGGCCCAGGGGTGTTTCTTGCTTTGGCCAGACCCTCTGCCCGAGCACCGGGCCAGCCTGACACTCTTGATGCCATGTATGGGCGCCGACTGAATCCCAGACTCGGGACTAAGAAATAAATTAAAAAAGATCAAGGGGTCTTGACGACCATGTCCCTGTCACTTTGGGTCACCTCATGGTGCCCGTCCATTCCTCCCCTGCAGGAAAGGAATAACTGAGGCCCAAACCAACATCGCCCCAAGGGAGAGTCAATATTTCCTCTTCGGTATCTTGGTTCCATCCCTGGCCCTGCCCCAAGCCGTGCCAGAAGTGATCCCTGAGCACACAGCCAGGAGCCAGCCCGGATGGGTGTGGCCCTGTCCCCTTCCTTACAGGCGGAAGGACTGACCAGCTGCTGTGGGGGGCCCGCCCTGCCCTCTCGGAGCCACCCGGCATGGGGCATGCTACAGTGGCCAGCGTCCCGTCCCCCCCACCCCCCGCTCACCCATTACCCCCGCAACCTGCACCCCCCCAAGGACCCCCCACCCCCGACTCCAGCACAGTCCCAAACTGCTGACCCTGAGTCAGAGACCTTTTCAAAGTTCAGGAGATGTTTAAGTTCCTCCACATTAAAGTGAATGTAGGATCTCCAGGGTCTCATAGTCTGACAAATATGCCATTACACCGACATAACGAAAACTTCGGAAGTTGAAAGGGGAAAAAATGTTAAAACAAACAAAACCGTTGTGCCCAGTGAGGGTGAATGGATATGCTGGGGTGAGTAGGCTGAGCTCCTGTGCACCCTGCAAAACCCCACCTGGATGGACCCTAGAGGTCAAGACCTTCTCCAGGCCCTCAAGGTGGGTTCATGAATCTCTGCCTGTTATCTGTCCCCTGGACCATATCAGTTATTGAGTACATTCCCTTTGTTTGTTTTGTGTTTGTTTTGGGGTCACGCCCAGTGATGCACAGGGGTTACTCCTGGCTCTGCACCCAGGAATTACTCCTAGCAGTGCTCAGGGGAGTATATGGGATGTTGGGGATCGAACCCGGGTCGGCTGTGTGCAAGGCAGCTGCCCTACTCACGGTACTATTGCTCCGGCCCCTCCCTCCACTTTTAACTGTCAATCTAGCGATTTCCTTCCTCCCCCTGCCCTAGTCTGTGGTCAGAGGACTTGGGGTGGGGGGTGATATCAGATCTCTCTCCTGGGGCTGGAGCAACAGCACAGTGGGTAGGGTGTTTGCTGTTCGATTCCCAGGTTCGATTCCCAGCATCCCATATGGTCCCCCGAGCACCGCCAGGAGTCATTCCTGAGTGCAGAGCCAGGAGTAACCCCTGTGCATCACCGAGTGTGACCCAAAAAGAAAAAAATAGCCAACTCTCTCTCCGTGGGCAATGTTTCTCTCTGAGCCGGTTTCCTGTCTGCAAAATGTGCCGCTTCTGCCTCAGCACAGGGTCCCATAGAATCCAGGGAGACAAGAATCTCCTATCAGGCACTCCCCGTCCTGGCCGCTCAGGACTGACCCTGGGGGCCAGCCCAGCACATGACAGCGAGTGCGTTGGGTCACCTGGAGCGTGGGAATGAGGTGGGTCCAAATCAGGGTCCTTCAGTGGTGAGACGCAGGGACGGGCACTCCCTGCGTCCTCCCAGAGGGAGAGATCTTGGCGGTGACACTCTTTATTTGGGGGGGTTGGGGGCCACCCCTGGCAATGCTCAGGGGTTACTCCTGGCTCTGTGCTCAAGAATCACTTCTAGTGTGCTTGGGGGACCCTACGGGTTGCCGGGGATCGAACCCAGGTTAGCCGCATGGAAGGCGAGCGCCCTCTCGGCCGTGTCGTGCTCGCTGCAGCTGAGGGGGGTGGCGGTTGGCGGGGGGGGGGGGGGCAGCCTGGGAGAGCGACGTCCCAGCAGACGCCATTGGGGCGGTATTGTCCCCTCAGAGAACAAGGCACCGCCCGCTCCCCTCGCTGGGACCCACACTATACTCATGGGGTCCAGCCACCCTCAAACACCCACACCCCACCCGGGGAAACTGAGGCTGGGGGGTGTTGAGGGTGTGGGTCTTCCCGTCCCAGGCCCTGGGCTCGTGTGAATCTCTCCACGTGTCCTTTGCCAGCTCCATGCCACCCTGGGGTGGGGGGTCGGTGCAGCGGGCACGTGGGGCATTCCCTAGAGCGGCCGGCTCACGCGTGCGGGAGACCTGCCTGTGTCCACACCCCATGGCCGCTCTCCCCTCTGTCCCACTCACACCCTCTGACCCGGGCGGATGGGCGGGGTGGCGGTGACTGGTGGCTGGTTTGGAGTCAGGTCAGGTAGGAGGGGAAGCGGCTGACCCAGCCCCCGAGCCCAGGGCCAGGCACTGGCCTTCACGGCATCCTTGAGGGCTGGACGGTCAGAGCCCAAGAGGTGCCAAGGCAGGTGGCAGGGAAGGCGCCGTCCAGGCAGCGGCTCAAGGTCAGCCCGCGCCTGATGGGGGTCGGGGAGGGCACCTGGGAGAGGGCTGTGGGCAGAGGGGGCGGGGGGGGGCCCACACAGACATGGGGGGAGGGGAGGAGGCCTGAGGCTGAAAAGCACACAGCACAGGGGCCCGGCTGAGCCCCGGCGGTGGAAACCGGGTTTTGGAGGAGTGAGGCCCAGGGTTCGACCCCCCCACACTGCCCAAATTTTTAAAAAATGAGTGATGATAAATATTATACACTGCACAACTCCCCACCCCTTCACACAGACACGAAGCATGGCCCAGCTTCAGATGTCAACACTGCTGCTGAGAATCCCAGCGTACCACACCCAACACACACACACACACACACATGCACACACACAGACACAGGCAGACACAGACTCACATGCACACACACATGTACTGACACACAAGCACACACATGTGCACACACAAGCACACATTGACACATGTGTGCACACAGACACACACATACATTGACACATAAGCACACACGGGTGCACACACATGCACATATACACACGCAGACACACACATGCACACACGCAGACTCACACAAACACATGCACACACACAGACACACACGCACATATACATGCACATGTGCACACACACGCGCGCACACACACATATACCATCTGGACCGATGCCTGCACCCCCCCAAGGCAGGTGAAGCCCCCATGAAGGAAAGGGCAGGACAGATGGGGGCAGTGGGGTGGGGGGAAATGTAGCTAGCCTCCCACCCCCCCGCCCACAAACATGCCACACTCACCATTAACGTCATATTTATTGTTATTTAGCTGCTCAGGAAAACATATACAGGTATATACAATATGCAGGAATACAGAAGACTGCACTTTACATATTTTTTTTAAAAAAAGAAAGAAAAAAATAACACTCAGTTTCCTGAGCTGTCGACTCAGTCTTCCAACCAAGCATCTCGGAAATGGATTTTCTTTAAAGAGTCAAAAAAGAGGACAGGATTGCGTAACACACAGCAGAGTTTAAGTCTCCATATTTTACATGTGCAAGAACGTTTTCATTTCCTTTCCCGAAGCGTTCGCTCTGCGGTGCAGGGCCCAGCGCTGTGGGGGGGGAGGGGGGGAGAGGGGGCCTCCGGGCCGGGCCGGGCTCAGTTCACCTCTGTCCTCCCCAACCCAACCCAGTGAAACCACACCCCTTCTTGCTTGGGACTGTCAAGGCTGTTCATCCTGGGGGCGTGGGGGAGCAAACGCGTGGAAAACTTCAGGGCTTTCCGGGGTGGCTGGGACCCCCTAGAGCCAAGTGCTGAGAAGCCCCTGCCCCCCTACTCTCCCAGACACCCCCTCGAGGGCGAGCCCAGCAGAGGCCAAGCCCCCTGGCTCCCTCCCCTTCGGCAACGAGAGAGAAATCATTCCCGGTTCAAACACCAAAGGCCGTTTCCCCGGCAGCTGTGAGCTCGGAAGCGGGCGGGAAGCGGGAATTCTCTCCCCTTCCCTTTCTTTGGAGGTGGAGGTGAGGGGAAGGGGGCGAGCCAGGACAGAGCTGGCGCCCGGCTCGAGGACCCCTTCGCCCCACCGGCTCCGGTGGAGACCCCCGACAGGCTGTGTGGGCCCCTGGAACTAGACTCTCCCAGCCCCGAGCTGGGCCCCGGGGGTCTGGCTAGAGGGAGGCAGCCGGGGTGGGCGGGCAGGGAGGAGACCTTCGCTGAGGCGCTTCTGGCGGCAAAGTTCTCTGAAATGAACCGTGTGGGTGCTGCAGGGTGAGCCCAAGGCTCTCGGGCCACTTGCTTAAAAACAAAAAAAAGAAAAGAAAAAAATTTGGGGTTGTGACTCCTGGGGGCAGGGATATGAGTCCTGGGGCAGTGCCAGCGGCCACTTCTCCGGGCCTATTGGAGTCTGTCCCCGCTGCCCCTGGCCCCGGGCGGCACCCGAGCCCTCTGCGGGCACCCACGGCACCGGAAGGTGTCGGCTCCTGCCTCTGCCAGGTCCCCCGGGCCCCCCCCCCCGCCCTGGAAGGTCCAGCGAGCAGGGCTGTCCGGATGCCCTCCTCCAGCCGGGCTCGGGCCCCGTCACCCCACATCTCCCTTCAAGGAGAAGTGGCTGGCCCGGGCAGTGCACAAGGGCCACAGCTGGAGGCCGGCCACGGGTTCTAGTAAACAAAAGGGGCCAAGCCCACCTCGGCTGCTTGGTGAAAGGCCCAATCACTCCACTTGAGTCTCAGATTCCCTTTCTCCCTCCACAGGCTCCCCCGGGACTCCTGCAAGGAGGCACCCCCCCCCCCCGAGGTAGGGAAGGCTCCTCCAAAAGTGCTCCTGGGGAACCCTCCTTGTCCCCAGACTGCTGGGGAGGGGAGAGAGAAGGAAGCGCCTTAAGTTCGAGGCCCCGTCAATGGGTGCGAACTGGGGACCCCAAGGAAGAAGTAGGGGGGGGGCGCATCTCTTTCTCCCACCCCCGCCAAGGGGAGCTAAAAAGTCAGCCTCCTAATCTCCTTGCCAAACCCGCCCCGGGCCCGGCTGCAGCAGAGCCCAGAGCCCCGAGACTCCGCCAGCTGGCAGGGCACAGTGCCCCCCCATGCAGGCGGGGGCCACTGGCCAGCACAGACAGAGACCCAGAGAAGGGCGCGAACACTCCGTCGTGGCCATTCCCGCTCCGTCCCCCACACAGGCTGGACGCAGCGTCCACCATGCGGAGATCACAGGCTGAGCAGATGTGTTTGCAGGAATGAAAATATATCTATTTTCTCAGGGCGCAGACAAAACAAAGTCCCGGGCGGAGTAGCTCAGTCGGGGGCGAGGGAGTCCTTCCCAGTAGGGCGGCTGGGTACCTAAGGACAGGTGGGTGTCAATCTAGGATGCTGTGATGACAACTCGACTTTCACCCGGCAATATTCCAGAACGACTGTTCTTCAGGATTTCCATTTTTAATAAGCAGTGAACAAAGCAAAAGAAGGAGGAGGAGGAGGAGGAGGAGGAGGAAGAGGAGGAGGAGGAGGAGAAGGAGGAGGAGGAGGAAGGCGAGGCGAAGAGGAGAGTGGAAGAGGGAGAAAAGCAACAAGAATAAAAGAGAATTTCAAAAACAAAAAAAAAAGGAAAGCAACTCTTGTCTCATTATGGAATAACAATACTTGGACATACAGCAGCATAAAAATAAAACAAGGAAAGAGGTCATCTAAAAAAAAAAGTATGCCAAGATTACAGAAAAACTGGGAATTCTCTAGCAGGAAAAAGACTTAAGCAAAGGTTTGCTAACTGCAGAAGGGTAAACACTGCTAACATAGTGTGGTGGACGAGTTTCTTCTTTAAAAAAAAAAAAATTAAGGTTTTGTTTTCCCCCCGCCCCTTTAAATTAACCCTTTTCGGTCCATATGCCACTAAGCAGGTACCAATCTAGGGGGGTGGGGGGAGTCATTCTCTCAGCAATAGTGGCCCTTTCGAATGAGCAGGGGGGGTGGAGGACAGGGGTCCAGGAGAGGTGGGGGGAGGGGAGAGAGGCGGGAGGGGCGGGGGTCAAGGAGTCAGGAAAGAGGGCGGGTCTTGTCAATTCAAGTCAGGGCGGCCACGAAGGTGCCGAATCGGTTGGAGATGTCCGAGTGCAGGGAGCGCCAGGTGGGCACGGACGCGCGGGCCTTGGCGTCGCCCACGTCGTCGGTGCAGTGGACGGACAAGCACTGCAGGTGGCTGCCGGGCTGTGCTGCGGGGGCCTTGCTGGCCGGGAGGTCGTGGGCTGCAGAGAGAGAGAGAGAGACGGAGGAGAGGAGGTTAGCAGCCAGCCGGGCGCTTGGGGGACGGCGACTGGGAGCGTGCAGGAGACGAGGGGCCAGGCCGCGTCCAGGACCCGCGGCGGGACCGAGATGAGCACTCCCCAAGCCCCTGCTGCAGTGGGACCTTGACCAGGGCCAAGACCCGGATGGGGAGAAAGGAGGGTGCCCAGGGGGCAAGATAAACTCTGGGCTTGCCCATCTCAGATGGACTCCACCTAAGGCAGGGAAGGCTTCCGGGAGGAGGGGCCATTTAAGCGGGGTACTGACGGATGAGTAGGAGTTTGCCATGACAGGGCCGGTCCCTTCTCTGGTCAAACCCAAGAAGGACGGTGTGTGAAGGGTCCATTTCTGAGGCTGGGAACTTTGTTATAAGTTCCGAACTGTTTAGAACCCTCTGAGGATGGAATTTCCAACCAGATCTGTGGCCTGGTCTATCCCCCACAACGAAGAAAACACTTTGGGACGGGAGGGGGAGGGGGTGGGAGGGGAGATGGGGATGGGGAGTCTATGAATGACTCTCCAACACACTATCTGAAAACCATCTCATGTTCAAGCCACTGGGTTCGAGACACAGAACAGGGCCAGAGTGATCGTACGGCCGGAAGGGCACTGGCCTTGCACACGGCTGGCCCAGGTTTGATCCCCGGCACCCCACGGGGTCCCCTGAGCCCTGCCAGGAACGGTCCCTGAGTGCAGAGCCAGAAGTGCCCCCCTGAGCATCTCTGGGTGTGGCCCCCAAACAAACACGAACAGAGACACAGAAGGGGGCGGGGCAGGCTGACTCGTCTGTGAGCTAAGCACTCGCTTTGGATGTGGGAGTCCTGGGTTCGAGCCCCAAGAGTGCCAGGAGCAACCCTGGTGCACGGAGGCGGGAGTGGCGAGGCTGGAGAGACAGCACAGCAGGCAGGGGGGCTGGGCTTGCGTGAGGCCCACCCGGGTTCAATCCCCCGGATTGGATTGGATTCGATTTATCCTTCACACACTGAGCGCAACGTAGCCTGGATGCCTGGAGGCCGGGCAGGACAGGACCCAGGAGGACCCAGGACACGGGACATTTGAGACCATTTCCAAGGGCCCACGTGGCCCGGGGCTCTGTGCTGAGGCTGGGACGAGCGTCCCCACGGCTGATGCCCCCTGCCCCGGTCCGCCCCACCAGGTAGCAGAAACGCAGGGTCCTGAGTCAGCAGGAGCCGGGGAGGGGGCCCCGGGGCCCAGGACGCACACCCAGATACTGAACTCCGTGACCGGCCCGCCCTCCTCAGCACGCCGGGCGGCCCGCGGGCCCGGGCTCTGGGCCAGGCAGGAGTCAGCCCGCCCAGCCTGCCGTCTGGATTACGGTGGGGGGGGGGGGCTCCCAGCGGGGCCGAGAAAACCCTCCCAGGGAAGGGGCCGGCAGCGCAGCCAGGCTGTGACTAACCGGGCTGGGGGCCCCGCCCGAAGCCTCAGAGACGCCCGGGTTCGGGGAGAGCCGGGAGGAGAGAGCCAGTCCCTGCTCTTCCCTTCTCTCGTCCACACGGGGACCCGGGGCCCGGGAGTGTCCAGTGCAGCAGAGCCTGTCCTCGTCCTGGTTCTGGAGCTGGCCCGGTGGACGATCTAGTGACCTCAACACGCCCGCTAGGGTGTGGCGGGCGGCTGGGGCGGGGGGCGGCTGGGGAAGACCACATTCCCTCTGTGAGCCTCTGTTTCCCTCTGGGGAAAGCCGGGGTGAGGGCCGGGAAGAGTCCTCTGTGAGCTAAGCGCACGCTTGGTATGTGGAAGTCCCGGGTTCGAGCCCCAGCAGTGCCGGGAGCAAGCCCCGAGCACAAGGCCAGGAGCAGTGAGGCCAGAGAGATAGGACAGCAGGGCGGGGGTTTTTCTTGTACGCGGCCGACCCAGGTTCGATCCCCTGAATCCCACGTGGTCCCCTGAGCACCACCAGGAGTGATTCCTGAGCACCGAGTCAGGAGTAAGCACGGTCGGGTGAGGCCCCAAAGCCAAAAATAAAGCCCAGGGGTGCCCCTGAGTGAAAATGCTTCGCGCTGGGATGCTGCCCTGTAGGGTGTCCACGTCGGGACGGAGACACAGCGACGGCCCTGGCCGGCCCCTCGGTGGGCAGGCGGGCGGGAGCGGCCGTCTCGTCTCGGAGACACACGCCGAGTCTCCCCACCCTGGAAGCTCCTGATTCATCGCCCACCCGGGGGGGGGGGGCCTGGATTCCAGCCTGGCCCCCGCCTGGCCCCCGCCTGGCTCACGTCTCCGCTCCAGAGGCCACAGGGCCACGCCACTGCCTCAGTGCCCCTCCGGGAAGCAATGCTCCGGGCACGGCGAGATGTAGGCGGGGACGGGACTGACGTGCCACACAGAGAGCGCAAGAAAGTGAAAAACACACACAGACACTCAGACGCACACACTCACACCGACTGACACACACACAACAGATACACAGAGACACACACTCACACTGACTGACACACACACAACAGATACACAGAGACACAGAGACACACACCCGCATAGATACAGACACACACGTAGAGACACACAGACACACACATAGACACACACAGCAGACACACACAACAGACACACAATCACATAGATACAGATATTCACATAGAGACACCGACACACACAGATGCACACTGACACACAGATGCACACACAAACTCACACAGATACACAAAGAGACACATACAAATACACACACAGCAGACACACACATATAGATACACACAGAGACACACTGACACACAGATATACAGACAGACACAGACTTACAAACACACAGAGACACACAGAGATACACTATACACTCAGATACACACACATACACACACAGACACATACGGATAGAGACACACACAGACACGCACACACACACACACACACACACACACACACACACACACACACACACACACACCCTCTGCAGTAATGCGTGGACCCATTCCGCAGACAGTGAGCAGTGCTGGGCTGGAGAGAGAGTCCAGCGGTGGACACTTGCCTTGCACCTGGCCGGCCTGGGTGTGTTTGACCCCAGCACCCCGCGGCGGACCCCAGTGCCCAAGGGAGCCCTGAGCACAGAGCCGGCAGTGAGCCCTGAGCACCGCAGGGTGTGGCCCCAAACCAGGGTCAGACACACCGAGAGGCCCGCACGTAGACAGACTCACAAGCACACAGAGACACACAGGCAGCAGGGCCCGGGCCGAGCCTCCGCGGGCCGCCCGGCTCTCTGGCGGCGGCAGGACGGGGCCTGGCCGCTCCCGACGGCCCCAGGCCAGGCTCTCCCCAGGAGCTCCCCTGCGCCCTCCAGCTGGGCCCCTGCTGGCGCCCCGCGCCCCGGGTCAGCGGGCACCAGAGCCCGGCATGGACATGGGCCTCTGGGACACCCCGGCCAGGGGCGGCCCCGGCCGAGCCGGCGGGTCTGGAATCCACCGCGAGTGTTTGCAGAGCGAAGATTCGCCCTCAGTTCCTGACAGCCCGAGCATGACTGGACTCATCCCCCCGCCGGACCCACTCAGCGGGGTGGGGACCCCCGCCCGCCCGCCCGCCGGGACTGCGCGACAGCAGATAAATCAGGCCCAGGAAGCCGCCTCAGGTCGGGGCCTGCCCCGGCTCAGAGAGGAGCTCAGTCAGCCCCTGCTCCCCCGCCCTCCCCCAGCCGGAACCCGGAGCTCAAACCAGCCCTCTGAGCGCGCAGGGGTGGGGGGGCCGGCAGTGAGTCAGGGGCCGGCATGGGCAGAGCCCCAGTGGGTGTTGTCAGTTTCCTACCTGGGAAGTGACCTGGGGCCAGAGACGGGATAGAGGGTGGCACACTTGCCAGCAAGGCAGATGTGTGCACTCCACCTCCATCAGACTAGCTGCCCACCTCCCCCATCAGACTGCCTGCCCACCTCCCCCATCAGACTGCCTGCCCACCTCCCCCATCAGACTGGCTGTCCACCTCCCCCATCAGACTGGCTGTCCACCTCCCCCATCAGACTGGCTGCCCACCTCCCCCATCACACTGCCTGCCCACCTCCCCCATCACACTGCCTGCCCACCTCCCCCATCACACTGCCTGCCCACCTCCCCCATCACACTGCCTGCCCACCTCCCCCATCAGACTGGCTGCCCACCTCCCCCATCAGACTGCCTGCCCATCTCCCCCACAGACCCCCACCATGGGCCGAAAGAAGGGATCTGTTCCAGCTCCACCCCCTGCACAGTGCATGTGCTTTGTCGGGGCATGTGGCTGACTGGGCAGGAAGCCCATCCCCACTGGCCAGATGGGAAGACTGAGACCCCCCTATTGGGGGGAGGGAGCTACCCAGCATTGGGACCACTGGAGAGGGTCCCCTGTGGTCAGATCACCAATGTGAGGACCCAGCTTCTCCTTTGAACCCAGCAGGATCCCCCCAGCTTCTCCCCCTGCAAAACCTCGGTTTCCCCATCTGCAGTGTGGAGGTGGGGATTCCCAGCAGGCCTGGCTTAGGAGACCAGGAGCTGCTGCATGAGAGGGGTGGGGGCTGCCGTTGTCTAGAGGTCGGCCCAGAGGAGGGGACCCCGGTCCAGGACCACATGATGACCCTGGGAGTTTTGGTGTTTGGGGGCCACACCCAGCAGCATTCAGGGCTGACTCCTGGCTCTGTGCTCAGGGCTGACTCCTGGCTCTGTGCTCAGAGCAGACTCCCGGCTCTGTGCTCAGGGCTCACTCCTGGCTCTGTGCTCAGGGCTGACTCCTGGCTCTGAGCTCAGGGCTCACTCCTGGTGGGGCTCTGGGGACCACAGGGGGTGCTGGCGAGTCTCCTCCCTGCTGTACTGTCTCTCTGGCATCCAGGTGACGTTTTTAAGGACAAGCTCTGGCCAGCTCCGTGTCCAGGCGGTGGGGCCGGAACCCGCCCCAGACGCCGGCGACAAGTCACTCCCTCCACCCCCAAAGCCCTCTGGGCCCCCCCAGCCCGCCCCCTTCCCTCCTGCACACCACGGGGGCCGGGGCCGCCTCCACTACCAGGCCCTCCCGCATCGCGATCCCCCCTGGGGCCAACTCCACAAAGGGGGGCCAGGCCCGGGTCGGGGGCTGCCCCCACCCGCCAAGCCACAGCGCCACTACATGCCTATTGGCTTCTCCAAGGGCTCCGTGCAGCCAGGGCCCAGGGGACCCCCGAGCAGGAGTCGAGAGCTTGTCTTTCTCCTGTCACTCTCAAAGAAGGGGGGGCGGGGGGAGGATCACAGTACTGGCCATCGGGGACTGCTGTGAGGATGACGCCCTATGCACAGTGCTCCCTGCACAGTGCTCCCTGCACTGCCTCACGCACCCCACTCCAGGCAGTGCCCGTGTCTGGGCCCCGCAGCCTTGAAGGTCCCCAGGGGTCCAGCTGGAGCATCCAGAGGACCCCAACACCCACCCCCCTGGCCCCCGGCATGCGAGCTGACCCAGCTGGCCCAGGACCCCTGCGCCAGCCTCGGCTGGGGCGAGGGGAGAAGGGCAGAGAGACGGGCACGGATTGTACCTTTATTCCTCCCACTCGGACACAGCCCACAGAGGGGAGCCTCCCCCAGCCCACCCCAGCCCAGCCCAGCCGCCTCCGTCCCTTCCCCTGAAGTCTGCAAAGCGAGACTCCGTCACACCTTGTCAAAGGCCGATCAGAGACTCCCTGCTGGGGGAAGGAGGCTCCGGGGGGCACATGCCCGCCCCCCCCCCCGTCACCCCACACCCCCAAGGGCTGCAGGCGTCACCTCCTGGGAGCTCTGTCCCCCCATGGAAGGCGACCATGGCAGGGGGGAGTGGGCGTTGTGTGGGTGCTGTCCAGAACGGGCCCGAGCAGTTCTGGGGCTCACCTGGGCCGCGTGCCGGCTAGGGAGCAGGCAGCCGCCCGGGGGGTTTCGGGGGTGACGGGGCAGCTGCCCCTGGGACTGGCTGGCTCTGCGCCCCACAGCCCGCAGGGCGCCCCGTGCCAGCCAGGCGGTGGGGAGGGCGGAGGGGGGCGGGGGCCGCCCCACCCCCTGCCTGCGGGGGCTGGGGGGCGGCGGGGGGGGGGGGGGGCGCCCCCGCGGCAGCGCGGGCGAGTCAGAATTCCAGGCGTATTTTTAACTCGGGGCTTACGTAAGGGGTAGTGTGGGCCCCGCACACAAAGCCAGATGACTCGCCGCTCCCCTCCCGCTGCCGACAAAGGTAGAGGGAGTATTTTGGTTTTTCCTTTATTTGGGCCCAGCGGAGAGGCTGGGGGAGGCTGGCGCCTGCCACTCACCCCGGCCGGCCACCTCTTCCTCCCCCGCCCCGCCACAGCCCTGCAGCCACAGCCCTGCCCCTCGGCTGTCCTCGCTTCTCCCCTGCCCACCCTCCACCGTCCTCCTCGCTCAGACTCAGGCTGAGAGCTGGGGAGGGGTGGGGGGGGAAGGGCTGGCTCCAAACTGCGCCTATTGGACCTGGTTGGAGCCCGTCCCCTTCCCCCCACCCCCAGCCTCCCCACTGGCCCCAGGACCATCGTCCTGTCCGAGTGAGCTTGTTCCCCTGCTGAAAGCTCCCGCGGCCCTCATGATTTGGGTCCACCCCGGCCTCTGCCCTCTGGAGTCTGAGTGTCGTTTCTCAGCATCCCACAGGCAGGGGACCCCCAACCCACCCCCCATCTGGATGCTCCTGACTTAGAGCGCCCCGTCCACCCCACTGCTGCCTCTGACCCTCCTAACCAGGCTGGTTACAACCCCTCCACTCTCTCAGGGGGTCCCTGCACCCCCGGACACCAGAGCAGCAATGACCCTTCCTGTCCCCTCCAGCTGCAGAGAAGCAGGGGTGCAGGGGGACAGGGCTGCAGGAGCCAGGGGGACAGGGTGCAGGAGTGCAGCGCGAAAGGAGCGCAGGGGTGCAGGGGTGCAAGAGTGCAGGGGACAGGGGTGCACGAGTGCAAGGGTGCAGGGGTGCAGGGGTGCAGGGGTGCAGAGCAACAGGAGCGCAGAGGTGCAGAGGTGCAGGGGTGCAGAGGTGTAGGGGGATGGGGCATAGGGCAGGAGTGCAGAGCGACAGGAGCACAGGGGTGCAGGGGGACAGGGGTGCAGGGGTGCAGAGGTGTAGGGGGATGGGGCACAGGGGACAGGGGTGCAGGAGTGCAGAGCGACAGGAGGGCAGGGGTGCAGGGGGACAGGGGTGCAGGGGTGCAGGAGTGCAGAGGTGTAGGGGGACGGGGCACAGGGGACAGGGGTGCAGGAGTACAGAGCGACAGGAGCGCAGAGGTGCAGGGGTGCAGGGGTGTAGGGAGACAGGGCATAGGGCAGGGGTGCAGGAGTGCAGAGCGACAGGAGCACAGGGGTGCAGAGGGACAGGGATGCAGAGGTGCAGAGGTGTAGGGGGACAAGTCACAGGGGATGGGGTGCAGGAGTGCAGAGCGACAGGAGCGCAGGGGTGCAGAGGGACAGGGATGCAGAGGTGCAGAGGTGTAGGGGGATGGGGCACAGGGGACAGGGGTGCAGGAGTGCAGAGCGACAGGAGCGCAGGGGTGCAGAGGGACAGGGATGCAGAGGTGCAGAGGTGTAGGGGGATGGGGCACAGGGGACAGGGGTGCAGGAGTGCAGAGCGACAGGAGCGCAGGGGTGCAGAGGGACAGGGATGCAGAGGTGCAGAGGTGTAGGGGGAGCCCACCAGCCGAGGGGGCGTTAGTTGTCCAGCCCGGAGACTCCGAGGCCAGACGTGCCAGGGGCTCCTGCCGGCTCCCCCGCCCCTGAGTGGCACCAGAGAAGGATCCGCTGAGGATCTGGAGGGCCTCCTCCTCCTCCTCCTCCTCCTCCTCCTCCTCCTCCTCCTCCTCCTCGCTCTCCTGCCATGTGACCTGGGCTCGTCCCTCTCTCCCTGGTCTGCAGCCGGCAGAAGGCCACCCCCCCACCACCACCACCAATGCAAGGGACCAAAAGATGTGTAAAGCGAAGCCTGGGAAAGCAGCTCCCACAATCCCAGGGGCCCAGGACCAGGGCGGTGGGGTGCGAGATGGCTTGAGGGAGGCCAGGGGTGGGAGGCGCCTCCCCCTCCAGCCAGTGCTCCGCCCCTCCTCCCTCCTGCCCACAACAGCTTCCAGCAACCGAGTCTCTATGACAACCGAGAGAAGGAGCCGGAGGCTGACCGCCGCTCTCTGCTCAGCCCCGGGAAGAAGCCGCGTTCCCTAACCACCTCTTGCCTCGTCACGGGGAATCTGAGGGCGGCTCAGCCAGGGCGCGTCACTGGCCCTGGGTCCCACGGTGCCCGGGCCTGGCGCACTCCCAGGCCTGTAGAAGACCCAAGTGGGTGGGTCCCAGAGACAGATTAAAAACCCAGGGACTGGGGCTGGAGCGGTAGCACAGCGGGTAGGGTGTTTGCCTTGCACGCAACCGGCCTGGGTTCGATTCCCAGCATCCCATATGGTCCCCCGAGCACCAGGAGTAATTGCTGAGTGCAGAGCCAGGAGTAACCCCTGAGCATCACCGGGTGTGACCCAAAAAGGACCAAAAAACCAAACCAGGGACTTGGGGCAGGAGCCGTAGCACAGCGGGGAGGGCGCTTGCCTTGCGTGTGGCCACCTGAGTCCCCTCCCTGGCATCCCCTGCCAGCACTCGGGGTGACTCAGCAGCCCGGGAAAAGCTCCCATGCGCCCTGCAAGGCCACTGCTGAGTGGCCACCTCAGCCGCAGGCGGCCAGGGGGTGCTGGGGAGTCGGGGGCACCCACCACCCTGCTCCAGGGCCCTGACTGGAGGGGCCCCAGCTGTGGACTCCAGGGGGGCCAGGCAGTGAGGGCATCGCTCAGACCAGGCGTCAGAGGGGGCTGGATTCTGGAACCTTCTAGAGGAGGAGACAGGGGGACCTCTAGGAAGCCGCGGGACGAGGGGGCAGTCTGAGCGTCGCCAGACAGGCTCCTTGGAGGGGCATCTCCAGTCACGGTGCTCTCCAGTGACCTGCAAGGCGCATGGCAAGGTGGGGGCAGGGGTGGGCCAGCCCCGCAGCCTGCATCCCTGCACCCCTGCACCATGCTCTGAGTGTCCCCAGAGGTGCCATTTGGGTGCCTGGAACCGTGAGTCGGGAGTGCTTTGTTCTAGCCTTGGATCCCAGGAAATTTCTCCAGGCCTCAGTTTTACCCCCCCCCCCCCATGCAATGGGACCAGAGACAGGCCTATCCCCTGGGGTCCATGAGGAGGACCCAGTGACCAGGCAGGTGGCACACCCAGTGGGCTTCGAGGTACCAAGTCACCCCAGGAAATAGGGCCTGCTGTCAAGGGGAGCGGCGAGAAGGTCTCGGCACTGCTGGGGCATTTGCCTTGCATGCAACAGACCCAGGTTCCATCCCCGGATCCCCCAGGGCCCCCCACACCCCCCTACACCAGCACTGCCAGGAGTGAGCCCCGAGCACAGAGCCGGGAGTGAGCCCCGAGCACAGAGCCGGGAGTGAGCCCCGAGCACAGAGCCAGGAGTGAGCACTGAGCACAGAGCCAGGAGTGAGCCCTGAGCACAGAGCCGGGAGTGAGCCCCGAGCACAGGGCCGGGAGGGAGCCTGGAGCACAGAGCCGGGAGTCAGCACAGGGCCAGGAGGAAGCCCGGAGCATGGCTGGGTGTGGCCCCAAAGCAAACCAACAGAGGTTCGACGAGTCAGAATGAATGAACGAGAGAGGGTCAGTGTGCTGTGTCTCCCCCGTCCCGAGGGCGGCCCCGCACTCTCCCCTCTGCCTCTCCCCTTCGCTTCAGCCCTCCACGGGGTCACAGCCCCTCTCTGCGCCCCCACTCGCCTTTCTCACCCGGCCACAGGGGCGCTTCACACCCACAATCTTTGGGGAACTGGGGGGCTCCCAAGCAGTGCTCAGGGGACCGGGATCTTAGCCGACGAGGCCGCGGTTCAGTGCGAGGGTCTGAGGCGGGGGTGCTCTCAGCCCCACCCTGCCGGGATTCCCCGGGCCCCCTCGCCGGTGCTGCTGAAGGGACCCTCGGGGTCACACACCCTGCAATGCTCGGAGGACCCGGTGGGGGAGCCTCAAACCCCGGCCGGGCACCCGTTAGGCCTGTTCCCGAGCACTGTACAGTCTCCCAGGCCCTCAAAAGGAGGGGATTTTTATGAGACAAATATCTAGACTCGGGGCTGGAGGGATAGCACAGCGGGGAGGGCGTTTGCCTTACACACGGCCGACCCGGGTTCGATTCCCAGCATCCCATAGGGTCCCCTGAGCACCGCCAGGAGTGATTCCTGAGTGCAGAGCCAGGAGTGACCCCTGTGCAATCCGGGTGTGACCCAAAAAGCAAATATATATATATATATGTCTAGACACATCAGGTTCTGTCGAATTGGCAGTGCACTGGCTGTTGTTTTTTGTTGTTGTTGTTGTCGTTTTGCCTTCACTGGAGGGGGCTCACCCGGTGGTACCCAGGGCTGACTCCTGGCCCTGAGCTCGAGGATCACCCTGACTGGGCCCAGGGAGCTGTCCTTAGTGCTGGGGGTTGGACCCAGGTGGGTCCCATGCAAGGCTACCGCCCTCCCCGCTGGACTGTCGCTCCGGCCGGCCCAGAACTGCCCTGTTTCCAGCCCTTGGAAGAAACTGCGGGTTGGGTGAGGAGTCCCCAGGTGAGAACAGCAGATCGGGGCTGGAGCGAGAGCACAGCGGGGAGGGCATTTGCCTTGCACTGTCTCGGCGACCTGGGTTCAATTCCCAGCATCCCATAGGGTCCCCCAAGCACCACCTAGGAGTCATTCCTGAGTGCATGAGCCAGGAGTCAGCCCTGTGTATCGCCGGGTGGGCCCAAAAGGCAAAAAAAAAAAAAGAAAGAAAGAAAGAAAGAAAGAGAGAGAGAGAGAGAGAAAGAAAGAAAGAAAGAAAGAAAGAAAGAAAGAAAGAAAGAAAGAAAGAAAGAAAGAAAGAAAGAAAGAAAGAAAGAAAGAAAGAAAGAAAGAAAGAAAAGAAAGAAAGAAAGAACAGCAGATCTCTGAGTGTTTGGGTAAAGGCTTTGGGACCCCCACATGGAGCCGGCAGGATGCCAGGGGCCTGTGGCCCCTACCCTCACCCCACCCTGGAAGAGTGTCCCCAAGCACTGCCACATGGCCAGGCGGCCAGTACGGCCAGGTGACCAGCACTCATCCGAGCAATGACCCACCGGCAGGCAGGTCGTGTCCAGGCCGCGTGGTGAGTCTGGGAACAGTCACTTCAAAGCCAGTGGCTTCGGCTCAGATCCCGGCCCTGTCCCCCCAGCTGGGGTGGCCCCGAGTCAGGTCCCAGGTTTCCAATTTCTTCCCCAGAAAATGACTCTGCGGACCAACACCTGGCGGGGTGAAGGAGCCTGGCGCAAAGGGCTGGGCACCGGCCCCACAGATGGGAGCCCCGGGCTTGACCCCCAGCACTGCACAGCCCCAGGAGCACGGCCGAGAGCAGACCCCAAACCCAGGGCCGGGAGCGACCCCTGAGCACCACCAGGTGTGGCCCCCAAACCAGAAAACAAATAAAATGACAAAGGCAACACCAGCCTGTTCCGAAGCTTCCCGGCTGGTGGGACGGGTCAGCGGTCACTCTTCTAGCCCAACAGGGAGCGGGCGCGGGTTCGAGGGTGACCCTGCTACCCAGCACCCAGGCCCACGGCCAGGCAGGACCACGCACAGCCCAGGTGCCCCCAGAACCAGAGGCCAGATGGGGGCAGGGGGCGGGAGAATAGGAGAAGAGGCAGGAACCTGGGAGGTGCTCTGCAGGGGTGAGGCTGGCGGGCGGCGGGGTAGCGGGGAGGATGAGTAAGAGAACTCTGCAGTGAGAGAAAGGTAGCGGTTTGCTCGGGGGCTGGAAAGAGGGGACAGCAGGGAGGGCGCTGGCCTTGCGTGCGGCTGACCCCAGCATCACCCCCGGGCCCCCAGATGGCCCCCTGAGCCCCGCCCACAGAAGTGAGCACAGAGCCAGGAGTCAGCCCTGAGCACCACCAGGTGTGGCCAGTAAATGATTAAAATAAAGACCCCAGCCCAGGGGCCCTGATTTGAGGTCTGGGGGTTCAGCGAGGAAGGGGAGGCGGCAGGCTGGGGGTTAGGCCTAGGGTGTCCTTTTCCTCTCAGCTAAAGGGAGTCCAGAGGAAACGGGGGTCGGAAGAGAGGCCTCGAGGGGGGGGGGCCGGGGGAGGTCTCGGGGCTCTGGGGGCAGCAGGGGGAGTCTGCACCCCATCGCCCCAGCCCTGGGAGGACACGGGGCTGAGAACTGAGTCAGGTGCTGCCAGTCCCTCAGTGGGGACACGACTGTCCCCGACAAGAAGGGGCTCAGAGATTCCCCCCAACAAGCACAGGAGGGTCCCCGAGAGGGCTCTGGCCTAACTGAGCCCATCAGGGCTGCCCGCAGCGTCCAAGTCACACCCTGACACTGGGGTCCCAGACACCCTGCTCGGGTCGAAGCCCCGTCCTGGTGCCTGGGAGGGGCCCAGCTGTCACCACCTACACGTCCCCAGGACCACCACAGTGCTGATGGCTCACCCCCTCTCTGCTTTTACACAGCCCTGCAGAGGCAAGAGGGGTGGGAAGTGTGGCCAGAGAAAACAGCCGCACCCAGGATTATCCATGGGGAGCAGAATGCGCCTGCGGGGAAGGCCCGGGTCTCTGCGTGTCTCTCTTTTTTTTGGGGGGGGGCTTTTTGGGTCACACCCAGCGATGCTCAGGGGTTACTCCTGGCTCTGCACTCCTGGAATTACTCCTGGCGGTGCTCGGGCGGGGGGGGGGGGACCCTATGGGATGCTGGGAATCGAACCCGGGTAGGCCGGGTCGGCCTCGTGCCAGGCAAATGCCCTCCCCGCTGAGCTATGGCTCCAGCCCCTCTGTGTGTCTCTCTTAAAGGGGACTGACGCACACCGACAAGGCAGGAAGTCACCGGTACCCTAAACCGAACGGACCCCAACACACATCCTTCTCTTCCTCGCCATCCTGCTCTCCCACCCCCACTTCTATTCTCTCAGCCCCATGTCACAGATGGGAAAACCTCCCAAGGTCGGCCAGCTAGGGAGCTGTGGGTCAAAGCCGGCCCGCCACTTGTTTGTACAAATAAAGTTTTATTAGTACCCAGCCAGGCCCACCCATCGCCATTCAACTCCAGCTGTTCCCGGCTAGGAGAACAGAAGTGAATAACGTACTGACCTCAGTCAGTCACCTGCGGGGAAAGCAGGCGGAGGCTGAGGAGGGGATACTCCCTGCCCTGCTCACACGGAGGGACTTGCAGCCCGGTCCCCGGGGGCCCAGGACCTGCTCCCTGAAAACGTGTCCACAGGATGCTGAGCTGAAGGGGCTCCCCGACAGAGCAAGTGGCCACACCAGGCCCCAGGAGCAGCTGCCCCACCCCCCCCGCCCAGTGCACTCCTGTCGGGCCTCAGGGACCCGGCACAGCTCAGCATTGACTCAGAAAGAACAGTGATGGGCAGAGTGGACGGTGCCAGGCAGGCACACAGGGGCATGAGCAGACATGGCGCACAGAGCGTCCATCCTGGACAGTCCGGGACGGTCTCACTGGCCAGCCTCTTGGGCCTGGGGACACACACAGCTTAGCCCGAAGGCAGCTGCCACCCAGACCCAGGTTTCTGTGAGTCGGGAGCCCCCGATTTTCTTCACACCCGCCCGGGGGCTCCTGGCTGACCTGGGGGTACTGGAGAAGGTTGGTGGGGATTCGGCAAAGGTCAAGTTTAGGGCAGTAGCCCTCAGAACTGCAGTCAACCGAGATGTTCTGGATGTCCACCCCCCACATTCCCGGGCACGGCCGGCCTCCAGCCATCCAGAGAGATGTGTGGCTGCCGCAACGTGTGTGTGCCCAAGCTGGTGCCCGTCCTGAGCTCTGCAGAAGCTGGGTGTGGCTCTAGACACGCCCCCGGCCCTCTCTGGGCTCCCTCCTGTGTCAAGAGCCGGAGTCCCAGCCCCAGGCTTGTGACTCTGTGCCCGGCACAGGGATCCCCAAATTATTCCATGGGCTGTCAGCTGATCTCCACATGGAGGATGGGGGGGCCTGAGCGACATGGAAGGGCTCGGCCCACGGGGCCTGCAGCAACCAGGGTGCACGGGAAGCTCTGAGGGGAAGCAGAGCTACCCCAGGAAGATGGCGGGATGTGGGAGCAGGGGACGGGGGGCGGGGGGGCGGTACAGATTTCTGTGGAAGCCAGGGACGCAGAAATTTCTATCTGCGTCCAACCTGCTGGAAGGCTCCTTCCGGTCTGGCCCAGGTCTGGGGTGCAGGGAGACAGGACGAGGGGCTCTGAGGAGAGCGTGTGGCCCCTCGGGAGACGTGGCTGGTGGCAGATGCTGTGTGTTAGGGAGACAGGGGGCAACAGGAGAAGGGCGGTGAGCAGACCCTCCCTGCCCGGCCCTCACTACACTCGGTCAGACCCCAACAACACGCTGTCACCAAGGGTGGTGACCCCCTCCTGCGGCTCCTCCCCCCTTCTGGCCACCCCCTAACCAGCCCCTTCCTCGGAGGGTTCTCCCAGCCTCTCGGCCAAACCCTCCTTCCTGGAACACCCCATGTGAACCCCAACTTCTTGTCACTGTCCTGCTCCTGAAACAACCCCTCACGGCAGCAGGGGCCAGTGCCTGGTCCCTGGCCTGCAGAAGACCCCCCCAACCAAGGGGTCGGTTCTAGGGGCTGAGGTTTTGGTTTTTTTTTAATTTGGGGGCTACATCCGGTGATGCTCAGGGCTTAGTCCTGACTCTGTGCTCAGGGATCACTCCTGGTTGTACTTGGGGGCCCTATGGGGTGACAGGGATGGAACCCAGGTCTGCTGCGTGCAAGGCAAGCGCCCTCCCCACTGGACTCTCTCTCCAGCCCCGTGACTCATTTTCAAAGCCCCTGAGACTGCAGAGAGAGCACAGGGGCTAAGGCTCTGTCCCAGGCCGGTCCCTAGCACCCCAGGGCCTCCCCAAGGACTTCCAGGAGTACGGGGGTGGGAAGAATCCTCAAGCACCTCCTGGTGTGGCCCAATTCTTCACTTTCTCCCCCCCACCTCGGAAAAAAAAAAACCGCTTCATCATTTCCCCAAGTAAGAAGTATCTATAAGTCAAGGGGAACTGGAGTTTGGCAGGAGCCACGAAGGTGTCTTTTCGGAATGATCCTCTACGCGGGACCCCCAGAGAAGCCTCACTTCCTCTCATGCCCTCGGGGGACTCAGCAGACCCCACACTGCTCCCTCCCAGGGGCAAGACACAGCCTCAGGGGCTGTCTCAGAGCCAGGCCCTGCTCCGGGCAGCGGGACGAATCGATCCAGGCTAGCCTGGACCCTGGGTCGGGAAATCTGACCCGGCCCCAGCACAGGCACTGGACGATGCGTCAGAGCTGGACGAGATGAAGATTCTCCTCTCAGGCCGGGGAGACAGCCCAGTGGCGTGGCTCAAGTGCTCTGCATGCACGAGGCCCTGAGTTCAACCCCCACCATGGCATCACCGCCCCCCCCCTCCAGCCAGGGGTGGCTCTTGTGGCCCCCAGGACCCCGAGCCTGAACATCTCATCCTCAGACAGACACAGACAGACACTGCCTGGCCATCACTGCCCGGAGTGGCCTCTGGGACCCCAGGGGTCCCTCCAGGGGGAGGCCCTCATTTTAAAGATTCTTCCCACCAACAAGGGCCGCAGGATTGGCCCACGATCGGAAGCTGGCCACGGTGGGGGGGGGGGGACAGTTCAGAGAGAGAAGGGACCACTGTGACAAGGAGAGTTGGACGTGTTCGCTCCGGACAGGAACTGAGTGCTGAGAGGACGTACGGGGATACACAGGGTAAGGTTTCAGTGACTGCACTGCAAGCTATAATGCCCAAAGGGGAGAGGGGCGGGAAAGGACAGAGAGAGACAGAGAAGAAAAACAGAGACAGAGACAGAGAAACACAAAGAGACAATGAGACAGAGAGACAGAGAAACAGAGAGAGAAAGAGACAGAGAGACGGAGAGAAGTGTCTGACCTAGAGGCAGGCTGGGAGCTTCGGGGGTTGGGAGGGAAACTGGGAACGTTGGCGGTGGGAGATGGACCCTGGAGGAGGGTCGGGTGTTGGAACACTGTATGACTGAAACCCAGTTGTGAGCAACTTTGTAACTGTGTATCTCATGGTGATTCCATTTAAAACGAATTATTCTCACAAGCCTTAAAAAAAAAGGGGGGGGGGGCTGGAGCAATAGCACAGCGGGTAGGGCGTTTGCCTTGCACGCGACCGACCCAGGTTCGATTCCCAGCATCCCATATGGTCCCCTGAGCACTGCCAGGAGTAATTCCTGAGTGCAGAGCCAGGAGTAACCCCTGTGCATCGCCAGGTGTGACCCCCGCCCCAAAACAAAGAGTGTGGAGGCCCAGAGGGATGGCGTGGTAAGGCACTTGCCTTGCATGCAGCCAGCTCCGGCTGATCCCCCGCACTATGTATGTTCCCCCGAGCACCTCAGGAGTGATCCCTGAGCACAGACTCGGGAGTAAGTCATGAGCACTGTCCAGACGTGGCTCCCAAACGACAAGAAGGCCTGGCAACAACAGAGTGTCCCGACTAAGGGGCGTGGGATCAAACTCACGGTTCCTTCACCAGATGAAAAAACAACGCCCCTCTACAGATCCCCCGTGAGGACAGCCTCGGGTCTCAGTTTCCCGCAGAACCCTCTTTAAGGTACTGGAAATGTATCATCATCACCTACCACCCTCCACACACACACACACACACACACACCTTCATTCTCCAGTTGCTACAAGTCCAGGGAACTTCAAAGACTCAGAGCAACCCCCGAGGGGACCATCAAGGTCACACGCACAGCGGGACCATCATCATCATCTGATACCGAGAAGGGGCGCCCCCAAGTTCTCAGGACTGACCACACCCCACCCCCTCTCCCGCCCTCTACGGGGCAGCCACGCACCCCTCAACCCTCACGCACAGACAAGGAGAACACTGTCGGGTGTGGCCCGTGTCCGGGCACCATGCCAGGAGGAATGGCCCCGGGAGAGGGGCAGTGGCACCCCGCTGCAGGCTCTCGGGTAGACACGTTTTCCAGGTGCTGAACATAGGAAGCCCCCCTGCTGCCCGACACAGACGCGCCCAAGGAGTTTCCAGTCCCACCCTTGCCTGCTCCCGCTGTGTGACCTTGAATATAGCACACTCCCTCTCTGAGCCTCTGTCTCTCCGGCAATACGGTGTCAGGGATCCCGCCTTGGTCCAAGGACACAAAATGCCAGGAGGTGGTGTACACAGTCTCTAAGAGGGTTGACCGCCGCCACGCGAACAGCACAGCATAAATCAACTCCCAAGTGCCTCAAGGCTGTATCCCAAAGAGGGGCTCTGTGCCCAGGAAATAACTGCTGTCGTTCCTCTCGTCCATCCGTTTCCCAGAGCCACGGCTATGGGAAGCTCTTTTCATGGTCAGGGTCAGGGAACCCCCACCCCCACCTCACTGTGGACTAAGGTTTGTTTGGGTTTTTTTCTGGATATAAGTAACACATTTTATTTTTCACTTTTATTTGGGTTTGCTTAGGTTTTGTTTGGATGGATGAGGGGGCTCCTAAGAAGCGGCCGGGGATGGGGCCAGAGCAATAGCACAGCGGAGAGGGCGTTTGCCTTGCATGCGGCCGACCCGGGTTCGATCCCCGGCATCCCATATGGTCCCCGGAGCACCGCCAGGAGTAATTCCTGAGTGCAGAGCCAGGAGTAACCCCTGAGCATCGCTGGGTGTGACCCAAAAGGAAAAAAAAAAGAAGAAGAAGAAGCGGCCGGGGATGCAGGGGTCACTCCTGACAATATTGACCAACAGATTGGTTCTGCTGCTGCTGGCACCAGGACCACCCTGGCCATGCTCAGGGTCCTGTGTGGTCCCAGGGTCTGACCACTGAGCTATCTCCCTGGCCCCCATAGTGGTAGTGCGAATAAAGCTTTATCAGCTCGCTGGGTTGACGACAACTCAGTAGTCTGCAAATGCCCAGACGTTACCTCTCAGAGTTTTCTCGCTTCGAGTTTGCTCACCGTGGCACTCACTGAAAATGGCTCTGACTTGACAGACGGAAAACCCAGGAGGTCAGAGGCAGGAAGGGATGCAGACCAGGTCCCGAGGCTGGGACGCCGCGTGGGTGGGAGTGAAGTCCTAGAGAGGCAACGCTAACCCTTGGATTCTGTCTCCGGGAGAGTTTGGAAAAGCGGCAAGACAGGACCTGTGAGGGGGCATCCTGCCCCATCCTCCTCACCCTCCGCAGAGGGCAGGGGGGAGGGGGGCAGAGAGGGGCCGTGGGGATCAACTCTGACAGGCCTTGGCGGCCCCTGTCCTCGGCCACCCCTGGGTGTGCTGAGCCCCCGCCCGGCCCGACCGCACCTGGGGGGGTGCCCACACGTAACGGTCGGTAAAATCTCATGCACTTAGTGCAGCCTCCCCCTGGAAGCCCTGGGCTATCGGGGACCTTCCCGGAAGGGGGTGGGCAGGTACCAGCCGGTCCTCAGGGGTGGGGAGGGGGCGCACAGGCAGGTGAGCAGCTGTGCCCCGACGGTCTGGGTGCCACGTCCCTTAACCCTGGGCAAACCGACTGCAGGGGGCCTGGTGGGGGTCGACACCCCCCCCACCTCGCCATTCCCACTGAGCTGGAAGCCACTGGCCCCCCAGGATCCCGTAGGTGGTCCTCGTGCTGAGAGCCAGGCTCGGGCTGAAGCCCCGCCCAGATCCCTGCAGCTGCGTGTCCTCAATGACCAGCGGAAAGGGGGTGGCCAGGTGCCCCGTGGCTCTGAGGCGTGGCACCCCATCACCGCTGTCACCATCACAACCATCTCTACCACCATCACCACCATCATCTCCATCCTCACCGCCGCGCCGCCGTGCTGCCTACGGGGCCGGGCCTCTGCCCCCACGGGGGCCCCGTCTGAGGGGGGCTGGAGGGAGGGCCAAGCTCTCTCAGACTCCCCAGGGCAGACCCACACACAACGTCCGAGCCAAGAACAAACAAGGCCCCCAGAGCAGGCTGCCCTTCCCTAAGCTCCATCCCCCTCACCTCCCCCCCACACACACACCCGGGACTGAGCCGCTGTGTTTGGGGGCCCAGAAGCAAAGGCCCCCTTTCCCTCAGCTACTGCCCCCGGCGGGGGTCGAGCCACTCAGGAGAGGCCGCGGGGCGCGGGGGGCTCATTGAGCTGCTCCCGGTGGTGGGATGAGTTCATTTTACCGCGGCAGAATATCAAGCAGCTCCCGGGGGAAGCTGGCCTTGGGCTGGGGGGCGGGGAGGGAGGCTGAGGCGGCCAGCGGAGAATTCAAGACCCCACTAGCACCTCCGAAGACCCTCCACACTGAGCTGAGTCCTGGCAGAGAGCAGTGAGCAGGGGTGCGGTGAGCAGGGCGGGGCGTGCCCCTCATCCCCCACTCCACCCCCTCCCCCTGCACCCCAGTCCCCTCCTCTCCAGTCTCACATTCGCAGCCATCCCCTAGAGAGCAATCGGCTGTTGCACCCATTTTACAGATGCATCAAGGGGCCCCGCTGACCCTCTCGAGACCTGGCACCCTGGGGCACCCCCCAAACCCCCTCCCTTGACCTCATCTCAGCTCCTGGACTGACAGGGCCGCATGCTGTTCTCTGGGGCACAGAACCAAGCAAGGGACCCCCGAGAGACCCCACTGTCCCCAGGCGCCCTGCAGTGCTGCACCCGGAGCCTGCTTTCTAGTGCTCTGAGAATAGCCCCGGCCACCTGCACGGCGTGCTCGCCGGGGTGGATCACTTCCCCTCACTGCCCCACACTTCCTCTTTCCAGGGGAGGAAACTGAGGCCAACTGGCTGCCGCCAGGGTGGGCCAGAGAGGCTGCCCGAGGACCCCGAGCCCCATGTGTCCCCTTGGTCAGGGTCAGCCCCAACCTCAAACCCCCACCCCCCACCCCGCCTTGGGCACCTTCTCCCTGAGACCCTGCGCACGGGGCGGGGTCTCCCTCCTCCCACTCTCATGGGAGGTGCTCCACCCCCCCCCGTGGGAGGGGCTCAGCCAGCCCCAGCCTTCGAGGCTCCACAGTGAGTCAGTCTCAGCAGAAGTAGCTGCGTCTCAGGGGGGAGCCCCCAAGGAGGAGACCTCGTGGAAGGGTCACTGCAGGGCTCCAACCAGCACCCCCTCCCCCCCCCGCCCCATTTAAGGGCTGCGGGAACAGAAGGAAGGCAGAGAGCTGCCCCCCTCCCCCACCCCATTCTACGGCTCCAGCTGATGAGCCAGGGCACACCACACCTCACTGGGACTCAGTTTCTCCATCTGGAAACCCAGACCTCTCCCGAGATGCTCATGGGGTGAACGGCACTGGAACTGCCCGCTCCCACCCAACCCCCATCCACACAGGGGGTCCAGGGACGGAGCCCAGAAACTGGAATGCAGTGGGATGCAGTGGGGACCAGCCCCACCGCTGCCCTGGCTCTCAGCAGGGCGGGACCCTTTGCCAGGAATCTTGGTGACCAAGTGTCCGAGCTCCTAACAAGGGCAGGGGCGCCCGGGCACCTAAGGGTTAAGCTCCTCTCCCATCTCTCCTCCCCAGGGGAGACTGGGGGGCTCCGGCCTGAGGCTGGCCCCTGACACTCCAGCCAAACTCCCACTTACAAAAGGGAAGGGGGAAAAAAAAATTAACCATCCAGTTTGTAAAAAAAAAAAAAAAAAAAATTAAACCAACAGGTTGGGGAGAAGGGGGCCAGGAGGAAGGGGGAGGCTGCCGATTTCCGTTTGCTGAGTTCATTTCACCACCACCTTTTTTTTTTTTTAAAAAAAAGTTTTTGGTTTTGTTTTGAAGAAAGATGTAGAAGGGAGCAGAGGGGGGAACTGGAGAAGGCGAAGGTGGCAGACAAGTGCTTGGGGGAGCACCAGGCTCCGTTTTCCGATTAATTAACTCTGAAAGGGGCTTCTCTCTCCCCAGGACCTTGGGGGGGTGGGGAGCAGCAGGCTGGCAGAACCAGGGGGCCCCCTGGGGTGGGGGATGGACTCACTCCAATGTCCAGCAGGGTGGAGGTTGGTGGGGGGCGGGGCCAGGGGGGGTTCCAACCGGTCTCTGCGCAGTGCTGGAGTGAAAGGGTGATAAGGAATTTATCGGAGGGGATGCACGCGGGATCCCCCTAATTAAGAGGTTAGTCTCCAGTGTAATTACCTTCAGGCAGGCAGAACCAGGCAGGTGGGGTCCCAGTCTGGGCTCGTTCGAAAAATAATAATAACCGAATCAAATACAGTACAAGGTTGGCCCCAGGCCGGGTCAGCCAGGAGGGGGTGGAGAAGGGAGGAGATGCGGCCAGACAGGGAACCCCACGGACCCCCTCGAGGGGCTGGCCTGACCCCCCCAGTCTCCCAGCCCTTCCTGCATCCTGGCTCCCCACTCCTTAGGCCCCGGGTCCCCTCGGAGCTGCGGGCCGGGATGTAAATTGGAAGCATGCAGCTCTCTTCCTCTGAGGAGGCCACATACCAGACAAAGCTTAGCAGGGCTAGCCACTGGGGCTCACATCAGGTTTAGTTTGGGGCAGGGAGTGGGAAGGGCCCAAAGGAGCTGGCCTGGGGGATTGTTCTAGGGATGAAAGGGGAGGATGGGGGGGGAGGAGGGGGAGGGGGGAGGGGTCAGAGCAAACACCCGAGGCACCCAGGGCTGCCATGTGCAACTCTTGCACATTCCTTTGAATGCAGTGTGGGAGAGAGGGACCGTCCCCACCCCCACTGGGGGCCCGGAGGGTGTTGCCCCCTGTGTCCCCACTTCCTCCCTCACCCTCCTTGGTGAGATTAAACCCTAAGGTCGGGCTGGAGGCAGGAAAGGGGGGCAGAGACTGGCCTTCCAGAGGGAAAAGCCGGAAGAAATCTTCAGCTCAAGGCGTCCCGCTGGGCCAGTGATGGCAGTTTGGGGTCTTCTGGGCCCAGGGCTCCACAATGACCCTGCAGACCCAGGCCCCAGGCAGAGACACGGCACAGGGCTTTAGGCGGGGTCGATCCCTGAGCTCAGAGCCAGGAGGAAGCCCTGAGCCCCAGCAGGGGTGCCCCCCCCCCACACACACACAGAAACCAAACAAATAAAAATCAAGTCCCGTCTGATCATGGAACAGACAGTGTGAGGAAATCCCTTCAGGGCTCGTGATTCTGTGAGAGTCTCCCAGCACTGGCCAGGGGCTGACTCCCCAAACCCTGGGCAGAGAGAGAGAAAGGGGGGATGGCGTCTGGGTGCTTGCAAGCTCTGAGGAGCCCCAGGAAAAAGCACCGTTTTGATGAGGGGCAGCGGGGGAGGGAGGTGTTCTCCGACCTGCATTCCATGGGAAGCCTAGCCTTCCGGAAACTTCTGACCCCACCTCCCCCATACACACACACATACACACACACACACACACACACACACACTGACCGGCATCTCTGCCCACTAAGGTCCCCGGCAGGGCCCCCGGGCACTCTGAAGTTGCATTTCTCACAACCCCATCAAGCGACACCCCCGATTCCTGCAGCCCAGCACCCTTCTCTGGGGAACTTCAGATCCCTCCTGCCCACACGGGGGACGCCCCAGAACTCCCGTCAGGGCTGTGAGAGCCAGATGACAAGTCACCCAGCAAGCAGATGCCGGGATCTGGCCCTGACACTGTTTAACCCGGAAATCAGTAAATGAGGAAGCCAGTGGGGTCCCAGGTCGGGGTGAGGGGAGAGCGAGAGGGGTGGCTGGAAGGGGAACTCTGAGGTCAGGCCCCCTTCCCTCCCCACCCCCTGCAGAGATGGGCTGGTCCTTAGCCCTTGGGAGAGACCCCTCAGCTCCACTGCATCTGGGGGAATGGAGGGCGGCAGGGACGCATCCCTGAGCCCAGTCTTCTCGTGGGGGGCTACCTACTGGCCCCCAAGTCTCCCACTTGCTCCTCCTCATGGTCTTCCTCGTCTCAAAGCCTCTTCCTCATGTCCCTGCCTCCCCCTCACCCAACACACACACACACACACA
The DNA here is from genome assembly GCF_027595985.1 of Sorex araneus. NCBI lineage: Eukaryota > Metazoa > Chordata > Mammalia > Eulipotyphla > Soricidae > Sorex > Sorex araneus. The sequence goes on from NC_073310.1 coordinate 15,468,995, forward strand.
CACACACACACACACACACGGCCCGCCCTCACAAGGAAGGAAGGATCAGTGTGGCATGTGCTCACAGAGGTCCCTAGAGTACGAGCACAGATCCAGTCAATTAGACAGAGAGAGCAAGGCTCTGAGACCCTCTAGATCCACCCAACAGATCCACCAGACAGGCAGAGTAAGGCTCTGAAAACCACTAGATCCACTAGACAGATCCACTAGACAGGCAGAGTAAGGCTCTGAGATCCACAGATCAACCAGACAGATCCATTAAACAGGCCAAAGATCCACTAGATCCACTAGACAGATTCACTAGACAGGCATAGTGAGGCTCTGAGATCCACTAGATCCACTAGAAAAATCCATCAGACAGAGAGGGCAAGACTCTGGGACCCACTATATCCACCAGACAGATCCAGTAGGCAGACTAAGGCTCTGAGATCCACTCAATCCACTACATGGATCCAGTAGACAGTAAGACTCTGAAATCCACTAGATCCACTAGATAGATCCATTAGATACACAGTGAGGCTGAGATGCACCAGATCAATCAGACAGGTCCGCTAAACAGGCGGGATAAGGCTCTGAGATCCACTAGATCCACTAGATCCACTAGATGGATCCATTAGACAGGCAGAGTGAGGTGCTGGGGCTGCAAGCTGCCCCACCCCAGGGCTCCGACCTCTTTCCCCTCCCCGGGGTGAACATCACGCGGGTCTGCTCTGACAGGACACAGCAAACACCCCCACCCTCCACGCCTGGTCCCCCTGAGTGCCCTGAGCACTGGGTGTCGGGTCGGGGTGAACGCTGTGACGACTCGCTGGCCCCCTGGCAGAGCTGCTGGGTGTCTCTGAGCCTCGGGCGTTCATTGGTCATTGGGGCTGGGCACAGCCCCACTCCACCTCCTGTGCAAACTAGGGAGTCAGAGCCAGCAAAAGGAAAAACACTCTCAGAAAGTGACATCAGGCCTGGGTCACCCAGAAGCCCCTTTGGCTGGCCCCGCGGGGCCCCTGGCCTTCCTGCCTGCAGAGCAGTGCCTGGAGGAAGACCCCGGCCCGTGCTGGCACATAAACCGTGGCCTGCCCGGTGCAGGAGGGAGACATCCTCCGTGCCCCTCGGCCCACCCAGGGCCCGGGTGCCCCCTGGGAAGGGGCAGGCACAAAGGCGGGAAAGCGACCCGACCTCAGACCCTCGCTGCCCACACTGACGCGGCTCTAGAGCCCCCCTGACAGGACACAGCAAACACCCCCGCCCCCACGCCTGGTTCTCCCGGTGTCGGTGCTCAGACCCCCCTCTCCTGCCCTTCCCATCTCCTGCCCTCCCAGCACCGAGAACAAAGCCCACACTCCGGCCTTCCGTCCGAGGCGCCAGCCGCCAGGCCCCTCTCTCCCTGCGCCAGCCCGTCGCTGACCCTGCACCAGGCTGGCGTCCGGCTCTGCCCTGGACACCTGCCCCCTGCCGAGTGGCACAGACGGACACTGCTCAGCACCCGGGAGCTCTGCAAGCCACTGGGAGCGGCCATTGCCCAGGGGCCGGCACTGCCCTGGGCGCGTGGCCTCGGCCACCGTGTAGGGTGTGCACCAGGGCAAGCGGCAAACACGCCAGAGCACAGCTTTGTCCCCTTGGCCGAGAGCCCTTGACTCACGGCCGGCACTGCTCACACTCTAGCCCACGAAGGAAGGGTTTTGCCTCCTCCCTCCTCCCTGGACCCCTGGACCTGGCCCGGAGCTGCCACGGGACCAGTGCTCTGTGTGTGTCTGCAGAATGGCTCATGTATGTGTGTACACATGTAAGCCTGTGTGCATGGATGAGCATGGTGTGCATGTATAACTGTGTCCACGTGTGTATATGTGCATGCATGTGTGTACATGTGGGCACTGTGTGTATATGTAAACACTATGTGTGTCCGTGTGTGCATGCGTGTGCACATGCATATGGGCATACGTGTGGGTGTATGCGTGTGCATATGTGAGCACATGTGCATGTATGTGTGCATATGTGAGCATTGTGAACGTGTGCATATGTGAGCACATGTGCATGCATGTGTATGCATATGTGAGCATGTATGTATATGAGCATGTGTACATGTGCATATGTGAGCATGTGTGCATGCATATGTGTGCATATGTGAGCATGTGTGTATATGTGAGCAAGTGTGTACATGTGCATGTGCATGCATGTGTGTGCATTTGTGAGCATGTGTGAATGGGCTCAGACACCAGCCATAGGTGCTGGCACGAAACATTCCAAGACTGCCACGAGTGTGCGTATGTGAGCCTGAGTGCATACGTGTGTGTGCATAAGTGAACATGTGTGAACGTGTGCATATGTGAGTGTGCATGCATGCGCGTGAGTGCATGCACGTGTGTGTTGGCTGGGTGGAGCACAGTCTGAATCCAATCACGACCCCCTCTGGAGTTCAGGCTTCCTTGGCCCCGGGCCTTCCGGCTATGGTCAGGTCCCTCGTCTGTTGGGGGATGTGGGTGGCCCTCTGCCGGGCGGGCAGTGGGCAGCACCTCCGGCCTCTCCCCCGCACACGGCGACAATGCCCACCTCCTCAATGCCCTGAGGACTCCAAACACGCCCCGCCTTTGCCAAATGTCCCGCAGCACGTGGCCAGCCCCTGGAGAGTGACCAGGCCCTGAGGGAGGCGAGTCACTCTCCCGAGCGCAGCAGATCTGAGGCGGGGAGTGGGGAGGGGACAACGTCTGGGCTCAGCCCAGAGTCCCCCACGGGAACAGAGAATGGCTGGTTCCAAGCCCTGGTGACCCCACGGAGGCCTCTGCTGGGCGCCCCAGGGCTTAAGCGCTCTCTCTCTCTCCCTCTCTCTCTCTCTCTCTCTCTCTCTCTCACACACACACACACACACACACACACACACACAGAAAGAGAGACACAGAGAGAGAGAGAGAGAAACCGTAAACATGGGAGGAGTTACTGAGGTCACAACTGTGTGACAGGTAGGGAAACTGAGGCTCAGGGAGGTGAAGCATCTGCTAGACTCCTAACATCCCCCCTGGCCTGGCGCTAACCCTCGCTCAATCCTACCTCCTCCTGCCACTCTCCTCTCCCTCCCTCTGACCCTCCAGTACTCTCCCCTCTCTCCCCTTCCTTTCTCCCTTTCTGTCTCTCGCTGACTCTCTCCTCTCTGGTTTTCTCTCTCTCTCTCTGTGTCTCTCTCTGTGTCTCTCTCTGTCTCTCTCTCTCTCCCCCTCTCTCTCCGTCTCCTCCCTCCATCTGGCCTGCCAGGTCCTGAGACACCCCCCCCATCCCACCCAGGGCTCCATCAGGCTCCTTTCCGTCTGGCCTCTCCCAGGCTGCCCACTGCCCCTGCAGGCTCTGGGTAAAGTGCTCAGGGGCTGGAGCCGTTGCCCCGCCAACTCCGTTCCAGGAGGGGCTGTGCCCAGGGAGAGCTGCCGGCCCGCGGCTGCCCACGCAGGGCCGACTGCCCCACACGAGGAGGCCGGCGGCGGCCCTGCGGCAGGGGGCCCGGGCCTGGGATGCAGAAGCGTCTCCTAAGCAGGTCCCCAGAGCACGATGCAACAGTCCCGCGGGGCCCCTGGGAGGAGGCGTCGGTCGGGCTCAGGGACCGTCCCCCTCCCTTAGACGGGTTGAACAGCAAGCAGCGGCCCACGAGGCGCGGAGCCCGAGACCCTCCCGGTTGCAGCTCCCACCCCAGAACACTGGGGCCCCACCTGCCCCTCGGACACTGGCCCTGGGTTCCAAGCACCACGGGTGCTCTCGCGAGAGCTGTTTCCTCCCCGCCGGACACTCCACTCACTCAGCCTTGTGAGGTAGAGCTAGGGTCAGCCTCGCTCCCTGACAGGGAATGAAGGCACAGAGATGGGAGGTGACCAGCCCGGGGTCACACAGACAGGAAGTGAAGCTGCTGCCCGTGGAACACGGCCCGGCGGCCGAGCTCTCAACCTCACCCTGCACCCGCCACCACGTTTCCAACTTTAGACGCAAGGAAACCAAGCCCGCACCCAGCCCACTGCCCTGGAGGGGGTCGGGGTGGGGGGCACCGAAGCCGAGTCCCAGAATGATCAAACGTCCAAGGGGAGGGACTCTTATGTACGGCGTCAGGGAAGAGAAGGCATATGGAACTTTCTACCCGAGGTCTGGAAACGTGGTTTAGAGACATCCCCATCCTGGTCTGATCCAGCGACAGCCAGCTCCGAAGATGAGAAGGGTCAGGAGGAAGGCCAAAGCCCAGGGTGCACTGCGGGTCCAAGCCTGTCTCTGCAGCTGTGCTGTGTGGCCTTAGCTGCGCTGCTTGCCCTCTCTGAGCCAGTGATCTCCCTCCGCTGGGAAGTGTCTCGGGAAAGGGGCACGCGAAAGGGAGTTCGTTCCCACCCTAAAGCTGAACTTGAGCTCGCCCCTAGGTCTACCGGCAAGCGTGTGTGCGGGGAAGACCCCCTCCTAAGACCCTGGGACTCCCCCCACCTCTGCGTCTCAGCAGCTCAGCTGCAATGGCCGCCCACCGGGAAGGACGGGCGGGGAAGCGGCCACGGGTGCCGGGGCAAAACGTCCCAAGACTCTGTCACATCTGCGAAGAGGCATGAGGCTGGCCTTCGGAGAGGCCCTTGGACTCGGGCCGCAGAGACTGTCCAGCGGGGAGGGCGTCTGCCTTGCACGCAGCCGACCCGCGTTCCATCCCCGACACCCCATCTGGTCCCCCGAGCACTGAGCGCAGAGCCACAACTAACTCAAGGATATGACCCAAGAATTAAAAAAAAAAAGTTCTGGAATTTGCTTCTGCAAAGTGGCTCCCAAGTGGCCGTGTGGGCTGTGGCACAGAGCCCCCGCCGTCCCCCCCAAAGCCCACCCCTGTCCCTGGCGCCCGAGGGCCTCTGCTCTGAGTTCGGGCACTGGGGCACCCGAGGAGCTGGACGTCAAGAGGAAGAAGCCAGGCCAAAGGGGTCTGGTGGGGGACTCGCCAGGGCGGTGATGGGGTGGGCCTCCCAGGCGGGGCCAAGCACAGGTGACTTCACTTGCTCACCCCACCCCCACACCCAGCCCAAGAAGAAGGAATGGGGGGGGGGAAGGGGGAAAGACCCCAGGCAGACAAAGTCAGCCCCTCTGGCTCCTTCCAGCCGATGTGTGGATAAAGAAGAAGGCACCTATGTTCCCACCCACTGCCGGGTGTCACCCCCCGAACTCTGGGGCGCCAGGGAGGGGGAGGGGAGGCGGGCTGGAGACGGGGCCGCTCCCTGGTGCCGGCTTCCAAACAGATCCATTTTACTCGAAAGTTTAAAATGAAACATACTCCTGTTTGGGAAAAGGATTTCATTAGGGGGAAAATATAATATAAAAAAATACCCATTTAGAAAGAACGTGCTATTAATTCTTAGCACTCTATGCAGAAGGGAAAATTGCATTTTTATCTAAATGGTTTTTCTGCATAAGCCATTTACAATATTCTTTGCCTCTCCGTAATAGGCCCTGCGACCATTTAGTACTGGGATGCCCGGGCTGAGCGCTGAAATCACCCTCAGACGCATTTCATACATAACCCCTGAAAATCTATTCCAACGGGGGCCTCAGCACACAGGCCCAACATTCCTGGTTTTTTTTTTTTTTTAAGGAAGAAATAAATATTGTGGAGGGCGGGGGTGGGGAGAGTGTGTGCGCGTCGGGGAGGAAGACAGAAGATGGTTTAAGTTAGAAGCAAACGGTCGGGCTCCGGGTCCCTTGCGCCAGCTGTAAAACTGCAACTTACGCTGGGTTGTGAGATGGTAAGCACTTGCCTGGCGTGCGTGTGCGTGTACATGTGCGTGTGTGTGTACGTATGTGTGTGTGTGTGTGTGTGCATACAGATGTGCGATGTCACACGCAAATCACACACGCGCACACGGTTTCCATCCAACAGGCTCCCGGGGAAAGGAGGAAACTCAGGAGAGGAAAACAAACTATTTTTAAACGTGAAAGAGCAAACATAGACACACAGCCGAGAGCAACGCTGCTATCTTCCCGCTGAAGCCTGCTTCTCTCCCCTGCAAGCGCGAGAGGCATCGAGGCTTGCGGCACCCCTGCGTGGAGTTAGGGGGCTGCGGCCTCCTCTGAAGGAAGGAGGTGTGTGAGGCGGTGAAAGGGGAAGAGGAAAAAAAAAAGAAAAATTCCCCCGGCAGGAAAGTCCAAACACAGGCGGTGAACAGGGCAGGCGTGTTTGCCACGTTGGCTCCCGCGATGGCGGGTACTCCTGGTGGCCCACCGATACGGACTTCAAAATGCAATGCTCCACCCGCCCCCCAAACAAAAAAAAGTTAAAAAAAAAAAAAAAGAAAGAAAGAAAGAAAAAAAAAATCTCTTCCAGCTTCTTTCTCTTTTTGGATTCCCAAAATAACTCCTTACTTAATACCAAATGTTTGGAAGCTAAATTAATTCATTAAGGAAATTCGAGGGCACCAAGGATGGGGCCTCTGGACTCGCTGTCAGGACGCCCGGGGCAGTGCTCTGCCCGCCTCGCCCGAGCCCAGCTGCTCCTCCCTGCAGGCCAGGAGTCCAGAAACGGCACCGTGCGAGCCAAGCCAGGTAACAGGTGTGCTCCCGGCCCCCCACCACCTCCTCCTCCTCCGCCGTCTTCGGGCAGATTTAGTCGCTCGGGCTGGGGTGTCGTAACCTCCGGAAATGACTCTGCTCTCCGGGGTTAGAGAAAGACCCTCTCTGAATTTAAGGCCAACGCTGGCGCCCACCAGACTTGAACGGGCCCACGTGAAAACAGAAAGCGTCTTCTCATCTCTCCCAAGGCCTGTTTCTTCAGCACCTCAAGTTCATTTCGGGCCGGCTCGGTGCTGAAAATACTCAGCCAGGCCAAAACAAAAAACAGAAAAAAAGGCAGGTCTCAGTAGGAAAGGAGTGTGGGAGGAATTAAGAAAATGGGGGGGTCTTACGGAGAGGGGGGGTCCCCTTAATGGCTCTCATACGGTTAGGGCCAAAGTCTCTCTCTTTAAAAAAACAAAAATTCAAGTAGAATTTTAAACCATCCTGCGAAAGCAGAGAGACAGGGGGTGAGGGATCCACAGAGGGGCCGGAGGGCACCCCTGGGAAGGTCGTGAACGAGCCCCACGCCCGGCCAGGGGAGACGCGCCCGGCCTCCTCCTGAGGCCAGAGCGCCCGCGGCTCAGCCCGGCTCCCCTTCTTGGGGCTTCGAGACCGACGCCTGCTTTTTCTTCCTTCTTTGGAAATCAAACCCTGCGTGTCTCTGGAAGTTACACACACACACACACTCACACACACGCACATGCATACACAAGCACGCACGCGCGCGCGCGCACACACACACACACACACACACACACACACACACACACACACACACCAGCACCACCATTTGTCACCCTGCAGGATAGAAGGAACCCCAAAGAAGTTTCGGATTCCTAACTCTTCCCCAGACTGGCTCCGCTCCCAGACCATCAAGAATCAATGCTGGAAATTTCCAGGGAACCAGGTCCCCGGTGAACGCCCGCAACTCGGCAGCCTGCAGGGCTGGGGACGCACTGGAGGCAGCTCCCGGAGGATCTGGGCTCTGCCCTTCTTCCTCCCCTGCAGGGGTGGGTGGGTGCAGGGGCCAGCCCGCTGGGCCTGGGAGATGGGAAAGAGCCGTGACTTGGGGGGGGGGGTGTCAGGGAGAGCTTTTTTCCGTGACAGGCGAGCAGGTCCATTAGTGGGAACTCAAACAATGCACATCCACAAATAGCCCCCTCCCCCTGGCACACACATACCCCATCCCCCGCACACACACACACACACACACACACACACACACACACACACACACACACATACGCTTCTAATCCCCGAGAAATACTTCACACACGCGGAGCACAAAATAAACGCTTATTAGCGAAACTGGCCCTCCAGAGTGAAATGAACAAGTAAATTAATCGCACCTGTCCCAGAGGTCTAACCGGATTACAAATTCGGCAAAAGTGGACCACACAGAGATCAATAAGCTACTTATCATCAATGGGCCCCAAACTTTATAGGAGCCGCTTCTCGGGGAAAGGAAAAAAAAAAAGATTTTTTTGTTTTTTTTTTAGATTTCTCATGAAGCCTTCGAAGTTCCCCACGCGGGCGGGTGTGCCGTGCGGGCATGTGGGCGGGCGGGCGTGCACACAAGCAGAAAAACCAACGAGAGGCCTCCAAAGCTTTAGACCCAGACAATTTAGAAATAGTCACGGCCTAAGGCTCGTGAAATTGCTCCTGTTTGAAAACGCCAGATTTTACTCCAGAACCTCTTCCCTCCTTCAGCTATGAAACCACCACCCGAAGTTGCGTGGTAAGGGATGAAAACGGTCCATTTGGAGGGGAACCAATTAGGCCTCAAGCAACACGGGCTCCCAGGGGCTGGACCCGGGCCTCCCCGGTAAGGGCAGGGGAGAGACGGCCCGTGGCTCCAGCGCCTTCCCACCCCCTTCGTCCGTCTCAACTCGGGGAAACCTACTTCTCGCCACGTCCGTTACTTTTGTCCCCCGCCTTTCCGAAGGAGGAGAAGGACGCAGAGAGCGTGTGGGAGAGAATGGCTGGAAGGTTCTGGACAGTTGGACGAGTCTCCAGGATTGTCCCCAAAGGGGCTCAGGGTGGGAGGTGAGTCTGGGTGGAGAGCACTGTGCAGGGTTACCCGGGAAATGCCACCCCTTTGTCCCACCCCCCCCCAACCCGCCCTTTCATGGAAAGATCCAGGCATCCCTGGGTAATTCGTGCTGCGTGGTGGGTGAAGGGGGGGGCGGGGGGCAGAGTGGGCGGCAGAGGGAGAAGCTGGCCACAGGCACCTCGCCAGGACTCAAGCCAAGGCGCGCTCAGGGCCTGTAGGGTCCACACACACACACACACACACACACACACACACACACACACACACACACACACACACACACACACACACACACACACACACACACCCCCGGGGGCCTGTCGGCCTCTGACTGCTGCCGCATCCACAGTGCGGCCACAGGCTGCAGGGGGGACCTCCGCCCTCTCTGTCTGCTCGTCCTTGCTGAGACCCGACCGGGAGGAGGCCCTGAGCTTCACTGACCCCCCGCCTCAGCCACTCCCACCAGTCCCCATCTTCTGCCCCTCGGACCGACCCCAGCTGTGTAGCAGATTCATGGCAGGCCACGAAAGCAGCGAGGAAAGAAACCATGTCCTAGACCTAGAAACCCGTCTTCTGTGGGGAAGAAGGGTGCTGGTGGTTTCTCTCTCTCTCTCTTTCTCTCTCTCTGTCCCTCTCTGTCTCTCTCTGTGTCTCCTTCCCTCTCTTTCTCCGTCTCTGTCTCTGTCTCTATCGTGTCTCTCTCTCTCTCCCTCCCTCTCTCTGTCTGTCTCCATCTCTGATCTCTGTCTGTCTGTCTCTCTCTGTCTTTCTCTCTTTCTCTCTCTATCTCAGAGAAGGAGGGTCTAGGGTGTCCAGTTCAGGGCACCAAACATTTTCAAGAACTTTTCAGAGCGCCGATGATTTTCAAGAACTTTTCCAACAGTTTCCCAAGGGCTCGGTGTGTGGACCAGGCCGAGTTTGGGGGAGGGGGTTTCAAAGCAAGCCACGCCTGCTAGGGGTGGGGGGGTGGGGGAACACCCCTCTCGGGCCCCAGAGGGCTCCTCCAAAGGACTTCATCCCTGGTGGTCGCTGCCAATCATGGCACAATGCCGGCATTCCCATATCGAAGAGCGACTGAAAACAGCCTTTCGCAAGAACGAGAAAGGTCGACATCTCCCCCCCAGCCCCTCCCCAGACCAGCGGATGGACAGAACTGGAGGACGTGTGAGAGGGTGCGTGAGCATTCACGCTAGCACAGGGGATGGCCTCGGCCTCCACGTGGGAGTGCTGGTGAGCCTTCATTAACCCCCCCAACCCAGAACCCCCCAAAAATGACCAGAAAGAGCACACTGGGTTTGCGGGTGCTCTAAGAGTCACACACACACACACACACACACACACACCCCGGACACATCCACAGACAGATTTCACATGGCACCAGGCAGTGGCTCCAGATGAAATTTTCAACCTGGGCTTCGAGATCAAACGCAACCTTCGGGCGCCCAACATACCCCCAAACTGGAGTCAACCACGTCGGCGAGAAGGGCGGGGGAAGGGGGGGCGGGATTTTTTTTTTCTTTAAATCCTGAGACTCAAATGCAGCCGTGGGTTCTATGGCTGACCCCCAGCAGGCCGCCGGGAGCGGGTCTGGGTCTGGGGGGAGAGAAAGGCCTGCTGATGGCTCAGCCCCTGCGAGTTAAGCAGGGGCTCTCAGAAGGTGGGACAATAGCGACAGACGCAATGACGCAGCCCGCCGAGGCCTGCAGCCCGCAGCCGCACCCCTGCTTCCATGCACTGAACTTCTTCAAAGCCAGCCTTGGCCAGGAAACACGTCCCCTGCCCCCCCTCCCCGCCCCTCCACCCCATGCCTGTCCCAAAGAGCCCGAGCCCCTGGGCTGCTACTCCACAGCCCGGAACCTTCCAGACTAACTCTAGCCCAGCAAAGTCCTGCCGCTTCCAGAGAAGGACAGCGCAGAGCCACACTGCTCGAGGGCGCGGGGGTAGGGAGGGCGGGCCTGGGTCTTCCACAGAGAGGTCAGAGGTGGCAAGGCCATGCAGCCTGTACGTCGTAAGCTCTGGAGGGGACGGGGCAGCCTCCGTTTCCTGAGCCCCTGAGCTCCAGCGGTCGGACCCCAGGGCAGTCTGCTGGGCTAGGACAGCGGGAGTCTGTGACGGGGCACACCCACCTCCCCCCACCCAACCTCCTTTTGTTGGACAAGTCTATTCCCTGTAAGAGACTCCTCGGGGACCTCCAGATTCCCCGTCCCCCCACCCCCGCCCCGCGGGTTACCAGGCGTGTGCAAAGAGCTCTAAACGGCCCCACCGCGACGCCTGAGCACTGAGAGGGCATCTGAGTCCAGGACAGGATGCGTTTAAGTCACGAAACGCCACACACACAATCGCTAGAAACTTCTCGCTTCAGACCCAGCTTCGGAGGCAAGTGGCCACGGGGTGGGGTGGGGGGTGAAGGGGGGGAATCCTTCCAATATTCTCAGCCTGAGACAAGGAGACCCTGGGGTGCCCTGGGTGCAACAGTAGGTAGATACAGGGGCTGTCGGTCCAACAGGGACCAACTCGGAAGCTGTGGGAAAACCCTCCAGGGTCGCCAGGATTTCCGGCTGGAGGGTGAGAGTGTTGCAGGGGGCAGGGCCGAGGGCAGCTGCCCTCTCCTCCTCCTCACCTTGGGTTGAGAGCTACCCCCCCACCCCGCTTCCTTCCCAAACCTCAGAGGCCCTGACGAAAAGGCGGGCCAGGGAACAAAGCGGGCCCTGCCCGAAATGCCTTGAAGCTTTTCCATCACAACCATAAGCAAAAGAAGTTTAGGGCCGGGCTCCCCAGCGCCCCCACGAACTGCCTACCCACGGTGTTTCTCTCACACCCCAGCGTGACCGACCCACCGGCAGACGACCGGCCAGCTGGGATGCGGGTTCCAAGCTTGTGGGAGCATCACCATCCAAAGGAGACGAAGTGATACGAGTCCTCTCTGCCCTGGGTGACCCCGAGGGCGGAACACCTGAACCCAAGAGGCAGCGCTTCCTTGGGGGAGGGAGTCTCCAGTGGCCGTGCCTTGAGGGCTTGGTTTTGTTTTATTGTGGGGGGGGGGGGGACAAGTAGCCCTGAGTTTGGAGACCACCAGCTAAGCTGTTGTGCCTTTGGACAGAGGGTCCCAAAGGGCCAGGCTGTGACTAATCCCCAGGGCCACTGCTGTGGGTCCCCCCAGATGAAAATAAAGGAGAGGAATTTCCATACGTGAAGAGCAGGGGGGGACATGCCGAGGGGGGGGTGAAGTGGCGGGGGTGGGGGTGGGGGGGTCGCCGGTTCAAAGATGCCTCTTGTGATGGCTGAGGGCAGCCGGCGACACCGCCACGCACGCACACACGCACGCACGCACGCACGCGCAGCCGAGAGACAGGCCTCGGCCAGGGGCGGCGCGCGTGTCTGTCCGCGGCCGGCCGACGCCAGATCAAAGTCACCCCTGGCACAGGGGCTCTCGGGGCGGCCGGGCGCTCCGCCGTCAGGAGGAGCCTCCAATCCTCCCTCTATTTTTAGGCCTCGCACTCATTCCGTCCCTTACAGAGGCAGGCGCTGCCGGCTGGGGCCAGCGAGAGGGAACACGGAGCGGAGGGAGCCACCCCCCTCCCGGCCCCCCGCCCGGGCCAACTGGACGCCTCTCGGGGTGATGTCATAGAGACACCCTTGACCAGGCACGCAGACGTGTCCATGTGTGTGCCGGGGAGGGGCACGGGGGCAGGCAGAGGGGTCCCGCCCCACGCCAACGGACCCTCGATCCTGCTTCCCCCTCCCTGCCCTCGCCCCTCTGCTCTAGACAGATCCCGCCTGGACCCCCATCTCGCTCTGACTCTCCCCCCTGCCACTTTGTGGGCCCCCACCCCGCCCCGATACGTCTCACGATGGCAAAGAGACTTCCACACACCCCCTCCAGCCCATGTCGCGCCACCACACGCTCGCATGTATCCTGACATCCCCGCCTCGCGTGATCCCGGACCCTCACTCAGACCTCCTGCCCGGCCAAGACGCGCCTGAACACAGATGCTATCGAAAGCAGACGCCATGCAGGGCGAGACGGAACACACTCTGCCGTCGAGACGCTGCAGCCCGGCTCTCCGGGCCGCTCCGGGGCGGAGGTGGGGGGGGAAGATGGTGGAACATACAAGAGCGGGCAAGGGGCTTGGAGGAAAGTGGAGAAAGTGGCCCCACCAGTGACAGCCTCCCCCGGCCAACCAAGCTGACATTCCCCTCTCTGAGCTGGGAAGATGGAGGCGGGGGGTGCTTCTCTCTTGCCCTGTACCCCCCAGAGGTTTGCTGTTCGTCCCCCACAGCCCAGCCATCTGATCCTGTTCCCGGGGGCTTCCGGCCTGGAGTCTCTGAAACCCACCCGACAGAGGGGAACAAGGAATTTTTGCCTAAGAGGACACGAGGCCTCTCCTGGAGGCTGTCAGCAAAGCAGGTTGTGCCCTGTGGCCCAGAAGGCGACGCTGGCGTCACTCGAGCGGAGAGAAAGGTCGGGGTGATTTTGCTAAGTCTTCTAGGAGGGAGGGGGCCCAGCGAGCCCACGGACTCCCGAGGGGACACCCCGGTGGGCTCCAGGGAGGAGAAGGCACGCCCCTCCTACATTTTCACCTGGGTCTCCTGCCTGTTGGCGGAAGACGTGGGTTTCCCATCCGCAGGGAGAGGACCCGTAACTTCTCGGCAGAGGGCGGCTGTATTTTCCGGACCTATTAGGATTCTCGGTGGAAATTTAAATACCTCTGTCAGGCAAACGAAATCACAACAGGAATCATAGGATGTGATGCTAGAAAGAGGAATTCGATGAACTAACCCCCGCTCTTAGTTTTTCTTTTTTCTCGAAACCGCCACCAAAGAGAAGCCCATTTCAACCCTCTCTGACTGCCGACCCGCAGAGGCCGGCGAGAAATCTAAACGGGGGTTACGTGGGAGAAAAGCTCTCCTGGAGGCAAAAACCCTTCCATCCACTCGCTGGATGGAAGAAGAGGAAAGAGCAGAGTGCTCGCAAAAAAGACGGTGGCTACTGAAAACCGAAAGAGTCCAGGAGGAGAAATAAAATAAAATGAAATTGCACGTCAGAAAGCAGGACAAGTTCAACAGCAATAAGCTTCAGCCCCCGAAACATCCCGGTCCTTTATTAATATTTAGTGGAAATGTATAATTGCAAATGGGTGCTAGGCCGGGGTGTTCTGTCGGGAGGCGGGCAAAGCAGACAGGTTTATTACAGCCATGAAATATTAAACAAGCACCGAAGAACAGTAGTCCTGCATCCCAGACTCCTATCTGTTTACATTGCCCCTGATTAACACCTGCGAAGTTTTGGGTTACATCTTCCCGGAGATTGCAAAAAGTCACAGTAAGGCATGCAGCCCTGCCTTGCTGGGTGATTCCGCTGGGAACCAGGAGTGCGTGGTGCCTGGCGGTCCCCCCCAACCGACTTTTTGAGAGTGCCTTCAAAAATGCTCTCTGCGGAGTTTGGGAGTAGGAGAAGCAACTCCCCCAGGCATTCAGAGCCCCCTCCTCAAATTCCGGGCCTGCCTGCTCCTCTCTGGAAACACACTGCCCCCCCCCCCCCGAATCCCGCATGCTTGGGATTACTCAGTTCTGCTTCCTGCCTTCCAAACGCCGAGGGCAGCATGAAGTTCCAAAAATTTCTCCCGCATCTCGGTAGGGAAATAGCCGACTCCCCCACCCCCGACATCCCACCGAAAGGCAGCATTGCACACCCAGCTCCAGTATAAGGAAACCCTCTCCCAGCTCAACGTTCACAAAAGCCTGTCTGTTACAGTGCTCCGGACACACACACACACACACACACACACACACACACACACACACACACACACAGAGACACAGAGAGAGAGAGAGAGAGAGAGAGAGAAGACTGGAACGGAAGTTGAGCATGGATAGAAGTATTACAGTTGAACCCAAGTTTTGAAAATTTTAAGAGGCAGAAAGAAAGAGGTTGGGCAGGGAGCAGGGGAGCTACTTTTCCAGACCTAAGATTCCTTCTTTCCCATCTATTATTTATTTCTCCTCTAGCTATTTTTTAAAGGTCCCCACAGTCACACACCCATTACAAAGACAGGTGGACAGATTTGGGAAAGCAAATTTCAAATGTTTGTAATCCTAGATATCATAGATATCTGAATAGGCCCAAACTGGGGTGGGGTGGGGGGTGGGGGGTTCCCCTCTCGTTGTCAAACCACCCAAATTTGTGCAAACACAACCTCATAAGGAGATGCCGAGTTTCATTCTCGAAAAGTTGTTGGGTGGATTAAGAAGTCAGGGACACACACACACACACACACACACACACACACACACACACACACACACACTTTATGGTCAAAACCAGCCATTCTGGCCCGGGCTTCCTCAGCCCTGCAACTAGCCGTCTCTCTTCCCCCAAAGGCTATCTCCAGACCATAAGACAATCCATGCACGTCCCCGGGTCTGTTCTGCTCGCGCCATTCTAAAGACTTATTCCTTCTCTCCAATCCGAGCACGGATCATTTTGTTAAATACCGACGAGTATTTTGTCATCGGAGCGCAGAATTTCAGAAACGGTGTTAATATTTAATCACATTAGTACTGGCGTGCTTTACAGCGTGACAAAATAAAATATCATTACAAAAAAAAAAAAACGGGCTTCGGGGGGGAAGGGCAGGGGGTGGGTGGAGGGGAGGAAAGCTTGTAGGCTGAGGCTGGGACCCCAGCAAGGAGGTCAGTATTTGACACTGCTGGACCCCCGCCCCACCCCCACCCCCGCCCCGGGCCCACAGGGATGGGCTTAAGGGAAAGCAGAACGTTTGAAAAACGGTTTCTCCTGCTCTCTGTCAAGAGCCATCCCTCACCCTGCCTTCAGCCGGAGGACTCGGGGCCTGCCGGAGACAGTGTCAGTGTGCCTGCGCACTCTCGGGGTGGAACAGGGAGGGTGTCAGCCCAGGGAAAAGTTCCTTCTGGCAGGAAGGGGGGCAGCCCCCAGGCAGGTACCCCTCCAGGGCACAGCGGCCCAAGTGACTTGGAAGCTGTCCTTCCCCCATCAGAGGGAGGAAAACAAAGGAAGTCAAGTGGGTGTCCCCCAGTCGAAGCTGCTGCTCCCCCCCCATACACACACACCCCCAATCCAGCTCCCCTTCCCCCTCCAGGAGAGACCAATCCCAAAGGGACAGACAACGGTTTCCCCAAAATATGGTCCCTCTCATCTCTCTGACTGGGCTAGGGAAGCCCACCACCATAGCAAACACTTCTCGAAAGACCCTTCTTCCTTCCCTACCCGCATCTTTCTTTCCCCGTCCCTGGAAAGATGGAGGAGTTACACCGAGAGTCAAATCCTCACAGTTTAGAGAAAATCCCATGGGGGAAAAAAAATAAAAATACTTCCGCACCTCATCTTCGAAGGCTGGTGGGCAATGTACTCCTGGTTTTTCTTAACGGATTCTTACCAGCGGCCTGGGGTAGGGTGGGAGTGGGGGCGTGTTATTTTTTTTTAAACTTTTCTCACCTGATGTTGAGCAGTGAGTCCTTAATTTACCAGGAGTGCAGGCAGTGGGCATGGAAGAGAGACGGGGGCAGTCAGGGACGGGCCTCTGGGACCCCGGGCAGGTAGAAGTGACAGGGGCTGGGATTTGTGCTAACCAGCTATCGATCGGCGGACTCGAGATGTTGTGTACAAGAAAATAAAAGGGAAGGGGGGGCTGAGCAGGCAAGGCGCTGAGTCCAAGTCCATTTTTAAAAGAAGGGGCGCGGGGGGCCGATGGGGGGGAGCAGAAGGAAACACGGGGTCCCAAACTAACCAATTTATGGCTCTGCCGGCAGGAAGGCCGGAGAAGGCTAGAAGACTTGCTGGCCACAGCAGCGTAGCGCATGCTAAGTACCCGGCTTCAAATGAGAGAGCGGCAGGCCGGCAGGCCTGGCCGGGCAGGGGAGGAACAAAGAGAGAAGCAGCCAGCCGGGCTGCATTCATGAACGGGATCACCCGGAGGAGCCGGGGGAAGGCTGCCCAGGACAGGCCCCTGAGCCACCCAGCTCCGGCCAGCCTTCCCTGCTCCCCTCCCCCTCCCCTCTCCCACCCCCCTCTCCTACAACCTACCCTCACCTTACTTCAACCCAGGCTTAAGAGATGACCGGATGTGGGAAAAGAAAGGGGGAAAAAAGAACTCTAAGAGAAGGAGCATCAGAGACACATTATTGTTATTTTTTTTCAAGATGAGATAAAATCGCCAACTTCCGACTCATGCTCTCTCCAGGGAGATCAAGGGGACTCAGGTGTCCAAGAAAGGGGTATAAGAAGGAGGTGGGGGGTGAGGGAGGGTGGAGAAGGTTGTCACCTAAGTTTAAGGTCCTGATTCTCACATGGGCCTGTTACAATACAAACGAACAGCCACTGACCGCCCCCCCCATCCGTTCCCCTGTAGGGTCAACAAGGAGAAACTTCCCAGCCTGGCGTGTCCCACCTGTCCCACCCAGAGGAGGCTGCAGCTCAGAATGCAAAACCTTAGCTGGGACGGACGCAACATCTGTCACCCAAGCCAGGCGAGATACTGACAAGGCGGGTCTTTTGTGTGTCCGTCCCTGTCAGTCAGTCAGTCCGTCAGTCCCCACCCTCCCCGGGCTGCCTGCTCTGGCTGACCCCCACGTCCAGTGGACCCCACCCCAGCCACACAGCATGACCCCCACCCCACCCCAACCCCACGTCTAGGCGATGCATCCCGGAAAAAGGAAAGTGCTGCCTGGGCTGCCTCTGGCAACCCCCACGGGCCTGCAAGGAAGCTCTAATAGTTAAGAAGAGACAAAACACCTATTCATTAGGAACAAATGTCAAATTAGGCATCGCCTCCAGCAGACACCGGAGCTGATAACTTCCCCCCTCCCACAGCCCCCAAAAGCTATCTGGCACTGGAAGGAAACTCAAGCTGGAGGCTGGTGAACTAGGACAGGGGGGGGAGGTGGTGAAGGAGGTGGGGTCGGCACTGACACAGACACCCTAGCGGGGAGGAAACTGAGGCACACAACTCCTAAAAAGTGGAAGCCTCACTCAGGGTGAGGTGGGGCTGATGCTTGAAAGGAAAGGGGAGCCCAGTTCTTGGAACATCCAACAGGTCAGCTAAAACTTGAGAGGGGCCGGGGAGGGGGGTGTGAGAGAGGAGAGGAGAGGAGAGGAGGGAGCCGGGCAATGATCCCCCCACCACACACACACACACACACACACACACACACACACACACACACACACACACACCACCCCCAAAGGCTACAAGTGCTTGAGCCTGGGCTGGGGGAGTAACTGCCACCTACCAGGCAGGGGGGAGGGGGGTGGGGTAGGGAGAGGGGTCTGCCCCCAGGACCGGCGTGGAGGTTCCCCCCAGCGGTCAGGGCGGGGCGGGCCCTCGCGAGGGGAGCAGGGGGACAGGGGGGGCCCGAGCGCATCTACCTTCTTTGCTGTTGGGGTTCTGGGGCTTGGCCTTCTCCCAGGGCGCCAGCGTCTTGTCGTCCTCCGTGCTGCCGTCCACCAGGGCCTTGTCTGCGGGCATGTACCAGGTGGCGCTGTGCTCGGCCATCAGCGAGTCCAGGTCGATGGTGCTCATGGCGCTCTTGACGGCCTCGGAGCAGCAGCTGCCCAGCTCCGCGTCGCCGGCCTGCGCGCCCGCCGCCCCGACGGCGCAGTCCCCTTTCTTGGCCGCCTTGAGTCCCAGGGGCTGGTCCTCGGAGATGCTGAACTGCTGCCGCTGCAGCTGGATCTGGGCCTGGAGGATCTCCAGCGGGTGGATCTCCTCGGGGGCGCCGCTGCTCGGGGTCCGCACCTGCTCCAGGCCCGGGGTGGCGGGGTGCGCCCCGCCGCCGCCGCCGCCGCCGCCGCCGCCGTAGCTGTCCGGGGTGGAGGTAGAGGTAGACAGGCCGGCCAGGCCGAGCGCGGGCGCGGGCGCCTTGGGTCCGAGCTCCCCCGCGCCCGCGCCCCGGGGCGCCAGCTTGGGCGAGCCGGTCACCAGGGGGCTGCGGCCGGCCTTGGCCAGCGCCGGGGCGTTGTCGGAGCTGGAGGACACCTCGTCCTCGTTGGCGTAGCCGCTGCTCACCTCGTCCGGGGCGAACTCGCCCACGTGCGGCGAGCTACTGTCCGACTTGGCTCCCCCTTCCAGGGACGCCATGAGGTCCGGCGGGTCCCCCAGGAGCAGCTCGGCCCCCTTGCCCCACGACGGCGGCGACGTGAGCGCCTTCTCGTGGGGCGTGGGCGCCCCCCGGGCCTCGCCGGCCCCGACGGCCACGCCCGGCCCCGCCTGCGGCGGCGGCGGCGCTTGCGGGGGCGCCTGCGGGGGCGGCTGCCCCGGGCTCACCCCCGGCGCGCCCCCGCTGTCCGGCGCCGTCGAGTACTTGTCGAAGAACGTCCCCGGGCTCACGTGGCCACTGTCCCTTTTTCTGCGCCCCCGGCCGCGGCCGCCGCCCCCGGGGACCGGCTTGCCGTCGTTCCCCGACGTGGACTCGAGGGTGTAGTTGGGGGAGAGGCTGGTGCCGTCCCCCGGAGGGGGCGGGTTGGGCGGCCCCGGGGCTTTGGAGCCGCCGCTCGAGCTACCCTGGGGGCCCCCGGGCCCGGACGCCCCGAGGGCAGGCCCCCCGGGGAAGTAATCCGAGCCCGGGGTGCCGGCCACGGCCGCGCCGCCGTCCGCCTCGTTCTGACTCAGTTTCCTCTTGCCCTCGGGCGGGTTCTTCTTGTTGAAGGTCACGTTGAGGTTCGGGGCGCCCAGGCTGGCGATCATGTTCTGGCAGGCGGTGGACAGCGCGGCCAGGCAGCTCTGGCCGAACAGGTTGTCCTTGGAGCTGGGCTTGCTGAAAGAGCCGAGCGAGAGCGCGCCCAGCTTGCTGGCCGAGGAGCGCTGGCCGGGCTGGAAGTCGGGTTGCCCCGGCGGGTAGGCGCCCCCGGCGCCCCCCGCGGCCCCCGCGCCCCCCGCGCCGCCGCCTGCACCGCCGCCCGCCCCGCCTGCGCTCGGGGGCGAGTTCACGCCCGGGCCGCTGTGCGGCGTGGCCTGCCGGCTAGCGGCGCCAAACGGGAACCCGGGCTGGCCCCCCAAGGCGGGCGCCGCGAAATCGGGCGGCGGGGGCCGGCGCTCGGAGGGCGCGCTGGGCAGCCCCACCCCGGCCCCGGGCGACTGCAGCTGGCCCAGACCCCCCAGGCTGCCCCCAAACTGCAGGCCCGGGGAATGCAAGGCCGGCACGTGGCCCTCCCCGGGCATCCTCAGCGGCTCCTGCAGAGGGCCCCGGAACAGCACCCCGGAGCCCCCGGGCGGCGGAGGGGGCGGCGCCAGGCCCGGGTCGTGCGGGCCGCAGTCCGGGGGTAACCCCGAGCCGCCCAGCCGGCGGGGCAGCAGGTCACCGGGCGGCGGGTGCGGCCCCGGGAACCACGCGCTCTCCTGCGCCAAGTGCGGCGCCTGCTGCTCGAAGGTGCCCAGGCGCCCCGCGCCCGCGCCGCCGGTTTCGCGCTCAAAGTTCGGCTGGGCCAAGCCGCCCACCGGGCCGCCATGCACCAGGCCGCCCTGGCCCACGTCCCCCGGGTGGCCGAGCTGGGCCAGGCTGGGCTGGCGCAGCCGCTGCTGCTGGTTGCGCGACGCCATCTGCTTGATCATGAGGGCCGCGTTCTGGCGCTGCTGCTGCTGCTGCTGCTGTTGCTGCTGCTGTTGCTGATGCTGCTGCTGATGCTGCTGCTGCTGCTGATGCTGCTGCTGATGCTGCTGCTGCAGGGATGGGTGGTCCGGGGTCTGATGCTGCAGGGGTGGCCCCGAGGGGAAACTGTCGGGCACAGGCGGCGTGAACTCGCCGGGTAGGCCTGAGTAGGCCGAGGGCGAGAGGTGGTTGTCCAGGGCACCGTTGTGCATGCTGCCGTTCCACGAGGCACAGCGATCCACGCCCGCGCCGCCGCCGCCGCCGCCTCCAGGGAAGTCAAAGCGCGGCCTCTTGGCCACGTTCATGTAGGGGGGCGCGTCGAAATGCTGCAGCCGCTGGTTGGGCGCCTGCTGCGGCGGGGGGTGCTGCATGTTAAACACGGGCTCGGAGTACGGGTGCATGCTCCGGTTCTCCAGCCGGTGGATGGGGTACTCGAACTGCGCGTGCTGGCTGGGCAGCATGGGGCCCCCGTCCGGCAGGCCGCCGCTGGGCGTGCCCGCCTCGCCCTGCTGGGGCCGCGGGAGCGCGGGCGGGCACGAGTTTTGCCGAACCAGAAGCCCCGGCGGCGGCGGCGGCGGCTGCTGCTGCGGCGGCGGCGGCGGCTGAGGCTGCTGCGGAGGCGGCTGCTGCGGAGGCGGCGGGCCCGGCTGCGGGGGCTGCATGAGCGGGTGCCTGGAGCCGACCCCGGGCTCCAGACCCACGGGCATCTTCCGGGCCCCACCGAACCTCTCAAAGAACACCCCGTGCTGCTGCTGCTGCTGCTGCTGTTGCTGCTGCTGCTGCTGCTGCTGCTGCTGTTGCTGCTGGGCGTGCATTTTGGACAAGCCCACCATGCCTGCGGCTCTGGGCATCGCCGAGGCGCCCGGGAAGGCGCCCCCGGGAACCTGGCGGCCCCCCGCATAATGAGGCAGCTGCCCCTCGGTCTCGGAGGGCGAAAACATGTCGAAATGTCCCGAGGGCGCGTCGCCCGGGTAATTGTATTCCAGCGAGTCGACGGCCCCTTGGTTGGCCACCCGGCGGGGCTCCAGGCTGTGGGAATCGGAGCCACTGGAAGCGGGCAGGCCGTGGAAGGAGGCGGCCCGGTTGGGGCTCTGGTCCAGCGGCAGGCAGGGCGCGGGCACCGCGTGGCCCGAGGCGCCCGAGCTGTGGAAGTCCGGGAGGTTCCCGGGTCGCTGCGGGCCGAAGCTCTCGGGCCCCTGGCTCTCCGCCATGTGATCGTAACCCTCGGCGAAGGGCGGCTGGCTGCCCAGGCCGCCGGCCGCGCCGCCGCCGTAGCCGAGCAGGCGACCCCCGTGCAGGCAGGAGGCGCCCGGATCCGGGCCGCCAAAGTTGCCCCCAAAGTGGGGGTGATGCTGGTGGGGGTGGTGGCCGCCCGGGTGGCCGTGGTGCGGCGGCTGCTGGCCTCCAAAGAAGCCGTGCACCGGCTGCGCCTGCAGCCCCCCGGCGTGCAACTCCGAGTGGCCGCGCGCGTGGAAGCCGTAGGGCTCCATGTTCATGCCCAAGATGGGGGGCTCGCCCAGCGCGCTCATGGCGGGGTCCACGGGACCGGGGGGTCCCCCCGCGTGGAAAGCCGGGGCCTTAAAGTGGGCGTTCATGCTGATTCCGGCCTCGTTAAAGTTCCTCTCGCCCTGGCCAGCGTTCCTGCTGTTGATCTGGGGCTCGAATTGGTCCAGCCCAAACATACTTGGCAGGGGGCGGGGGATCAATAGGGCATGACAGCCTGATCTCCGGCCAGCTACTCCTCTCGGCCCCCGGCTCGGGCGCTCCCCGACGCTCAGCACCCCGGGGGCGCAGCGCGCACCGCCACCTCGCCCGGGCGCGTAGAGGCTGGGGGCTACGCAGCGCCTCTTCCCCAAGCTCTGGCTATGCCCGCCGCGGGCCTCTCACATCTTGCGGCGCCTCGGGGCCTCCGGGAGCCGAGTGGGGGGGCCCATGCCCCGGGCGGTCGGCACAGCAGCGGGTCGGTTTGCGGGGAGAGAGCTGCGGGCGAGCGAGCAGAGACAAAAAAGTTAAGTAGGGGGAAGGAGGCGGGAAGGAGCAAGGGAAAGCAGGGCGGTCACCTTCTTAAGTCCGATCGGGTCGGGCAGGGCGCCCCAAGTCTTCTCCCGGAGCCTGCCGGAGTCCGTGGCAGAGCTGCTCAGGGCCAGGGCACGGAGACCCTTCCAAGCCGTGGCCGGCGCCCGGGCACGAACTGAGCGGCTCCCTCCCTCCCTCCCCCCGGAGTCCCTGCGCTCCGCAGTCCGCGCCTCCGCCGCCAAGCACGAGCCGCTCGCACCACAGTCCCCGTCCGCCCGGAGCCACCGGCGACGGCTTCTTTCAGCGCTTCGGGAGGCTGGAGGCCCCGCTCCACATCACCGGGGCCGGCCCCGGCCGAGCCGCAGGCGGCGCGAGGCTGGGCAAGACGCGGGCGCCCCGCGCCGGAGCCGAGCGCCCGGGAAGGCGCGGCTCCCCCGCGCCGCGGCCGGTGCGCTGCGCCCCGGCGCGCCGCTCGGCCGCCACGTCCGCCGCCTGCCGCTTCTGTGCTACGCCGCTCGCTCGGGCTCCTCCGGAGTTCGCGGGGGTCTCCGCGCGCCCCGTCTCCGAGCGCGCGCGGGCAGCAAGACGACGAGGGCTGGGGTCGCTCCAAAGCTCGGGGGGGTCCCCGCGTCGGCGCTGCGATGCTCCGCGAGTGCCCCTCGGACCCGGCCAGGGGGGCGTACGCGGGTCGAGGGGGGGTGCGCGCTGGGCCGGCAAGGCTGAAGACGTTCCGGTGGCGCTTCCAGAGCCGGGAATGGTGTGTGTGGAGGGGGGGCGGGGGCAGTTCTGGGGGGTCCGCGCACCCCTCTCGGGCTGGTGGGGGGGCTCTGCGTGGGGCGTTGCGAGGGTCTCGGCTCCCCTCTTCTGCGTCTGCCTCTCGCCCAGCGCCGGGAGAAGCAGCAACAAGTTTTGCATTTCAGCAATCAATTTCAGCCATTACATTTGCACCAATCAGCGCCGCCCGAGCGCGGGGCGCGGGGCGGGGCTCGCTCTTAAGGTGGTCCAGGGCGCTGACTGCCGGGGGCCCCCGCCTGCAACCCTCACTTCTCCAGCTCCGGGGTCTCCGGCGCGGATCTCGACTCCGGGTCCGGCGCCAGGGCACCCGGGGCGGGGGTGGGGGCGCGCGCGCTGACCTCCGGGGCCTTCGGGGCCGCACGGGGGTGGCGAGGCGGAGAAGGGCGGGAGCTTAGCTTTGTTCACCCCCTTTCCCACTCGCAGGGTTCCCAACTCCCCACCCCCAACCCGAGCGAGACCTGCGGGGTGGGCAGGGGGCGGGGAGGCGGGCGGTTAGCGTTGCGGGGCGCTCAGACAATAGGGTCGCCCGGCAGAGCTCCGGGACTCGGCTCGGAGTCGCCCGGGGTCTAGTGCGCGCGGGCTCCGGGGCGCAGCCCGGGCTCCTGGCGGCCGCCTGCTCGCTCGAGACGCCCAAGTTAGCCGGCCGGGGGATTTTTTTTTTCTCCCCGGTGGTGTAAGACGGGGAAACCCCCCCCCCCACCAAGTTAAGATTCTGCTTCAGACCCTCGGGGTCTTTGCTCGCGCCACCCCTCGCTCGGGCGCCCACAATTACACCCTATCCTCCCTGTCCCGGGTGCCCGGTTGGCAGCTGCCATCTCTCTGGACCTCATTCGTCCGCTTTAGAGGGGCGGGGGGGGCACATCGAAGGAGCTCAGCTCCGAAACGGCGGCGCAGTGGGGGTGCAGATGGAGCCCCCGCGGGGTGCAGCGCCCTTCTGGGGTCGCCGAGGCCCAGGCGCTCCGCGGGCGCGGGGTTGGCCTCCTTAAGAGATCAATTAAACTGAAGAGGCCAGGGAACGGAATTGGGTTGTGATACTAAAATCAATAGGAGTAATTTAATATCTGCCCTGCTCTTTATGAAATATTTATCCCAATAATCTTAGTTTAAATGTTTAGATCTTCCTGATCCCCCACTGAGGCTGAAATCTATCTTGCAATTAGAAGTTGGAAGTTAGAGTTGATGGAGGGTCCAGGACTTGTTTATTCTGCGACTGTGTGTGTGTGTGTGTGTGTGTGTGTGTGTTTCTCTGTAAAGTGTGTGTAGGTGTTCTTGTGTTTCTCTGTAAGTGTGCGTAGGTGTGTTGGTGTGTATGTGTGCATGTGTGTGCGTGTGTGTTTCTCTGTAAAGTGCGTGTAGGAGAGAAGAGGTGGAAGGCCTTTCATTTTCATTCCATAAAACAGCACTGAGGTGACTTTGCTAGCTGCCCAGTATTCTTAGGGGAAGGGAGAAAAAAATAAAAGCAACTTTCTTTCTTTGAAGGGCCCCTGACATCGTTATTAAATCTAAATAAAATTAAGCATGGTGTATAAAAAGGCCTTCCCCACACACACACAAAAGAACGTGTTTATCGCCCAAGTCTGTCTAGCATTTGCTAAATTGCGCATGAAATCTGAAATGAAATAAACGTTATAATAAAACCAACCCCAGAGCCCTTTTTATTTAAAAAACCTCAGATTAAGCACTCCACCATCAGTGGCCCAGAGTTAAAAAGTTACCACCACATTCATGGTTCCCCAGAGCTGCAGCCACGGAAGGTAGCAGTTGGGTTTTGCAGAACCCAAAAGCTGAAAAAGTGGCCCACTTAGGGTGAGGGGAAGGGGAAGTAGGACTTCAACGAACATAACCACCAGGCCCACCCCTCAAAAAAAAAAAGAAAAAGAAAAGAGAAAAGAATTTTTACAAAATGAGAACAATAAAACCCTGCCACTTGAAAACTCAGAAGCCAACTCAGAGCTACTGCCCTCCCTGGGGTGGATGTCCACAGCTATTTTTTTTTTTATTTTTGAAATTAAAAATGAAAATCACCCCCACCAAAACGGGGGTCCATAAATAAGCATCGGGAAGAAGTATTTGTACAGGGCAGTGGAGTTTTAAAAGGATTTTTCTGCAGGATCAGGTTGTTGGTCTGTGATTAAATATTGATTTTGTGTAATTAGTTTTCATGTGAACTATCCTCTTGCTGATAGCTTAGAGGTTTCAGAACTAGAAAAGAAATGGAATTGGACATGGAAATTATTACTTAGCAAAGTGACAGGGAGGTGAGAGGCAGAGGGAAGACTGAGGCTGGCTGCTTAGGTACAAAGGAATAAAGGTTCTGAGTCCACGGACATTGACCCCCCCCAGCCCCTTCAGCATGCACCCCAGACTTGAGCCTGGGAGAGCCCGGCACCCACGGGACCCGCCGGGTACTCCTGCCTAGCCAGAGACAGCCATGCTGGGGCCAGGGAGAAGGAGTCTTCCGTCTCTGTGTGCAGAAGGAGCAGGAAAAGTGGGGACCTCTCCAGGCTGGGGTGCTCAGAGCAGTGGGAAAATGGCCTTCACGCCCACCAGTCTGGGGGGGACTGATGCTCCAGGCGAAGGCATGACTTCATGCGGAGGAGCTGGGCGGGGGTCCCCTCAACATCTGGCCAGGTTTCCTGTGGAATAATTCTGTGAACTCCCCACCTCCTGGGGGGGCGGCGGGGAGTGTTTTTCTGGGGCTATTTCCAAGAATTAAGTCTACACAGGGTGTGTGTGTGTGTGTGTGTGTGTGTGTGTGTGTGTGTGTGTCTCTGTGTGTGTGTGCGCGTGTGTGTGCGCGCGTGTGTGCGCGCAGGACCGTGTCTGGGTCATCCTTCACTCTGCAAAAAGGGTGTGCGGGTCTGTGGCTGGCGTGTGCGCCCGGTGGTCGTGAAGGAGGGGGTGTGTCCTCCTCGCCCCTGCGCGTCTCGGGGGCGGGGGGGGGGGGGCGGGGGTCCGTCCTGTCCCAGGCCTCTCGGCCCGTGCGTGCGGCTGCCTCCCACCGCGTGTGCCCGCGTGTCGGTGGGTGTGAGACGCGGGTGCCCCGCCTGTGCCTGCGTCACCCACGTAGGTCCCCGCGGCGGGCGGGCGGGCGCCCCGCGCGCGCGGGCGTCTTTGGAACAGACACACTGCCCCCTAGCGCCCACACGCCGCCCGGGTGCCCGCGGCGGGCCGCCCCGAGCTGGCCCTTTCTCCAGCCCCCGCGCCCCGGGCCAGGAGGCTCTCCTGGAGAAGGGGGGAGGAGGAGGCAGACCAAGGGGGCACGCGGGCTGGAGGGGCGTTCTGATCTAGCGCAAGCAGCGGGCGGGCACCAGGCCCTCCCGAACCCGGCTGAGAGCCCCGAGCACCTGAGCCAGCCTGGGGCTCCCAGCGCCCCCAACAACAAAATCACCGAGTCCTGGACCCTCAACTCCCTCCCACCTGCCCGTCAGGCTCCAACGGACCCGTGCACGCAGCCCCATCGTAAACATGTCTGCATGTACTCACAACACACCAGCTCACAGACCCACACACATACACACTCACACACCCTCACCTTCGCTCACACACATGCACACTCACATACACAATCACTCACATATACATGCACACACCCAAGCACATTTACACACTCTCACCTTTGCTCACAGACACACTTATATACACAATCGCTCACATACACACACCCACGCACACTCACACACTCACACACTCCCACCTTCACTCACACACAGAAGCCATACATACAATCACTCATTTGTACACTCATTCACACATATGCCATCATACATTCCTGCCTCACTAACTCATATATGCACTCATACACATACACACCCATACACACACACCCTGTCACACACACACCTTCACTCACACTCATACACACGCAACCACATACACATACACCTACTCACGCACTCACATATACACTCGCACCTTCACACACATACACACATACACACACCCACTCACATTCACACACCATCATACATCCCTGCCTTTGCTTCGTGATTGCACACACACAAACACCCACATATACACCTACTCACACACTCACACATACACACGCCTTCACACACACATTTGCACACCCGCACAGGTGCACACACACTCAGATGCACACACCCTGGCCCTCCCTCCTGGCTGTTCCAGGCCCTCTCGGGGTGGGACCCCAGCTCGTCACTTCTGTCCCGGGTGCCATTCCCTTCCCTCCCAAGTCCATGAGGCGAGGACTCGAACCTCAGACTGCCTGGGTGACAGGGAGGCTGAGCCCTGCTTCCTGCGTGGTTTGCACTGATGGGCTGAACCCGGTGGCGCCCTACAGAGGCCGAGCCCTGCTCACTGCTGCCCCCTGATGGTTGTGGATGGTATTGTGAGGAGGAGGAGGAGGAGGAGGAGGAGGAGGAGGAGGAGGCATTGCCTGCCCGAGAGGGTGGGTGGGTGGGGTCTTTCGTACAAACCTGACCCACGTTTACACGTCCGGAGCTTCCCTGTGCAGGGAACCCCCAAACTTGGCAACCTTTACCTGTGGGCTGGCACAGGAGGCCCAGAGCAAAACGGATGTCCCGTGACCCCAAGGCCAGAGAGGGATCAGAGTGAGTGCCCTGGGGAGTGGCCAGGGCACGGGGCTTAGCACTGCCTACCGGGACACACGCCTTGTTGTCGCCTCCAATGGGCTGTGCAACCGTGGGCAAAACGCTTTCCTCCTCTGAGCGTCCTCTTCCCCTGTTGGAAAGGGGGACCGTAGCCAATTCACACGGAGCTTAGGGACGGCGGCGGCGAGTGCTTCCAAAGTGACAGAGCGGCAGATGGCAGGCACGCGCTGAGCGGCAGTCTTTATTATTATTGTTATTATTATTATTATTATCACCACCATCGCTATCGCCGTCGTCGTGATTTCTGCAGTTGGAGCAGGGAGGCGGAGAGCGGAATAAGGGTCCCGGAGAAATCTGGTTCCTTTGGCATTCTGTTTTACCTCCCGGACTCTCCTGGGCAGAAAAGACGATTAGCAGAAGGGGCCGTTTCAACCTTTCCGCCCCGTGCCACGCTGGTTTCACGGCAGGGCAGGGAGCGGGGGGAATGTCCAGTGTCTGTCAGGGAGCAACAGAAGCTGCGGTGTCCGGGGAGGTCCAGCTACAGGACAGAGGAGGCGCGGGGGCTAGGGCCCTGCACAGGGATACCTCCTATTGCTGCTGGCTGCTGGTCGCTAAGCAACCTCCTCCCTCCCTCCCCCCAGCAAGGACTCTGCTATCTCTGGGGGTCCCTCCTCCATCTGTCCCCACTGGGTAACTGCGTCGTGAGGGCCTACTGTGCGCCAGAGCTCACTCAGCCTGGGAACTGGGACAAAGAGAAAGCCGCCAGAGCCCTGGAAACCTCCCACACTAGGTGATGGGCCGCTTCCAATCCCGAGCGGCGTCACGTGACAGTGCAGGCCCCCTGGGAAGGGTTTTAAAGGTAGAATAGGAGTCTACCACGCAAAACAGGGCACCGGCTTCCAGCACAGAAGCACTGGGTCGGGGAGGAGGGTGATGTTCAGGTGGCACTGTGCCTGAAGCGGAACAGGGAAGGGCAGTGGGTGGAGGTCAAGCAGGGACCAGGAACCACCACGGGGAGACCCTGAAGGCAGGTTTATTGTGGGGAGCTGAGAGAGTTTGGAGCAACGTGTGGCCTGTCTCTCAGAGGTGAGCGCAGGACGGACGGGGCCGGAGCATCCTGGGAGGCCGGGGGCTCCCTGTTCTTCACGCCCAGAGGCCCTGGAGCCACTTGGACCCGATTCCCTAGAGCCGGGAAGGACCTGCACCAGCCCCTCCGCAGCCAGCTCCGAGCAAGCAGCCCCCAGTGCCCGCCGCCCGCGCCCACTGCAGAGGCTTCCCCCCCGGGAACCCGCCTTCCCCTCCCGTCCCGGAGCACCGAGAGACGAACTGCTCCAACATCGGCGCTGCCAACCTGACCAGCCCCCGGTGCCAGGTCTGCAGAAAAGTCCAAGAGCACCAGGAGGCCCCAGGCAGGTGGCAGCACCCAGCCCTGTGCCAGGACACGTGTCAGACAAGCTGTGAGGGGCGTACATGCTGGGACCCCTTGGCACAGGCCCTGTGCTTCACCCCCACCTAGCAGAGAGAGGCAGAGTTGGGCTCCCGGCAGATACCCATGCGCCAGGCCCATCACTATGCTGCGTAGGTTGAGGGGAGAGACTCCTAAGAGGCCGTGTAGAGAGGGAGTTGGGGGAGCCTGCAGTATTCTCCCTCTCTTTCCCCTAGAGATTCCAAACCTGGGCTCAGTTCCCTTCCTTCACCCCTTCCCACAAAACCCCCTCACCCCTCCCATCTCACAGGATCACAGAGTCTCATTAGGTGATGGGGCTGGATGATGGAGCCGGGTGATGGGGCCGGGTGATGGGACCAGATGATGGAGCCGGATGATGGAGCCGGATGATGGAGCCGGATGATAGAGGCAGATGATGGCGCTGCATGATGGAGCCGGATGATGGGACTGGATGATGGAGTCGGATGATGGGGCCAGATGATGGAGCCAGGTGATGGAGCCAGATGATAGAGGCAGATGATGAATCTGGATGATGGAGCCAGATGATGGAGCCGGATGATGGAGCCAGATGATAGAGGCAGATGATGGAGCCAGATGATGGAGCTGGGTGATGGAGCCACTGGGGTGGTCCTTTCCTGAGAACTGCTCTGAGAAGCCTCGGCTTCCAGTTCCCCACATAGGGAGAACAAGAAATGCTCACCTCTGCCTTTGGGGGTTGCATGACTCGCTGCCCGTCTCGAGCTCTCCTCCGTGGACCCCCCTTCCCCAGCTACCCATGCCTTGTCCAGGCCAGCACCCACTGCCAAACTGTTCTGTCGCAGGTGCAGGGGCCATCTACGGGGTCACCACCCATGCCCGCTCCCACACTAAGAAGCACCTTCCCTCTGTAGAGACCAGAAATGCCCCTTGACCTTGTTTAATCTTGGCAACAATCCGAAGAGGTCAGGTGGGTCTCCCACCCCACCCACCGTGTCCCTGGAACTTGCTAGAAGTCACACTGCTGATAAGATGAAGGCACGGGCGTGGGGGTCCGCTGGCGTGCCGAGCAGCCCCACGGTGTCCGGGGTATCTGCCCCAGCAGCACGCACCAGAGCTCTTCTCAACATTCTCTAAGCCGAAGGCGCCGAGCCCCCAGCCCTGCTCCCAAAATAACTCAAACCAGCCCCCACCAACTGGAACTGACACCCCTTCCTGCCTCCCCTGGAAAAGATTCCCATTCAGCAAAAAGAAGAAGAAGAAGAAGAAGAAGAAGAAGAAGAAGAAGAAGAAGAAGAAGAAGAAGAAGAAGAAGAAGAAGAAGAAGAAGAAGAAGAAGAAGAAGAAGAAGAAGAAGAAGAAGAGGAGGAGGAGGAGGAGGAGGAGGAGGAGGAGGAGGAGGAAGAGGGGAGGAGGAGGGGAGGAGGAGGAGGAGGGGAGGAGGAAGAGGGAGGAGGAGGGGGAGGAGGAGGGGGAGGAGGAGGAGAGGAGGAGGGGAGGAGGAGGAGAGGAGGAGGGGAGGAGGAGGAGAGGAGGAGGGGAGGAGGAGGGGAGGAGGAAAAGGGGAAGAAGGGGAGGAGGAGGAGAAGGAGAAGAAGAAGGAGGAGAAGAAGAAGAGAAAAGGCATCACACATAAATCACCACACAATTGGTTAGAAAATGTGAAAGTTCAGCGGGGTTCATATGATTCAACAGCCCGACTTCGAGTGCCTCCCCCTCCCCACCTCACCCCCGTTTTTCCTTTGTTCTTTTTCCTTCCCTGTAGCAGCAGCACTGGTCACCCACCCGACTCCAACAAGCGTAGGAGCAAGTAAGATGGAAAACCAGGACGAGCCGATAGGACTCAAGCCTTTAAGTCACGTAGTCCTGTTTTCCTCTCGATGGGGCCGAAGGCTGCCTGGAGGAGGAGGTGCCTTCTCAAGGGAAGAGGTAGCTAACCCCGACTTGGTCCCAAAACTCCCCCAGAAAAGACCCCCCAAACCTGCCCCTGCACATCCCTGGCTCTATGGTGTGTGGCCACCGTGCAGACCACAAACGGGGCGTTATGGGGGTCTCTCTGCTCAATGCTATTCACCCCTCTCTGCTCCCCATCACCACCACCACCACCACCACCAGGGGGCTGCCAGGCTTGCCCAGAGCACTCCCAGATCTGTGAGGCTGAGCTGCTCATTCCTCGCTCCATGCCTCAGTTTCTCAGTCTGACCAATCTGATCCCAGCAGTGCCTGGAGATGGGATGAAGTGAGGTGGGTTTCGGTGTCCCAGACACCCCGCCTCCTGAGAAGTGAGTGGGGGGGCTTATGAGGAAATGGGGTTCCCTGGAAGCGTGGGCCTCTTTCATTTTGCAATAGAAGGGAAGGGGGGTGTCGGGCCCTGCGGGGGGGGGGTCCCTGCATGCTGGCTGGTCCCACACGGACCCTGTGCCCACCTTTCCCTTCACCGCCCTTTAAAATACACCCCCACTTCTGTTTATGGGTTTTGGGTTTTTCTTTTTGGTTTAGGTATTTGGGAGGGAGGCACCCCTGGCTGTGCTCGGGACTTACTCTCGGCTCTGTGCTCAGAAGTCACTCCTGGTGGGGCTCAGAGAACCATATGGCATGTCAGGGATCGAATCCAGGTCTGCTGCCTGCAAGGCTAGAGCCCTTCCCCCCTTCCCTCCCCCCTCTACCCCTGTACTTTCTCTTTGTGTGAGCTGCGCCCATTTTATGGAAGGGACCTTGGAGGTGGGCACTCTGGGGTGGGGGAGGGGAGGTTCTCCTGAGAGAGTCTGTGCGGGCCATGCAGCCGCCTAGCAGGAAACAGGCAGAGCTCCCCGGGAGAGGGGGGGGACCGCTCAGAAGCTCCACCCCCACCCCCAAACCCACTCCCGTGCCCCCTGCCACAGACTGTGAAGAGGAGCTGGGATTGGGGTGGGGCTCCCAAGCTCTACCCCCTGCCACCCCCCCCCCCTTGGTTTCCCGGGGCACTGGAAGTGGCGGCAGGATCGCAGAAAGAGGGCAGCTGGGGTCCCAGTTCTGCTGCCATTGGTCTCTCTCCTTGCTTGGAGCCTCAGTTTCCCCCTCTGCAGAAGAGGGGAGAAGCCCAGTGCTGGGTGTTGCAGGCCTGGTGAACCGGGCCCAGAGCACTTAGCACATAGTTAACACTCAATAAACGGCGACTACTGCATTTGGCCCCGGTCCTCTCCTGCAAGGCGGCAGGGAAGGATTGACGAGGTGCCGCCTCTCAGAGCCTGGCCGTGGGGTCCCCCCCCCACCCCCGGGCTCCCAGCCCCCACCCTGCCAGCTCCCAGCCCCGGGCAGCGCGCCCTGCACGGCCAGCCCCGGGTTCTGGGGGGCCGGGCCCCAGCTGTGCGGGGCACACCCTCCCCAGCTGAGGCCCAGCCGCCTGTGACATTTGCCATGGGGCCACCTGGTGAGCTCCGGGCGCCAGCCGCGGGCCCCCACCTCTGGCTCCGATGAGCTCATCTGGGTTTGGTAACTTCCAAGGCAGCCAGGAATGTTGCTCAAATGTTCCAGGCCCGGGAGCAGGAGGAAGGAGCCAGGGTCCCCCGCCCCCCAGGCCTCCCCCGCGCGCGCGCAGAGAGCCGCGGCTATAACTCAGGCGCGCTGGCTACACCCGGCCTAGGAGATGGATGCCGCATTTTGGAAGCTAGATCACACGAAAGGAAAATGCCTCTTAAATCACAGGGAGGCAGCGGTGGTGGGGGGAGCGGGCGGAGTCCCTGCGCCCACCGCCTCCCCGGGCAGAGAGAGGCCGGGGCGCTCTCCGGGCCGGACCCTCACTCGGGTGGTGCCCGCGCCTGTCCACGCGGCGCAAGCGTGCGCGCCCACACACGCACTCGTGGGTCCTGGTCCATCCCGGGCCGGGTGGAAATCTGTCTCTGTCCTCTCCCGGCTCAGCCCTGAGCCCGGCCATCACTCCACCCCCGCCCCGACCTGGGCCGCACCCCCCCCACCCCCAGTCGAGACCTGCATGAGGTCAAGTCAGCCCACACGTAGTGCTCCCCGTGAGCTCGGAAGAGGTATGGGGTAAAGGGATACATGTGATAAGCATCTGTATGGCAAGCCGTAATGCCCAAAATGAGAGAGAGACAGAAAGAGAGAGAAAGAGACAGAGAGAGAGACAGAGAGAGAGAGACAGAGACAGAGAGACAGAGACAGAGAAAGACAGAGACAGAGAGACAGAGGGACAGAGACTGAGAAAGACAGAGACAGAGAGACAGAGTGATGGAGACAGAGAGAAATGGAGAGAGACAGAGACAAAGACAGTGACAGACAGAAAGAGACAGAGACAGAGACAAAGAAAGAGATAGAGAGAATGAGACGGAGAGAGAGACAGAGAGAATGAGAGACAAAGACAGAGAGTGACAGAGACAGAAAGAGACAGAGACAGTGAGAGAGACAAAGAAAGAGAGACAGAGAGAGACAGAGACAAAGAGAGATAGAGAGAGAGGGAGAGAGCGACAGAGACAGAAAGAGAGACGGTAAGAGAGACAGAGAGAAAGAGAGAGAGACAGAGACAAAGAGAGAGATAGAGAGAAAGAGAGGGAGAGAGTGACAGAGACAGAAAGAGAGACAAAGACAGAGAGTGACAGAGACAGAAGGAGAGACAGTGAGAGAGACAGAGACAAAGAGAGAGATAGAAAGAGGGAGAGAGAGGCAGAGAGAGAAGGAGAGACAAAGACAGAGAGAGTGACAGAGACAGAAAGAGACAGAGACAGTGAGAGACAGAGGAAAAAGAGAGAAAGAGAGAGACAGAGAGAGACAGAGACAGAGAAGTGCATAGCAGGCTGGGGCGGGGGGCAGCTGGGGGTGGGAGGGAACCTGGGGACACTGGCGCTGGGAGATTGCACTGGTGGAGGGGTGGGCGTGGGAGCACTGTATGACTGAAACTCCATCATGAACAGCTTTGTAATGCTCTCGCACGGTGATTCGATTAAACATTAATTAATTAATTGTTAATTAATTAATTGTTGATAAAAATTTAATTAAATGTTCAAAAGACATATCAGGGGCCCCTTCACTTTCTTGGGGGTCTCCTTTCTCTCTGTACTGTGACACTCCATCCAGCTTGACCTGGAGATTTCCTTGGACTCAGTCTCCCCACACTCCCTGCCTATTCTCTGGACTCTGCCAGGTGCTGCGAGGACTCTGCCTGGGTCAGAGACTCTGCTGCTTGCCAGCCCGGGGAGATGCTCCATAAACTTTATCTGAATGAATGAATGAATGAATGAATGAGTAGTGACAGTGGGCGTGACCTTCCAAGAAAGCAGTATGGACCAATCAGCTAACAGGTTTGCTGAGCAATACGGCCCTCGCAGACCCGTGTTCCCTGTTCTGGCCCCGCCCCACCATCCCCCAACTCTGCTCTCACTGTCCTTTGCCCTCTGGGCCCAACAAGGCCCATTTAGTGAGCACTGTTCAAATTGCAAGTTATGATCAATTTCATAGGACAAAATTCATTGAGGGGCCGAAGCTATGGTGCAGCACACAGGGGGGTTGCCTTGCATGCAGCCAACCCGGGTTCGATCCCGCACCTTAGATGGTCCCCAATTGAACCTGGGCCTGGCACATGGAGAGTGTTTGCTTGGCCTGCTGAGCCATCTCTCTGGCCCCAAGAAATGAACTTCTGACACATGCTAAGGCATGGATGTGCTTCGAAAATACAGCTCTACGCTAGAGACACCTGAACCAGGAGGACGAATGATGTGTGACCCAGGAGGCGTAAGCCCTGAGCACAGCGAGGGTGGCCCAAAAGGCTCAAATGGTAGATTTTTTAACAATGCTGTATTTATTCAACACGATTAAAAACCACCTTCCGCAACGCAAGAAGTATTCCAGTAAGAAAACAGAACATTTTATGTGCGTGTGCGAG
Source organism: Sorex araneus (assembly GCF_027595985.1). NCBI lineage: Eukaryota > Metazoa > Chordata > Mammalia > Eulipotyphla > Soricidae > Sorex > Sorex araneus. The sequence continues at coordinate 15,503,881 of NC_073310.1, forward strand.
TGTGTGTGTGTGTGTGTGTGTGTGTGTGTGTGTGTGTGTAAAATATGTTTCTAACTTTGGGTCAGGGTCGACTCATTTTGTTCCTTGGCTCCTACCTGGCAGTGCTCCTGGCTCTGTGCTCGGGACCCAGATCCAACCACAGTCGGCCACATGCAGTGCCCGCGCCTGAACCCCTGCACTATCTCTCCAGCCCCCGGTCACCTAATTTTGAAAAACTGCAGCCAGGGCCCCAGAGCCTCAGGAAGGTGCCCTGCCCCCGGAGCACCCTTCTCCCTCCCGCCCCCACAAGCTCCACGAGGCCCAGGGTTGGATCCCCTTCCTCGCTCCACACCTGGCATTTAGTGGGCGCTTGGGACGTTTTGTGCCGTTTTGGTTTTGGGGGGCCACACCTGGTGGTGCTCAGGCCTTGCCCCCGGCCTCTGCGCTCCGGAGTCACTCCTGGCAGTGCTCCAGGGGACTCTGTGGATGCCAGGAATCAAACCCGGGTCAGCCTCGTGCAGGGCCAACCCCTTCCCCGCGGGACTGTCGCTGCGGCCCCGGGATGTTTCTGGTTTTGTGGGATCCTGTGTTTGTTTGTGTTTTTGGAACGAATGCAGTTAGTGGCGCGTCCAGCCCTCTCGGAGTGGATGGCCCCTGGTTTCCTCCGCCCCTGGTGGTCTGGATGGGCTTGGCCAAGTCCCATCATCACCCTGGCCCTCCGCTTCCCACTTCTCCCCCACCCCCTTCCTCCTCCCCCTCCTCCCCTCGTCACTACTGTCCTTTACTGAGCATGGGTGGGCGCCTGCCTCTATAACCATGGGCCCGGTCACTCAACAGGTGTCTGACAAGGACCCCGGGGAGACAGTACAGAGGGAAGGGTGCGCGCCTTGCATGCTGCCCTCCTGGGTTCTATCCTGAGCACCACCAGGAGTCACCCCCGAGTGCAGAGCATTGTGGGTGTGGCCCCAAACACAAGAGTGTGATGGCCCGTGGCTTCAGGCCTGGGGCTTCAAAGGTGGGTTTCTGCCTGCCTTTCCTTTCCTTCCCATCCCCCCACCCTCCTCCCTCCATCCTTCCCTCCCTCCTCCATCCCCTTCCTTCCTGCCTCCTTTCCTTCCCTCTTCCTCCCTCCTTCCTCTTTTCCTCCCTCCTTTTCCTTCTTCCCTTTAGTTCTCTCCCCTCCTTTTTTTTCCTTCTTTTTGGGTTACACCCAGCGATGCTCAGGGGTTACTCCTGGCTTTGCACTCAGAAATTATTCCTGGCGGTGCTGGGGGGACCATATGGGATGCCGGGGATTGAACCCAGGTTGGCTGTGTGCAAGACAAGCGCCCTACCCGCTGTGCTATCGCTCCGGCCCCTCTTCCCTCCATTTTCTTCCTCCCCACGCCATTCTTTTGGTTTAGTTTCCATTTTAGACCCACACCCAGCAGCACTCAGGACTTAACTCCTTGCTCTGCACTCAGGAATCACTTCTGGTAGGGTTTGGGGGACCCTAGGGGGTGCTGGGGAATCAAAATCTGGGTCAGCCACATGCAAGGCAAACATGTCACCTGCCATACCATCTCTCCAGCCCCCCTAAGCCATTCTTTTCGCCCACCATCCACACTTTCCCTCATGCCCCATCACCGGCTGGAGAAACCCCCTGAAAAGCAGCCTGGGACAGGCTGGTGTCGTGGTGTCCTGGGCCTGTCCCCGTTCCCACCCAGGAGCAAGCACATGTCACACCAGGGTCTCAAAGCAGCAGAAAGGGGCTCCATCCATTCCCGTCCTGGAGGAAGGGGAAGTCAGCTGTGGACAGGGCCAGGCTCTGGGGATGGTCCTGTTAAGCCCGGGACTGTGGGTTCCCAAGCAGCGAGACGGACAGAGACGCTAACTTGATAGTGCAAAAGCAGTAGGAGCTTTATTCCAGTGTACTGGGGTCAACTATCACAGAGTGCTCTCCTGATAGCGGCCCCGACTTCAGGCAGCAAGCAGTTCACTGTTCCATATGCTGCTCATTCCTTACTGTTAACCAAAGACAAGCTCTGGGGTATTTAGATTGGGGGCTAGTAATTGCTGGAGCCCACTTGCTGGGCCCAGGAGCTCCCCCAGGTGGGTTCGGGTTGGCTAGTTCCACGTTGCTTCACTGCTGGGAAACTGAATCTGCCTCAGTTCCAGGAACTGAACCTGGGGCCTAGCTGACCTTGCTGATTTCTGACGCCTGTCACAGCGTCAGTTACACCCTTGAGTCCTTCCCGCCTCGCTCTGTACCAGCCGCCACCCTCGGCCACTCCTTGTGTGTCTCTTGCTCACAGGGCCTCTCCCGTGCTTTCGAAGGACCAGGTGGAGGTGGCGTCCCTCGGATGCAGCGGGCCCACCTCTGCCCTGGGAGACCCCAGCGAAGGCCCGACTTCCAACCCCTGCCCTGTTCACAGGCTCCGAGTGTGAACAGGGATTGGGGTGCGGGGTTCACCCCGCCACGAGGCACCCTCTGACTATTTCCCATCAGCCACACCAGGGCCAGCGGCTTTTCCAAGAGACACTAGGTAAAACCCACAGATAAAAATTTTATGTAAATTTGTCCAGATTCAGCATGTATTATTCAATTAGGCGTTAAAATACATTTTATCGAGTAATATCACAAGACATTTCATGCCAGTTATAGCCAATCTGCGTTTCATCTCACACAGCATTTAGTCGGCGCTCTCACCAATTAGCAAAAAAGCAGAAACAGTGCTGGCATGCCGCAGCCTGAGGAAGCGCGTTCACACGCCGCCGGACAGAGGCAGAATCGGAGTGTTGTTCGGTGTGACCGGGGATACCTTTCGGAGAGCTGGCCATTCTCGTATGAAACAGCTTTCATTACAATTGTACAATTATAAAAGGTATTTTAGGGGGCCGGAGAGAGAGCACAGTGGGTAGGGCATTTATAATGCAAGTGCTGACCTGGGTTCAATCTCCAGCATCCTTTATGGTCCCCCCAGCCCCTACTGGAATGATTCCTGAGTGCAGAACCACGGCTGCAGAGTGTGGCCCCAAACCAGAACACACACACACACACACACACACACACACACACATTATAAAGTCACCATCATGTATAACCTCTTTCTGCTGTTTGGATCAATTGTCTCTCCTTAACTATCGTGATAACACGTCAGGAAAGTAATCTTGTACCCCCTTCGAGATTTATAGCCATAGAAAATGAGGCAAATATTAAAAGCTTATAAAAAAAAAAGAACCCTATGAACAATTTTGGGTTGTGTTTATTTTTGGAGAATCACACCCATTGATGCTCAGGAGCTGCTCCTGGCTCTGTGCTCAGGGGTCACTCCTGTTGGTGCTTGAGGACCAAGTGTGGTGCTGGGGGATGACCCCGTAGATACCACACGCAAGGCACGCACCCTACGTCCCGCCCCAGCTCTCGGGGCCAAGGACCTGTGAGCAATTGTTTGGCCCATTCAGGAAGCTGGCCAAGGCCGTGTGGTGAACATCTTATTTCTAAAACAATGTTTCACCAAAGTGGTCAGTGCCACCTGCTGTGCCCCCACTTTCCGGAAGGGTAGTGGATGGGTGACAGACCCTTATGGGCACTCAGGGGGTGCTTTCTGTTTATTCACTTAAAAAAGCGGGTAAAAAAATTTAAAAGAAAAAGAAAGAAAGAAAGAAAGAAAGAAAGAAAGAAAGAAAGAAAGAAAGAAAGAAAGAAAGAAAGAAAGAAAGGAAGGAAGGAAGGAAGGAAGGAAGGAAGGAAGGAGGGAGAAAGAGAGAAAGAAAGAGAAAGAAAGAAAGAAAGAAACAAAGAAAGAGAGAGAGAGAGAAAGAAAGAAAGAAAGAAAGAAAGAAAGAAAGAAAGAAAGAAAGAAAGAAAGAAAGAAAGAAAGAAAGAAAGAAAGAAAGAAAGAAAGAAAGAAAGAAAGAAAGCAGGTTTCCACTGGGGCACGGAGGAAACCTTTTTTCTAAAGAGTGAAGAGGAGGTCAAATGAATCTGGGGATCCCTTAACCTGGATTAAGAGAACGAGCGAAGACCACAAGCATCTTTCTGGATCCTTCTCATGCTCTGGCCAGGATATGGCCCAGGGATGAAGCCCCAGAAAACCAGAGGGTTTGAGATGAGTCCTTAGGGGTAGCTGCAAAGCCCCTTCATAAGGTCCAGGCCCAGGGGCTCTGTGGCTCGCAGGCCTGGGCAATCAGAGGTCCACCCCCCAGAGGAAGCCCAGCTCATCCCTTCCGGGGTCCTCACCAAAGGGGCTGTGAGAAGCCTGTCCTGGGGAGGCTGCTGTGAACGGCACCTTCCACTGTTCAGGACGGTGACATGTACCTAACACAAACTTCATCATTTTAGATGGAGTCCAGTAGCAATCTCTCAAATTCAGGAGCAGTTCGTCCACGCCCGAGGTTGTAGGACCACCTCGTTTCAAGACTTCTCATCTTGAAAGGAAAGATGGCTGGGGGCCTGATAGTTACAGTGGGGAGAGCGTTTGCCTTGCACGCGGCCGACCCGGGTTCGGTCCCCGGCATCCCATATGGTCCCCCAGCACCGCCAGGAGTAATTCCTGAGTGCAGAGCCAGGAGGAACCCCTGAGCATCTCCAGGTGTGACCCCAAAATAATAATAATAATAATAATAACTCAAAAGGAACAATGCTAGCCAATAAGCCGTGGCCCCATTCCTCTCTCTCTGCCCCCTCCCCCCCTGCTCTGGTCACTCCCAACTTGCCTTTGTCTGTGGACTGACCAAATCTGGACACTTCATAGAAAAGAAATATACAGTCTGCCACCTTCTGTGGCAAACTTCCTTAGGTTCCCCAAGTGTACCCAGACCTCATTCTTAGTCATGGCTAAAGACTATTCCAAGGTGTGGTTACGTGAGGAGGGAGGAGCCAGATAAAGAAAGAGCTCTGATTGGTCCTTCACTTACATATGTAATCCGATTGGTTATCCCACAAACTTCAATTGGGGGATGTAACCAATCATAGAGCAGAAGTAGCAATGGGGCGGAGATAAGTAAACTATGAGGGCTCAGGTCACTGCACAGGGAGAGAAGGATGCGCTCGTGTGTCTGTCAGAGGATGCTTGTTGTTTGAACCCATTAGTGCTGCTGCCGAGGATGGCATGGAAGAGCCGGTCCGCAGAGATGTCCCTGCGTGCTCCGTAGGTAGAGAGCTATGACGCTGAAGACATCCGTCCTCTGCAACGCACTGATGGATGTGCTGAATATTTCGTTTGGCCGGTGCAGGAAGCGCACCCGCTGGGCTTGGAAGCGCAGAGCCACTCTTGGCAATGCTCAGCCGTGGTGCTTGGGCTTTGTGAGGTCGGGCTACCCGAAGCTGGCATTGCAGGGGATTCACTCCAGCTGGGATTGGGGGATCACCAGCAACTCTACCTTTCCGTTACTGTGAGTAGCGCCGCAGTAACGAACATGCGTGTCCCTATGGCACACACAGCTCTTCCCACTGCTGGGGAGAAAGTCCGAGGCAGGGCTGCCCCCTGGGATGCTGGGCCTGTGGCACCCCACCTGAGAGGAGGTGTGTGCGTGACACAGCATGTGGCGGGCAGCACGGCGAGTCCTGCTTTGGCTTCTCCAGCTCCTGGCACGGAGGAGGAGCTCAACCGACATCTGTCCATGGACGCCTGAACCAACACCCCAGTACCTGAGGCTGGCGCTGTGCCTACCGGGGCTCCACCTCTGTTTGCTGAGTGGTTGGTCCTGAAACCTCAGCCCGGGCCGGCTGAGGGCACCGGACTGGGCTTCAGGTGCCCGGGACAAGTCGCAATAGGACATTCACGTGTGGGGTGACCTTGGCCGAAGATCCCCCCCGCTCCTCACCTGGAGAAAAGGATGGTGCCCCTCTGTGAGCCGTCATGATTGGTCAGTCACAGGGCCGGGGACACCAGCAGGCCACTAGCCTGGGGGTCCCATGACTGATGGCCTTCTGGCCTCAGCAGAAAGCCCCCCCCTCACCCCTGCCATCGCTGCATCTGGGCACGAGACAGCAGGTTTGTGGGCCGCAGCTGCTGGTCACGTTTCCAGTAATATCCCACCCGCCTGCCTGGCCCCACGGACAAAGGCCCCTTTGTTGCAAATATATTTTTAAATCCCCAAAGATATTTGGAGTGCAGGGAAGCTCACCAAGCGAAGTGGCTCTGGAATCATGTAAGGAACATGTTGCAAATGTGTGTGTATGTGTGTGTGTGTGTGTGTGTGTGTGTGTGTGTGTGTGTGCGCAAGGGCGGGAGGGAGATTACTGAAGTGGACTCTCCCCCACCCCACCCCCACCCCCGCCCCCTTCTGCTTTGTGTATCAGGAGCAGGATGAGCTCAGGGCAGACTGGGGCCTCCGATCTGGCCTGGGAAGCCTCCACGGCGAGTGAATCCTAGCAGCCATCAGAAGAACAGGGTCAGCTATGATTTATGACGCCTGCTGGACCTGGGCCCCGCTTCAGCACTTTAGAGAAACAGAGTGGGCCCGTTCTGCGGACGGGGAAAATCGAGGTGTGTGTATTCGTTCGCGTGAAAGAGCCAGGCTTACTCTAGGCTCTGCTGATCTTCTGAACTGCTTCCTGCAGGTCCTCTTCCCGCCAGCCACCACCATAGACACAGACACAGTGCGTCCATCCACCATATCCAAAATGGTGTCCTCACCACCCGCCACTGAGGAAAGCGTCCCACAGCCATCGGTTCCTTCCGTTCTCCCTGAACGTGTCCCCCAGACACCTCTTCTAGGAAGCCCTCTCTCCTCCCTGGATATCTGGCCATGCTTGCACTAGGGGTATGTGTGTGTGTGTGTGTGTGTGTGTGTGTGTGTGTGTGTGTGTGTGTGTGTGTGTGTGTGTGTGGTGGTGGTGGTGGTGGTTGCTCCTTCCCTCCCCACCCCCGCCTATGTGTTACTTCAGTGATCAGGAATCACACACTTTGGTCTGGCTGCTTACAGTGCCTGGGGCGTGGGGCTGAGACTGCACGCCCCAACCTGGAACCAAGACCCAAGTCCCCGGGGACGGCACTCGGCGTGTGGGGGTGCCGGGATTGGAACCGGCGACTTCTGCCTGCAGGGCAGGGTCTGAGCTACGGAGCCACATTCTGGGGCCCCTGCCCTGGAGTTTTAGGGGTGCTCTTGGGCCCTCCTAGATGGTGCTCAGGGCTTAGTCCTGCCTGGCAGTGCTTGGGGCTCGAGCCATTATCACAACAGCCGCTACTTGGGGACAAGCACCCGGTCTCTGCCCCGTCTCCCTGGGCCTCCGCTTGAGAGGTCAAGCAAAAGACAGTCCCCACGAGCTGGGTGACAGGCGAAGGGAAGCTGTGGGGCGGGCAGGACACTCCAGCAGCCAGGGCAAACCGCAGAGCTTCCTCCGACGTCATCCGCACTCACCCCTTTTCATTTTATTCGTGGGGGTGGGCGGGGTGGTGGTGGGGGCTGGTTGGAGGACCACCCTGGGGCTGTTTGAGGCTCCGAGAGCAGGGGTCACTCCTGGGGGTGTCCTCACGTCCAGAGGCTTTTGTTCTGATCTGGTTTCATTTGTGTGGGGTTTGGCTTGGGGGCCACATCTGGAGGTGCTTAGGGCTGACTCCTGACTCCGTGCTCCTGGGTCACCCCTGGCATGGCTCAAGGTGCCCTAAGGGGTGCCGGGGCCAACCGCATGCCAGGTGAGAGCCTGAACCCTCGCATGATCTCTCCGACCCAGTTTTACATTTCTGAAGGCTCGAAGTCTTCGTGGTTCTAGGGGCTCGGGTCCCACGAGGCTAAAGGTCAGGGTTCAGGGTTCTTTCTGGAGGCGACCAGGGACGTGGCATTGTCTCGTCGTCTAGGAGCCTCTAGAGGTGACCCCACTCCTGGGTTCATCCTCCTTCCATCCGCCAAGCCATGGGGTGGTGCTCCCGCGGCTGTGCTCCCTCCGAGTAGGGAGGGGTGCTCTGCTCCGATGGCGGCCATGAGTCACCGCCCCCCAAGGCTAAGGAAGGGGGATCCTTCACTGCCAGGCCCCCGGCCAGAACCGCATCTGCAAAGTCCCTCTTGCTTGGCAAGGAATTATCTCGGGTGGAACACGGCAACTTCCTCCAGCCTTACCTCCCGCCACGCTGGTTCTGTGATGTCACCCATCCCTGGGGGTGGGTGGACGACACCCTGCGCGTCCTGTAATCTCCTGGGGGCACAGCCGGTGGCGAGGACAAAAGTAGCCTCTGCCCCGGTGCACCTCGCAGGCTGACTAGCCTCTGTGTAGAACGTCACCGCCTCTAAGAAGCCTCCCCTGATAGCCCGGCAGACTCCTCTGGGCACCCTCAGGCCCCTCTACCACTCCTGGCCAGGATGGGCATCTGGTCAAGTCCCTGCCCTCTCTCCCCAGCTTTCCTTGGGGACTGTAAACGCCTCACAGCCCACCAGTGCAGGGCAAACTCTCGGGACGTGCTGCTCAGGGGTGTGGCTGTGGGTCCCCTCCAGGATCTGCTCTGTGAGGGACTGTGTGAGCTCTGGGCACCCCTCCCCCGCGTCTCTGAGACCACCCCCCCCCCAGCAGCCTGACTCGGTGTAGCACCCTGAGAACTGAACTGCAAGATCCGAGCAGCACACAGAGGTCGGCAACCCAGCAGCAGTTTCCGGCGCTCTCGGGCTCACTTGGTGGGGCAAGGTTGTAAACCCGGGGAAACTGAGGGACTGATCCCAGAGCGCAGGTGCTGGGAGCACGCCTCCCAGACTGAGCAGCCGAGGCGGCCACATGGCGTTTGTTTACCCCCGTGGCGGCCCCCAGAGCCACCTTCAGAGGAGACCTAGGAGGAGCCTCAGTCTGGTCAGCCACTGGGCCCGAAGGTCCCATGAATGATGACACTGCCCCAGGCGCATGCAGTCGGCGCCTACTTGCGGCACCCTGGGCGCATGTCTGCCTGGGGGCCCTGCCCGAGGGAACCTTTCACCAGGGCACCCCCCCTTCTCCAGACTCCAGATTTTTCCCTCCCCGGCTGCAAGGAGGTTAAGGAAGAGGAGCCATTCGCCAGCAAATGAGCCGGGAGGGGGCGGTTGGGGGGGGGGGCGCAAGGTGTCCTGGGGGCCAGACTGTGGTGGGCTCTGACTAGCCACGCAGAAGCCCAGCTCTGGAGGAAGCGGCGGGGGGGGCGGGGGGAGACGGGGCCCCTGGAAGTGACACACGCTGCACGGCCTCCGATTCCCGGAACTCCTCAACCCCCCCCCCCCCACACACACACACACACCCGCCTCTGACTCTGGAAAATATTCTCTTGGCGTTTGCAACTCTTGATTTGGGCCCAGCCCCGAGATGGTTGCAGACCTTCCCCCGCCCGCCCGCCCTCCCCGCTACCCCCCCCTTCTCCTTTTTGACAGCTTGAGCAAAAAGAGCTGTTTTTGGATTTCAGGAGAGGAAAAACACACACGCACATGCACACACCCCAAACAGCATCGTCTTGCAGGACAAAATGTCCCCTGTGCTCCGGCTCGGGCCGCCCGGGGCCCGAGCCACCGGCCTCACAAACACTCAGTGTCCCCGCGGGTTATGTAAGCGCGGTTTGGGCCGGCAGCGCTCAGCGCGGCCTTGGGTTTTGAAAGAGGCAGAAGAGTTGGGGTGAGGAGCTGCTTGGCTCCAAATAAATGCGGCAACTCAGTGCAAGGAGCGGCGGCGGGTGAAAAAAAAAAATCCCAAGACGGTAGTGGAGGAAACAGTGAAGGGTTCGAGGCTTAGTCTGGCGGGGCGGGGGGGGGGGAGAGGGGGGGGCGACCAGCCGGAAAACTCGGGGCCGGAGCCATAGCACGGCAGACGGGGCTCGAGCTCTGTACGCAGCCAACCTAGGGCCGAGCCTGCTCGGCCCAGATGGTCCCCCGAGCCCTGCCAGGAGGTATCCCCGAGCACAGAGCTAGGAGCACCTCTGGGTGTGGCTCCAAAACCAAAACCAACCCCCCCCCCACCACCCCCAATCCAGACAACTCCAGTCCCACTGTGGCCAGGATAGCTTTCCCGGGAAGCCCTCGCTTCCCTTTTCACCCCCTTCTCTCTCCAGGGGGTGCCAGTGGGCAGAAAGGGGGTGGGGGGTGGGAAATCCCGCCCGTGAGGCACCCAACTCCTCCGGCAGTGCCCGCAACCTTCCCAGCTGGAGAACTCAAAGTGTGAAAGTGTCCCTGGGGACAGAAGCCCTGGGGTTTCTGGGCACGTGGAGGCAGTGGGCACACGAGGGGGAGAAAGGGACCATGAGACGTCCAACCTCGGGGCCCCTCACCAGGTGAGGGCGCCGTAGAGATATCTATGCACTTCATGACCCATCCACCCCCAGCTGTACCCATTTTACAGAGTTGAGGGGATTCCCAGAGAATCCAGGCTCCCTCTACCCCTGAAAACCTCCCCCGGTCATTGTGTCATTGGGGGCCCTGTGTTTCTCTCTCTCTCTCTCTCTCTCTCTCTCTCTCTCTCACACACACACACACACACACACACACACACACACACACCACCCCCGGCTAGGTAGAGAGATAACGCAAAAGACTGGAGCCCCTGCTTTGCGTGCAGGAGGTCTAAGTTCGATCTCCCCTGCCCCCCGCCTATGGTCTCTTCAGCACATCTGGAAGCAACTCTTGAGCACAGAGGCAGGAGTACCCCACCAAGCACTCCAAGGGGTGGTCCCCAAACCAAATAAATAAAACACCTAGAAGCAGAGGTACCACTCAGGGGCAAAGCACTTACCTTCCCTATGTGAGGTTCTGGATTCGCTCCCTGGCATCTGAAACAACAGAAACCCTAACACACACACACACACACACACACACACACACACACACGTGTGCGCGCGCCCCTGGCCCCTCCGTGAGAAGGGTCCTGGAGGCAGCAGACACGGGGAGGGTCTGTGGAGGTGAGGTTTGAGCTGGGGAGTGCGCTGGGAAGGAACCAGCATTTCCTGCACGGCTTCCTTTGAGTGCTGCTCTGGACAGATTTAGACCCAGAGGGCTCGAGCACCAGACTAGGGAATCTGGCCCTAATCATAATATCCAGAGGGCACGGTGGAACAGTGGGAGGTTTCGACAGAAGCCACTGGCCAACTTTGTACTCTGGAAAGACGGTTGCCGCTTTAAGGCAGCAGCTGTGCTGGAAGGAGGCATGACCAGAGGCAACACACGAGTTCGGAGGAAAGGGATGGAAAACCTGCCCAAACCGGCTGATGCAAGAGTGGAAATTCACTGACTCATATAATTGAGGCTTCAGGCACGGCTGTATCCAGGTGCTCCATTTAGAAGTCAGTCTCTCTCGAGGTCTTAGCTCTCTTCTGGCTTCTTTTCAGAGAGATCCTCCCTCTCTAACGAGACGATAGGCCCCAGAAGTTCAAGGCTTTCCTCCTGCGGTTTGACAACCGCACTCAAAGGTGATTACATCGTACTTCGGGCCAAAGTCCCGGTCCAGCCCATTGCTTGCTCTGAGAGGGCCCCTTCCTCAGCCAAACACGGTGTCTTCCCGCTGGCCGGTGGACAACAAGGTCCCATGCCCAGAGTCAGGGCAGTGTAGTTAGCCCCAGACCTGACAGCCAGACGGAGGGACGGGTCCCCAGAGGAAGGCCTGGACTCCTTTCCCAAAGGACCTCGGTCATGGTTCATGGGCGCAGGCCGTGAGCTGGCCCGGCGTTGGGTGAGAACCACTGAGTTGTCATTCTCCCGACTGAAGCCAAGACAGAGAGTGGAGTGACAGTGGCAGGTCACCCAGAAACAGAAGGGTGCGGGCGGCCAGCCCAAGCTGACATCACATCAGGTGATCCCTGAAGACGCTGGCGGGGAGGGGGGGCGGGGGAGTGAGGGCGTGGGGAGGAGGGGAGCCAGAGAGCCTCAGACCATTCAAAAGTGCCTCTAGGAGACTTAAAAATGTGTCTGTCAGGCCGTAGTGACGTAGTGATGATAGCACAGTGGGTAGGGCGTTTGCCTTGCATGCGGCCAACCCGGGTTCCATTCCCAGCATCCCATCTGGTCCCCATGGCCCCCCAGCACCGCCAGGAGGAATTCCTGAGTGCAGAGCCAGGAGTAACCCTTGCGCATCACTGGGTGTCACCCAAAAGGCAAAAGAAAAAAAACAATGTGTCTGTCTAGGGAGCAGGCTGCCCTCAGGGGGTTGGGAGGAATGTGGGAACGCAGAAGCCTGGTGGAGGAAGTCTGCACTGGGGGTCAGTACTGGAACATTGTACCTGTCTCCCTCTGAATATCTCTGCAACTCCCCATGCTTAATAATTTTGTTTCAAGTCTCTCTAGAACTGGAGAGATAGTTCAGGGGGCTAAGGCACTTCCTTCTTTCCCACAGACTCGAGGTTCAAATCCCCAGCACCACCAAGGGTCATTCTCGAGGAGGATAGGACCAGGAATTAGACCCCAAGCACTGCCAGGTGTGTCCCCCAAGCCCCACTAATTAAATCATAGCACTGTAGCACTGTCCTCCCGGTGTTCATTGATTTGCTCGAGCAGGCACCAGTAACGTCTCCACTGTGAGACTTGTTGTTACTGTTTTTGGCATATCGAATATGCCACGGGGAGCTTGCCAGGCTCTGCCGTGTGGGCGGGATACTCTCGGTAGCTTGCCAGGCTCTCCAGAGGGACAGAGGAATCGAACCTGGGTCGGCTGCGTGCAAGGCAAACGCCCTCCCCACTGTGCTATCGCTCCAGTCCCACTACTTAAACTACATAAAAACAATTAGAAGTGTCTCTAGCTGTTGATGTTGTATAAGCACCAATTTTGTGTCTAGTAGATCTGCAGGGGAATATTTTAAACATGAGCAAGGGGCACCGAAGGGATAGTGCAGAGGGGAGGGCGTTTGCCTGGCATGTGCCCGACCCGGGTTCCATCCTCGGCATCCCATATGGTCCTTCCGAGCACCGCCAGGAATAATTCCTGAGCATCTCCAGGTGGGAACCAAAAGAGCAAAAAATAAATAAAATTTTTAAAAAATGGATCAAGGGATCCTGCATGGCCACACAGGGCTGGACACACGTGCACATGCATGCACACACATGCACACACGCACACACATATGCACAAACACATGCACGCACACGCACATACACATGCACACACAGGCACACATACATACGCACGCACACATATGTACACCCATACACTCACACACACATGCGCACACACACGTACATATGCACAGACACATACGCATGCACGTGCACACATGCACACACACGCATACACACATACACATGCACACACACGTGCGCGCACACACATGCATGCACATACACGCACACATGCACACACACACACACGCACACATTCCCCCCCCACACACACACTATTTGACCGACTTTTCCGCAAGGAGCAGTCGGGCAGGATGCCAGTGGCCACGTTGACTAGGTTCTCTCCTCGGAGGCCGCCGAGGTCAGTATTTCCCTCTTCTGGGCCCACAGGGAGAAATGTTCATAAAGGCTTCTGAAACGGGGGCCTGTGTGCGTGCATGCATGTGTATCCACGGCCATGCGTGCATACATGTGTGTCTGCCTGCGTGTGTGCATGTCTGCGGGCGTGTGTGCCTGCAGACAGGCGTGCATGCGTGATGGTGTGTGTGCCTGTGCGTGCCTGCTGCCTGCCTGAGTATATGCACGTGTGTGCGTGCCTGTGTGAGTGCGGGGTTGGGGGGGAGTGGGGGGGGACGGTTGAATCAAAGGGAAGCTGGGAACTCGGGGTCCGGGGACTGGCAGAAACGGTCCCACCTCCCCCACCGCAGAGGGGGCCTCGCTCTGCCCATCTGCCGCCCCCCCCCCCCCCCCCCGTGGGCCCTGGTGTGGGCGGGGCCTGGGCAGGCACACAGGTGGAGGCAATTAAGGGATCATTCGGGCTGAGTCATCTTGGCAGGCGAGCAGGGTGTCAGGTGGGTGGGGCCCCTCACCATAATTGCTCCGGGCTCCTGCCTCCCTGCCACGGGGCAGCAGCCACATGAGTCCATGCTGGGCTGTGATGGGCCGGGTCTGCTCCTGCGGAGGGGCACAGTCTGCCCCGACTGACACCGGGTGCAGTGGGGAGCGGGCAGGGGGGACTCGGACCCTGGGCAGGGAGCGGGGAACAGAGCCGTGACCAGTGCTGGCCGCGTCCCAAATGGTGACGACGGCGCCTTCTGGTGGGTGGGAACAACGCAGCACGGTGCTTCTCACCGGCTCCCTCGTGCCTCGGTATCTCCCAACCGGGCTGTGGGACGCGGGGAGAGCCTTAGGAGACACGCCTCGTGGGGATAGCTGGCTGTGCACCAGGCCCTGCTGCCACAGGGCTCAACCCCCCCCCCCCCACAGTCTCCACTGAGCACCTCCGGTGGGTCCCGACCCAGGACAGATGACGCACGAGAGCCAGGGGAGTTGTCCAAAGAGCCGAAGGCCCTGACTTCCACCCCCAGCACTGCGTCGGCCTCCATGAGCAGCCCTGGGGATCTCCAACACTTCTGGGCCTCCACCGCACCGGGAAGTATGGCACTGCCAACCCAGGCACCGAATAATCCAGCCTCGTTGATCAAATATTGCTTGGAGTGAGCTCTGGGCTGCCTGAGCACTGCTTGGGAGCACCGTGCCCCTCTCCATAGACACACAAATATTATGTACAAAATATTCCGAGTCAGCATGTGTAAACCACGCAGAGAGAATTCATGAAAACTCATCTCATTCCCAAGACACTCTCTAGACTCCTGCTAATATGGATCTTTCTGACGCTCACCGCAGGGCCTTTGCACAGGTGGGTTCGGCGGAGTAATAGCTTCTCCCTTCCTTGCTTTGTGTCCTCCCCGCTTCCGCTCTTAGTGCATGTGGCACTTCTTTGAGGAGGCCCCCAAGACCCCTCCGCCCCTGCCCTCTCCTTGTGCTCACTGAGTGACCCTTCTCTCTGGGTGCGACCTCCTCCACTCCCGATTCCGACTTCCAGTGCTCGCTCGGTGCTTGTTGAGAGAACATCTGCTACGCTGGGAACCCCGGTCACTTGGAAACTCCCAAGAAGCGATTCCAAAGCAAAGAACCCGCTGGGGGCAGGACGGGCCTGTGTCCACAGGCCTGGGACAGGTTCAGTCCGTCCCTCAAGAACAGAGGGGACTGCTGTGAAATCTGGAAAGCAGGCAGCCGGCACGGACAGACAGGCAGACGGACGCTGCTGTTGCACTTCCTTCTGGGAAGGGTCTCTGTCCTCCCCTGGATGAGGGAGAACTCTCCCTGGCGCTGGTGCCTGCAGAGGCCCTGGGGCCAGCGGTGGTGTCGAGGCAGCTCCTGACCGCACCATCCCTGGGGCAGCGTCACCTCTAGTTGTGCCTTGAAGAGCCGATGGCCAGGCGGGGACACCCCAAACACCGTGGTGGGCTGGCCTGGCTCTGCGGCCCATGGGGGGCAGCGGTCAGCGGTGCAGGGGTGCAGGGGCCTTTGTTCTTGGCACTGGGGCAGTTCCGGTGTGCCGGGGGCTCCCCTGGCTGTTTCTTCCTCTTGGGCCCTAAGGTGGGGTGAGGAGTGGAATCAAACCTTCGGGGCCTCGTCTCTAAAATAGAAAAAAAAAATGGGGGCTGGGGCGATAGCACAGCGGGGAGGGCGTTTGCCTTGCACACGGCCAACCTGGGTTCGATTCCCAGAATCCCATAGGGTCCCCCGAGCACCGCCAGGAGTGATTCCTGAGTGCAGAGCCAGGGGTCACCCCTGAACATCACTGGGTGTGACCCAAAAAGAAAAAAAAAAAAAGGAAAACATAGAGCTCACAGGGTGAGGAGAGTGAGCAGAGGACTTTCAGAAGGGCCAGAAAACCGAGTCGCCATTCTTTCTTTTCTTTTTGGGCCACACCCGGCAATGCTTAGGGGTTCCTCTCGGCTCTGCAATCAGGAATTCCTCCTGGCGGTGCTCGGGGGACCCTATGGGATGCTGGGAATCAAACCCGGGTTGGCCTCGCACAAGGCAAGCGCCCTCCCGGCTGTGCTCTCGCTCCGACCCCATGAACGGCCATTCTGAGCCCCCCTGAGTGCTGACCCCCCCACCCCCCCGCATGCTGCCCCACCCAGCTCACACGGCCTTGCTCTGTGTCTCCTCTCGCTCTCTCTCTGCCCCTCCTGTCTGCGTGCAGCTCAGAGTTTGCATTTCTTTTTTTTTTTTCTTTTTGGGTCACACCCAGCGATGCACAGGGGTTACTCCTGGTTCTACACTCAGGAATTACCCCTGGCGGTGCTCAGGGGACCATATGGGATGCTGGGATTCGAACCTGGGTCAGCCTGGGTCGGCCGCGTGCAAGGCAAACGCCCTACCCGCTGTGCTATCGCCCCAGCCCCTCAGAGTTTGCATTTCTAATGGTTGCTAAGTTGTCCATTGCTGTAGCATCTCAGTGATCACTGAGCCAGTGCTCCCCCCCTCCCTTCACTCTCCCTCCCGCCACCCCCCATCTCTCATTCTCTCCCGCAGGAAGCAGTCGGATTATCCCTAGACGTCTACCTCAATGGACAACGCTAGACTGAATCTCTTTCTCTGGCTTTTTTGGGAGGCAGGGTGGGGGCTGCTATTCAGTTTCTTCCTGACAATAAACTCTAACGTGAGATTTGCCTCTGCCCCTGGCCCTGTAACTTGGCCGGGCGGGGGGAGGTGAAGGGGTGGGGGGAGAGGTGGGAAGACCATTCCCTGCATCCAGCCATGAGTAAGTCTTTTCTTCCTGGCTAGTAGTGAGTGCCCCGTGCCTGGAGGCATGCAAGCCCCCTTGTGGGCCTGACAGCTCTTCGCCGGGACTCACAGGGTGCCAGGCCCCCTGTTCGGGACTGGGAACACAGCTGACAGGTTTCCGGTTCCTGCGGGGCAGCAGAGAGAGGGTGGAGCCAGTGGCCTCACAGACAAGCCGGGCTGTGCCCTGCCCACGGGCTGGCGTGTCTCGGGCTGGGGGCGGGGGAGGGGGGCGGCACTGCATCTCGCCTGGCTCTCGGGGGCCCAGCCCCCACCCCCTGCAGCCCTCCCCTCACGGGTTCCCTTTCTGCTTCACCGACGGTCCCCAACAGCTCTGGGCAGGCCTTAAAGTGGGCAAAGGCCACAGTCCGGCAGGGCCTCGCCCACCACCTGCCCTGCCCTTTCCGTGGGCACGGGCCACCAGAACCAGCACCCTGGGCGCCGCGGGAGCAACAGACAGCATTCATTCATCGCCCTGCAGGGAAGCTGGGGGGGTCTTGTGTTTGCTGTCTGCTGGGGTGGCCCCACACCTGCCTTGAGCCACAGTCTCCGCTCCAGGGAGGTGGTGTTTTAGTTTGTGTTTCTGTCTCTTGGGTCACACCCAGCGGTGCTCAGGGGTGACTCCTGGCGCTGCTCAGGGGACCCTGTGGGATGCCGGGGGTTGAACCCAGCTGGCCGTGCGCAAGGCAAACGCCCTCCCCACCCTGTACTAGTGCTCTGGCCCCTGAGGTGGTTTCTATGTGCGGGAGAGGCGCCTGTCTCTGGGGCTTCTTTGAGGCCTGGTGTTCTCCCTCTCGGGAAACCTTCAAGACTAATCTCGGCGGTGAGTGGAGAGGCCACCTCTGCCCTGAACTGCTGTCCCGGGTTCTATTTGGAGGGATCCTTATTTTCTCTCTTGGCCCGCATGAACACATAAGCTATTTCCAACCCTGCTCTGCAGAGATCCATTTTCTCTGGAGAGACCCATTTTCTCTAGAGACCCACTTTCTCTAGAGAGACCCACTTTCTCTGGAGGGAGACACTTTCTCTGGAGAGACACACTTTCTCTGGAGAGACCCACTTTCTCTGGAGAGACACACTTTCTCTGGAGAGACACACTTTCTCTGGAGGGAGACACTTTCTCTGGAGAGACACACTTTCTCCAGAGAGATCCACTTTCTCTAGAGACCCACTTTGTCTGGAGGGAGACACTTTCTCTAGAGAGACCCACTTTCTCTGGAGGGAGATACTTTCTCTGGAGAGACACACTTTCTTTAGCAATGTTGAAGTGATTTCCAAGTTTCCTTCTAAACTGGTTCCCTGCAAGGCACACCCTAGTTCCTGGAAGCACACAGCACTGTTGGAAAGAAATTTCACTCCCTGACTGACTTGGGGGCCAAGATGATGTCTTAATTTTTGTTAGTATTCTCTCTCTCTCTCTCCCTCTCCCCCTCCCTCTCCCTCTTCCCCTCTCTCTCTCTCCCCCCCTCTCTCTCCCTCTCTCTCTCTCTCTCTCCCCCCCCCTCTCTCTGTTTTTAGTTTTGGAGCTACATCAGGGGTGCTCAGAGTTTACTCTTGGTTCTGTGCTCAGGGGTCACTCCTGGCAGTGCTCAAGGGACCACACGTGGTGCCGGGGATTGGACCCGAGGCCGACTGCATGCAGAGCCAGTGCCTCACCTGCTGTTCCATCTTCCCGGCCCCTCAACTCTCCTCCCCCAGAGGCCATTTTGCACGGGCCATTTTGACCCCCGCTAGAGATGTGAGTGAGCCTGGCTGGGGGTGGGCCTGGGTGGGTCTGAGGAGGTCAGTGGGGGGCAGGACACAGCCCTGCTGCCTGCATCCAGGGCAGCCCCGGCTGGGCCGCAGGACGCCGCTCACCCAGGCGCTGGGAATCTTCTGCTCTTTATGCTGGTGACATAATCCAGGGGGACTGGAGCGATAGCCCAGCGGGGAGGGCGTGTGCCTTGCACGCGGCCAACCCGGGTTTGACTCCTCCGTCCCTCTCGGAGAGCCCAGCAAGCTCCCGAGAGTATCCCGCCCGCACGGCAGAGCCTGGCAAGCTCCCCGTGGTGTATTCGATATGCCAAACACAGTAACAACAAGTCTCACCATGGAGACGTGACTGGTGCCTGCTCGAGCAAATCGATGGGCAATGGGATGACAGTGCGACAGTGCTACCCAATCCAGGAACTCGCCACTGGATCTGCAGCCCTGCACCGTGGGGTTAAGTCCTGCGAGCAAGACTCCCCCCCATCCCAGTTTGCCCCTGAGATCTGGAGCCAGCGCACCCCGGGGCTGGCTCTGGCTCGCCGGCTACAGCTGGGGCCGGGCAGGGAAGCAGCAGCCTCTCGGACGGGGCTGGGGTCAGCCCAGCCTCTGGCCTGTCTGGGGCAGGAGCACTGGCCAGTGCTCACCGAGCACCAGGGCAGCCCTGAGGAGGACTCTTCGGGAACATCTAGTCTGGCTGGGTGGGGGCAGGGGAGACCAGACACATGCAGGTGCTGGTGTGGGCATGCATGCGTGTGTATGACCATGCATGCATACATGTGCATGCATACACACACACACACACACACACACACACACACACACACACACACACATAGAGTAGCTAGTGATAAGTGGTGTGGCAGACAGAGACCTCTGTGAGGTGCAGGTAGGGCCTGCTTTATATAGGACGGTCTGGGAAGGCCGGCCCTGAAGGGGGGCACATTTGAGCATAAGTGAAACCAAGGAGGATCCAGTGAGCGTGTCCAGGCCACAGGAGCCGTCCGTGCAAAGGCCCTGTGGTAACTTGCCTGTGTATTGGAGAAGCAGCTGGCAGGAGGCCAGTGTGGCTGGGGTGGGGTGAGGTGGGGTGGGAGGGAAGGCGGGCACAGCAACAGCAAAAGGGGTCACGAGGCAGGATGTACCCTGCTCTGGGCTTTGAGCAGAGGTGGGAAGCCACTCAGGGGACACATACCTGGCTCCCCCGTGACACAGACAAAGCCAGCTGAGAAGGGCTACAGCGGTCATCGCGGGAGAGAGGACAGCGCCGGGCCAGTGAGGTCACTCTGACGGACGCAGGGCGGGGCCCAGGCTCTGGGTGGGTTCCGGAAGGAGACGCCACAGGCTCCCAGTTTGGAACGACGTGTTGACCCGGGTGCGAGTCTGGCCTCCCTCCTGCAGCCTGTTGCCAGGCGGGGGCTGGGGTCCAGCGGCAGGTTCAGCCCCTCCGAGGATGACCCCCGGGCGCCTCATTCCCCCCTCCTGTGCACCAGCAGTGGGCGAGGGACCCGAGCCATCCACAGCGCGCCCCGCCAGCCATGCTTCACACTCAGACGTGTTGCAGCCCCCCAGAGTCCAGGAGGGGACGCAGGGGGCGCCTGCCCACGTCTACTGCCTCAACAAGGCTCCTTGGGCTGGAGCGATAGACAGCACAGCGCGGAGGGCGTCTGCCTTGCATGTGGCTGACCCGGGTTCGATTCCCAGCATCCCATATGGCTCCCCACCCCCACCCCTGAGCACCGCCAGGAGTAATTCCTGAGTGCAGAGTCAGGAATAACCCCCGTGCATCACTGGGTGTGACCCAAAAAGCGGGGTGGGGGGAAAGAAAGAACAAGGAAACTCAACTGAGAAGAGGCGGGATCCACCGCTCAGCGCCCCAGACGGCTTGGAGAAATGCCCGAGCGGGCGCTCAGGGCACAGAGAGAGGCAGAGCCCCGCCCGGGTGGCCGAGTGAGGGGCGGGGGCAGAAGCCGGTTCCCCTTCTTCCTCTAGGTGAAGCCTCTTTCCTGGGCTCCCTGGCCCCGTGCCCACCCCGGCCCCTTCCGAGTCTGCCTCCTGCCGGGCTGTGTCTGCAGAAACACCGACTTGAAACAGCTGAAACTGACCCCGGGAAGCCAGACCTCCCTCCATCACCAGGGGCCAAAGGAACCTCCCCGCCTTGCTCCTCCCGCCTTTGGGTGCCCCCGTGATGACTGGCCGGTGTGGGGACCACAGTTCCATCTTCAAGGTTCCAATCCCTCCCACTTTAGAGTCGTTTAGACGGACTTCCTTCTTGGAATCGTCGAGCACTTCATTACGTTCAAAAGCATCTGAGATCGGGGGCCAGCACGATGGTGCAGCGGGGAGGGCGTTTGCCTTGCATGCGGGGCAACCCAGGTTCGATCCCCGGCATCCCACATGATCCCCCGAACACCGCCAGGAGTGACCCCTGAGTGCAGAGCCTGGAGTAACCCCTGAGATTCTCCGGGTGTGACCCAAAAAGTCCAAACAAACAACATCAGGGGTGGAGCGATAGCACAGCGGGGAGGGTGTTTGCCTTGCACACGGCTGACCCGGGTTCGATTCCCAGCATCCCATAGGGTCCCCCGAGCACCGCCAGGAGTGATTCCTGAGTGCAGAGCCAGGAGTGACCCCTGTGCATTGCTGGGTGTGACCCAAGAAGCAAAAACAAATAACAAAACAAAACAAACAAAAAACAACAACAACATCAAAGCATCTGAGAACTCTTTAGGCTCTACGAGAATTTCCTGGACCTGATTTGGAGTCAAACCTACCCCAGAACATTTGCACTGTGCCAGGAGCATCTCCCCGCTCCCGTGGCTGCTGCTGGCTCCGGGGTCCATCTGGGCGGCAGGAGATGGCAGGAAGGAGCTGGGCTTCTCCTCCCCCACCTCCCGGCCCCCCAGAAGGAAAGGACGGCGGCGGCATGCCCACGGGGCGCTGGACACGCGGTGAGGAGGAGGATGGGGTGTGGCACGTGGCAGCTGCCAGGTCTGGTTCCCCCACGTTCAAGGGCTCGTCTGAGTCACTCCTGAGAAGGAAGGTGCGGGCGGGGAGAGACGGGGGTCCAGCAAGTGCCTGGACAGAGCAAGGCCCTGAGTTCCAGCCCCGGCCCCAACTAGGGTCCTGCTGGCTCTGAGCAGCAACCCTCCAGGCCGATGCTGCCAGGACGAGCACTTGAGTCAGGAGCAACAGACGAAACTTCCGGTTGCTGAGTGTGGGGGAGAGATAGCACCCGCGTATGCTCAGGGCTCCGGTCCTGTTCCCGACACCACACCGCCATGACACACAACCCTCAAGTTAGTTCAATTCAAGATCATGTTTTCCTCAAAGTGCAGCTCCCTGGGCTGGAACTCCCAGGGGTCCTCACTCTGCTGGTCTACGATGGAGCCCCGGGCCCACCTGCCCAAATCAGGCTGACCTGGGTTGTCTGGTTTACTTAGAAAACAGGATTCTGTTTTTTCTTTTTTTTGGAAGGGGGTCACATCCAGGGTCATACTCAGGGTTTTCTCCTGACTCTGTGCTCAGGAACTACTCCTGGTGGCATTCAGAGGACCAAGTGGGATGCCGGCAGGTTGAACCTGAGTCAGCCATGTGCAAGGCAAGTGCCCTACCCACTGTGCCATCTCTCTGGCCCCCGGAGTTTTTTATTTTTTTCCTCTTTGCTTTTTGGGTCACACCTGGCAATGCACAGGGGTTACTCATTGCTCTGCACTCAGGAATTACTCCTGGCCGTGCTCAGGGGACCATATGGGATGCTGGGATTTGAACCCGGGTTAACCACATGCAAGGCAAACGCCCTACCCGCTGTGCTATCGCTCCAGCCCTGTTGTGTTTTCAGTTTTTGGTGTTTTTTTAATTTTTTAAACACACTCCTCTGGTGATCCAAGCATAGATGATTCCCCGAGATCTCGAGGCCTAGTTTCTGTAAGGTTCGTTGGCTGATGGGAGAGGGGCGGAGGTATAATCTCCACCCAAGGGGCTGTCAAGATTGCTGGGAATAAGCTCTCTCGGCCCATGGGGGCGCCCAGCTCCCCCAAATCCGCTGACCTAAGTCTCTGGCTGAGCCTTTCAGTTTTTTTTTTTTTATTCCAGTTCCTTAGGTGCCAGTCTAGGAGAAGCTGAAAACACAGAGAAGCGGGTGATGAGCCCAAAGCGGGCAGAGACGTGGGAGCTTGTCAATACCAGGGGGACACGGTCCCCGGCGGCCCCCGCTGGGCACAGCTGAGCCGTGAGTGGCAGGGCACGGGGAAGGAGGCTCCACCTCGGAGAAGCATTAATGAAAATGTCACAGGCACTAAAGTCAAAGCAGATGCGAAGCCGGCTCCTCAGGCAGGCCGGGCTGAGACTCGGCAGCCCAGGAGAGAACGGAACCTCCGGAGACCGGGTCAAGCGCGAGGTGGGGTGAGGGGGACCCTCGGGGGGCAGAGGGGTGAGGGACCAGGGCCGCCGGGAGGCTCTGTGCCGCCCTGTTATGGATCTCTCTCCCGCCGGGGCCACGTTCGGAGGCCCCTCCCCCCTCCGCAAATAAATATGACGTCTCCATCTTCAACTAAGCAGCACTGGGGTGCGTTCCTATTACTTCATGTGGATTAACCATCTGGAAGTTGAATCAAGCCACAGAGTAAGGAATGGGATCCAATTCTGCATTCACCAAAATAAGCCGTACCAGTCTCAATTTATGGCAGATGGTTATGCAGTCTCAGCGGGCCCCAAGATCTCTGTGCAAAAGAATAAAGTTTATGCCAATTACTGTAATAGGACCCGGCACCGCGGCTGTGTGAGGTTGACGGAGATGGCCGATACTGCGGAACGGCTCATAAACGGCGGGGGGCCGCCGCGGACCCGGTTAATTCATTAAGAGAACGCGCGGGAGAAACAAGGGAGCCGCGTTCGTCATAAAACAGAAATATTTCCTGGGTAGCGGGGGGTGTTGGGGGCGGCGGGGGGGAGGGGGCTTCTTCACAGGGGCCGGGGGGCCTGCAGGCAGGGTGTGCTGGGGCACTCGGCTGGTGTGTTCCAACATCAGGGTGCTGGCGTGGGAGGACAGGGGTGAGACTGCGGGGGGGCGGGGCTCTGCCCTCCCCATGACAGGCCCGCTGTGTGCGGCTGACGGGGTCTGGCCTGGCCTCAGCTCGTACCTCACCAGGTGCCCTGCTGGGGAGGCAGGCCAGGGGAGGACGACCCCAAGGGCCCGCCCGGCCTCTGGGATGATGAGGTGGGTGGGGGCAGCGGGAAGGGGCGTGAATGCCCCCCCCCGCACTCCCTGGAACCCCTCTCAGCGTGGAGGTGAGCTGGTGGGAGAGATGGGGGTCTCCAGGCGGGACTTGTGGTCTCCAGATGTGAGGCCGAGAGCTGATGGCGGGTGGGGTGGGTGTCCAGGAGGGCCTGGGTGGGGTCTCTTTTAGCCAGCACCTCCTCAGAGACCGGCCCCCGCTCCTCCTCCCCACGAAACTTTCCGTGCCAGGCTAGAGGCGGGCGCGGCGGGCGTGGGGCTGCCCAGGCCGAGGCGCGGGATACTGTTTCCGAGACAATGTTGGTTCGGCTTTCGTCCGTCTTCTCAGGGCAAGCCGCTGGCTTCGGGGATGCTGACAACCGGGGCCGAGGCTGAGGCGAGCCCTGGCCCCCCAGGGACCCAGCCCTGGAAAAGCCCCTCCCAGGACACCCCTGGCTCGGGGCTGCCTGCCAGCTGGAGCCATGTCCCCGCAGATGGACACGGGGTCGCGGGCTCCGGGCCGTGTGTGTCTCCCCAGCCCCGCTGGCAGGAGGCAGGAGCTCCGAGGCGCACACTTGCAGGCTGGCCGGTGGCTCGGTCGGCAGGATGAGGCCGGCTTTGGGGGGTGGGGGTCGCTCTTGAACCCTCGGAGAGAGAAAGCAGCTGTGAGCGGAAGCCCCAGCCCGCTCCCTGGTCTCCAGACTGGTCGTGCAGGGCCGGAAGCTCGTGTCGCCGGGCCAGGGGGACACAAAGGCCTCGGCCAACCAACCCCAGGGGTCCAGCACCACCTCACCCTGGCGGCCCAGGGCCAGGGCTGTGCCCAAGTCGCCCACGGGGCTCGCCAGGTCCCCCACCCTGCAGGATCCCGGGAAGGCGGCGGCCTGGGCAGAAGCCCCTTGCCCGAGGCCCCACGCACACGTGTGCAGGAGCCGGTGGCCGGCCGGGGAGCAGGCGCTGACCTCCAGCGCTCGGTGGAAAATCTGAGCTTGCGGGGCTGGGGGGGGGGGGCGAGGAATCCAGAAAGCCCTCCCCCACCCCCCGAGGAAGGGCTGTGAGCTCATGAGCCGCTAATGCCCGAGTGAACACACTTCTCCCCCGCAGCGCGGGCCCGCCGACAGCCGTCCAGGGGAGCACCATTCCTCAGCCCTGTGCTTCCCCCCTACTGGGCCGGAAGGCCAAAAGGAGGCCCAAGGAGGGGAAATGACTCCCCACGGCGCTGCCGAGCTCACAGGACCACCGTGGGGGTCCCCCGAGGAAAAGGTCCAGCTCCCGGCGTGCGTGCCCACAGCTGGGCGGGTGGGCGGGCTGGCCCGGGGCCCCTGCACCTCTCGGAACCACCCACAGCCGCCCGCCCCGCTCAAGTCCTCCGAGGTTCCCTGAGCACAGGAGCCGCCGAAACTGGACCCTGGGCCGTCCCGACCCTCGGCAGGGGCGTCGAGGCTGAGGGGGTCCCGGGGAGGCGCTCCGGGAAGCCGTTCGCAGAGGTCGTCTCTGCTGGATGTGAAATACAGCCTGGGAATTTCCTGACGAGGCTGAGGGGAAATTCAACACTGTCTAGGAAGAAATGTGTCTTGGCTCCGGGCTGCGGGAAGAATCAGTCATGCGAGTTTGCTCCTGAGCGGCTGAGGACTCACTCGGGGCCTCTGGAGCCTTTCCCTCTCTCGGACACGTGGACGCCGGGAGCAGGGGACGTGGCGGTTCTGGGGAGGACGAGGAGGCTTAGCTGGACCCCACCAGGAAGGAGGGTATGGGGGGCGGGGTGTGGGGAACCTTGTTGTTCCTCCCTGGATGGCAACTCGGGCTTCTGAGTATGACCGAGACAGACGTGATTCTGGCCTCAGTTGCATCATCCGTGAAAGAGGGTGGTTAATAGTGGGGCCAAGAGTGGAGGCCAGGGGCCAGGGGCTGGAGCGATAGCACAGCGGGGAGGGAGTTTGCCTTGCACGCGGCCGACCCGGGTTCGATTCCCAGCATCCCATAGGGTCCCCTGAGCACCGCCAGGGGTGATTCCTGAGTGCAGAGCCAGGAGTGACCCCTGTGCATCGCCGGGTGTGACCCAAAAAGCAAAAAAAAAAAAAAAAAAAAAAGAGTGGAGGCCAGAGAGTGCAGTGGGTAGGGCACTGGCCTTGCACGAGGCTGACTCACAGGTTAGATCCCCGGCATCCCCTAACTGCAGCCCCCAAACAAAACCAAAAAGAGGACAGAGACAGAGAACACGTGTTGGGCGTATGCAGGAGAACAGGGCTTGACTCCCGTCACTACGTGGTCTGCTGTGAACTGCCAAGAGGTGACAGCTAAGCAGAGAGCTAGGAACAGCCCTGGGGCGCCGAGCCCCCCACCCCGATGGCCACTGGAGGGAGGGAGGGGGAAGAATCGGAGAGGGTTTGGCAAGCCAAGGCCCGTGGGGCCCGAGCCGGCTCACCACCTGCTGGCATTGAGTTTTACTGGCACGGACACCCCCCTTATTCATCTAAGTGGACGCTACAAAAGCGGGACTGCGGAGGTGCCCTGGGGCTGAAGGGTCCACACCACCCCAATATCTGCAAGAGGCTCTACGGGAAGCGTTGCCAGTCCCGTGTCTACAGCAATGGGGGCCGCCGAGCCGTCTGCTGTGCCCTCTGGGCTGGACCGAGGCCTGCCTGCTGCGGGGGGGTGGGGGAGGAGGAAGCGCCCTTCCTGCACAGCCCCTGGAAGGTGGGCTTTGGGGGAAGGGCCATGAAGCCCCCAAACGGGGAGCGGCCCCGGCCCTGGGGGTGGGCTGAGATGTCTCCCGCCTTCTGGGGTCCTGGGAGCGAGGAAGCGGCGCTGGGAGACTGTCCGTCCGGACGGGGGCTGTGGGGAGCCCGGGGGTCAGCAAAGCTGTGGAGCAAACCCGCTTGTGGACACCGCAGGCCACGCGCCCGACCCCCGTCAGGAGCTGAGGAGGCAGCGGCCCGACCCTGCTCTTGACTGCGGCTCAGAAACACGGAGGGGACAGCCTCGCCCCTGCGCCCGGCGCCAAGGACACAGGGAAACCCTGGGCAGCTTCCGGGGCGAAGGTCCCGGACAACGTGAGCCCCGTCGGCAGCCAGGGAGCCGTCAGGGATGGGACAGACGGATTTCAACTCTGAAAGATCATCCAGGGCCGAGCACCAAGTTTGGTGGACTGGCCACGGAGGCCAGCTGCTGGACGCAGACCAGTGCCGTCTTCCTTCTGTGTCACACGCGGTGAGGGCCTTGGGGACCGGAGGGCACACGGCAGCCGCTACCTCCCCGGGCTGCAAACGGCCAAGCTGGGGGCAGCAGAGCCATCGGGGCGTCCCTTCCCCGGGATACAGAGGGCTGAGGGGGCGGGATGGGCTCCGGCTGCCCCTGGGCACGGGGGATCGGGAAAACCTGCGGGTGTCCCCTTAGGCGTGTTCTACAATGCCCCTGGCAGTCGGGTCAAGCTCGGGACCAGTGCTCTTAGCACTCCAGCTCAATCCGGCCTGCTGACTGTGAGTGAAACCTGGAAGTTCCAGCTGGGAAAGGAGCAAAGCTCAGTGTCCACGCACGTGCCCGAGGAGGGCCGCGTCTAGCCAGTACTCACTTGGGTGGGAGGGCAGGGGGCAGTTTATCCCAGTGTTTACGCCAGGCCCAGGACCTCTCTCAGAGGTGCAGAAATATACACACTTATGAAGGATCAGGTCTACTGGCTCAGGGGAGCAGTCCGTGAGATTCAAAGGAGGGATGAATCGTTACACACGGTCACTCGAGGGCAAAGCAGGCTGGAATTGGCAGGAATCGATGACTGCAGAGAGAACTTCTGGAAGATTCTCCACGCTCTCCCAGAAGACTGGGAATTTCCTTTAGCTTCCTTTTCCTGTTCTTTGAAGACACAGCACATCAAATGGAAGTCACCGATGAGCCCGTGTTCACCGCTCCACTCAGTACAATGGCCAAGACACGAAAACAACCCGTTCAGGCGAATGGATGGAGTTGTGACATATACACACAATGGAATACTATGCAGCTCTAAAAAATAACAAGACTGTGCAATTTGCAGCGAGATGGATGAGCCTGAAGATATCAAGTTGAGTGAAGTCTGTCAGAAGGAAAGGGAGAGTTGCAGAATGATCTCTCATAGGTGTGACTTCAAGATATACAGTGAGGTGGCAACTGAGGGCCAAAGGCAACTGAAGGGAGACTGAGCCACACAGCTGAGTATATGTGTATGTGTGTGTGTGGGGGGTCTTTACGGGGGGAGAGAACATGGAGATGGGTGCCATGCTGGAATTATGTGCATGAGAAACTATCATTACTCGTATTATAAATCACAGTATCTCAATTAAGAGACATGAAGGTCTGGGTTCTCTCCATAGCAGTGCATGGTCCACCAGAGAGGAACTCCTGAGCACTGAAGATGTGGCCCAACAGTTGGGGTAGTTGGGTGACATGCACCAGGGTTGAGAAGTTCTTGACTACTAGGGTGTAGGCGGACGTTTTTCAAGCCAGTAGCCCTGGCATGATGAAGAGCCAGGGTCGAATGGAGGGAACTTCTTTTCCCTACCCAGAAACAAACTTTCCGTCATGATTTCAACTGACGGGAAAGCAGAGTCCCAAAGGAGACGTGCCTCGGACAACCCGACCCTGGCGGAGAACCAATACTGGGTGGTCCATAACTTTTTTTTTCCCCCCTGCTTTTTGGGTCACACTAAGCAATGCACAGGAGTTATTCCTGGCTCTGCACTCAGGAATTACCCCTGGCCGTGCTCAGGGGACCATATGGGATGCTGGGAATCGAACCTGGGTCAGCCGCGTGCAAGGCAAACGCCCTACCCGCTGTGCTATCACTCCAGACCCTGTCCATCCCTTTTAAACAGTAACGCCCGGGAACGTGGACCTTCCAGAAGGAAGAAAGGTGGTGGGTGTCAGGGGGCCCAACCTTGACGAATGACTTGAAACGCGCAGCACGACTCTGGCAGGGTCTGCGCAACCTCGTGTACTGTAAGGGCTGGTTCCGAAGGGCGCTGCTGTTGCTTAGTCCCTCTGCAGAAACCATCTCCCTGAGCACCACTGGCAGGGGTCCCAGGAAGCATGCAGCTCAGTGGGACCCCCTAGCCCATCTCCTAGCACTTCCTCTCTCTCCCAGTTCTGCCAAGTCCCCAAGTCTCCCCAGCGAGCCAGGCAGGGCGGTGGGGAGGGCCTGCACGCCATCTCCTGACACCCCCTGACACCCGGGCGCCCGTGTCAGAGCTGAGCGTCTCGGCAGCCCTGACATTCCGGTGCGGGCGCTCAGGCCCGAGCACGCCTTCCAACCCCCTTCTCCACTCGGCTGCTGAGGGAGGAGACGGGTGGGGCGGGGAGGGTGCAGCCCCTGGGAAGGCCCAGGGCGGGCAGACGCCTGGGGCGTCAGGCATCCGGCCATGGAACATGTTAAGGCCCTTCTGGGGGGCCTTGGTGGCACGTGAACGGGAGCAGGGGGAAAGTCGTCCAGAGACCGTGTGGGCGCAGGCGGCATCTCCCCAGCTCCCGTCACGCAGCTGCTGACTCCTGACCGTAACCTGTGTAACGTGGACTGCGGCCAGCCCTGCCGACAGGTGCCTCCGCACTTCCCCTCCCTGCAGTGCTCTGGCGTCTCAGCCCTGGGTGCTGGGTGACTGAGCCTGTGAGGATGATGCCAGGGAGGGTGCTACTGTGTAGGAATCGCTGCTCTGAAGATGACGGCAGAAAATGGAAGAAGGCCCCCTAGAACGTAAGTTAAAACCACACCACTTCGGGGCTGGAGCGATAGCACAGCGGGGAGGGTGTTTGCCTTGCATGCGGCCGACCCGGGTTCGATTCCCAGCATCCCATATGGTCCCCTGAGCACCGCCAGGAGTAATTCCTGAGTGCAGAGCCAGGAGTAACCCCTGTGCATCACCAGGTGTGACCCAAAAAGAAAAAAAAAAAACAAAAAAAACCCCAACACACCATTTCTTACATATTCCAAAATACAGACCAGCAGAGACAAAGTCCTACAACGGAGGCAAGCCAAGAGCCCCGATGCAGAAAGCTAGTCCTGGAATGATCAGAACTCGACGGCAACAACCCCATCCGAAAGAACTCTAAGGGCTTTCCTTCACTCCCCCATTAGAAATAACAGAAACGAACAGAACAAAAGCTGTGTTCCTTCGCTAGCTGACTGCCTCGCTTTTCGGGACTGAAAATTAGTTAAGAAAGCAAATTAACAACTTAATGTGGCAACGCGCACACTTCAAGAACGGGACTCTGCAATAAAAAGGAATAATAAGAGACCATTTTCCTTGATTTTCCCAGAGTGGCAGGGCTGCGGATGAGAGAAGTCTCGAGCGGGCGGCAGACGCGGCCTGTGGCGCTCGGAAGCAGACGTGGCACCGGGCAAACCACCACTCGAGCACACAAGTGGCATTTTGTGATCAAATTTATTTTTTGTTTAAATTTCATTTACTTTGTTTTACTGTAATTTACACAAGAGACTGCCAAGTAAACTAGATATTTTACATTCACCACACATTCCCTCAAATCTCCACAGTTGTTAGAAAAACATTAAAATCCACACGCCGGGCTCCCGGCGCTGCCAGATGCCAGCGAGAGCTCGGCTCGTCCCGGGGAGAGGGCGAGGCCCCCCGCGTGGCGGCACGAGCCACCATCTTCCTCGCCTCGGACGCTGCAGACGGGGATGGCGCCCTGACAAAACCCATCTCACCGCGGGCCCGGACAGTAAACATCAGTCTTGATCCTGAGGACACAGTGGACGTCGGCTCGGGGGCTGGTGGGCTGGTCTGCTTTGGCGAGGGGACGGGGCACTGCCTACAGCAGTGTGGGGGTGGACACAGGACGCGTGGGGAGACGAGGGGCGGCGAGGGCAGGACTGTCAGCCGTCAGGTGGAGTGAGACGTGAGTAAGGGGCCGGGCTCACGAGACACTGTGAGCGGAAGGCATCAACAATATTCTGTTCAAGCTTCCAGGGATGACGGGGAAAAGCGGACTTCGATAGAGAAATCTTTTTTTTTTTTTAAGTCTCTTTGTCTGTTTTTTTTTCTATTTTTCTTTTTTCTGGGGGAGGGGGGGTCACACCCGGCGGTGCCCAGGACTTCCTCCTGGCTCTGCACTCAGGAATCGCTCCTGGCAGTGCTCGGAGGACCATATGGGATGCCGGGGATCAAATTCGCTACGGGCAAGAGAAGCGCCCTCCCTGCTGCCTACAGCTCTGGCTCCCGCCCTACCCTCAGCTGTTGGCTCTTCAGAAAAACAAACCCAAGGTCCCCACCCGGGAGTGGGGGGACAGGGCGGCAGCTTCCAGGCAGCGTTTTCTGGATGCGTCTTCAGGCCGGGCTCTGGAGAACACCCGGCCCTGCCCGGTGGGAAGCTGGGCCCCCAGCGGACGCCTCAGGCCGCCACCTCCCTGTGCCGCGTAACCCCGAAAGAGCCAAACCGCAGCCCGGTCTCTAGGCTACCTGGTAGCTAGACTGCTCTGGGCCTTTTGCGTAGTTTCCCAGCTGCAGGCTCAGAAAGCCACCTGGGGAACAGGACGTGGCGGGAGCTCGGGACCTACCTCTGACCTTTCCGGACAGCCGACCTGCCATGCTCGGCGCGGCTCCGGCCGTCCCAGGGGGCCTGACGGGAGCCTGGGAACTGTATAGTGTTCATTATAAATCACAAACCGTCATCTCCACTTTTGCTAGGCTGGATGTAGAAAAATACTTGAAGTTCAAGATACAAAAATCCAATAAAAACCAGAACTTCTTTTTAAAAGGATTTCCCCCCCCTCAGGGCAAACAAGTAAAAACTGGCCTACTACTTTACTCCTTACTAATACATTTTTTTCCCCCCCAATTTGGCTTTAAAATAATGGCCATCCAGAAAGAAATCGTTATAAATACATTCAGAGTTTACATTCCAGGTTCACTGGAATACCGAAATATTTCGAATACATTTTTCTATGGGAGTCTGATGCTTGTGGAACTAAATAAAAATTTACAAGAGACCGATTTAAAAGAACAAAAAAGTAATAAAAGTCTATATATATATGTATATTATATATATATATATATATTGGTCCGCACTTGACATTTATGAAACATACCAGCTAGTATTACATCGCAGCCAATTTGCCCATTAATGGTATTACTCTGATAATTATTAAAATTTGCTCCAGGTATATATTGAAAATATTCTCATTTGCATTCTTGCTGAAGACAGGTACAGTACTTTGGAGAAATCGTACTAGTCCCTTCAGTAGGTCTGTATGTACATATATACACAAGTGTGTGTCTTCCGACCTGTAGCTCTACATGCGCTTTATATACAGCTACAGACGCGCGCGCACACACACGGACATATATACACACGTGGCTGGGAGCCTGTGCGTGTGACAGGGAGTCGCACGCACACGCGGGGGAAGCATCAACACTGCAGGATACTGGTCAGAGGCGTCTTCACTCGTCGCCGGCCGCACTGGTTCCCCTCACTTGACCTTGGTTACGTAACTGCAAGGGAGAGCGGGAGACGGGCCGTGAGTCCACACGCCGAGAGACAGACACCCGTCACACAGCAGCCCTCGACACACGCTCGCCAGAAGTGACTCAACAGGGAGCAGGGCTCCTGGCAGGCAATGTGCCCCCGCAGTTGCATTTCAAAAATCTGAACTCTCTTAAGAGTTAGACTTGGGGCTCACTAACGGCTTAGCTACGTGTTTCGTCAGGGGGAAAACAAACCAGAAACAAAAATAAACCCAGGAGACAAAGAAAGAACTTAACAAAAGCCATGATAACGCATTCTTAAATGGACACGGAATTTAAAGAAAGGGCTGGTGGAGACTGCAGGCAGAGTTCTCTGGCCCTGGAAGCTCACTCCTGCCCTGGTCAGCCTAAGTTATCGTCCAGGGAGCTAACGAGAGCACCATTGGGTTCCTTTCCTCATGGACACTGCAGCTCAGTACTGACAACAATTTGACATCAACAACAGCGTTCTGCCAAGTTTTGGTAAACTTCAGTATCTGGGGTAGACTCTGAGGTTTTTGCTCCTCTAGGAAAAAATGTCTTATCTGGGCATTAAAATGCATTTAAGAAATAATATCACACAAATGTTATTTGTAAGCGAACCCACGTCTATATGTATTAACGTTAAAGTTGACGATAACCGAAAATTAAACATCAAAGGACGACTTTTCAGTTCTTGTGAAAAAATTTCCACTAGAACAAATTGCTGAGGTTGGCCCGTATGGGGCGGGGGGAAAGATCTTTGATTTTAAAAGCTTTCACCTATTTCTTTACTAAACCACAAATGGTCCTACTGAGAAATAGGTCGATTAACTGGCACTCAATGATAGTGGGGGGGGGGGGGAACAAACCCGTGGGCTTCTCAGACGAAGCTTCCTGAGGAGTAGGTGGACTTGGCAGCAGGGCTGCCAGCAAAACCCTCACAGCTAGCGCGGGGACCAAGCAACTCAACCCGCTCCACACGAAACTCTCGGAGGCAACAGCTCCAGCGCTGACTGCCAATTTCTAAAACACGTCAATTCCTTCGACTTTATAAAACAAACCCATTTAACGCTTATTCTCTGTAGCAAGTGAACTTGCCACAAGGCACTGGTTTGGAAACAAAGGCATTTGGTTTCGAAACATTCTTTTTACCCAGGTCTTGACTTACACAGCTCGATATTGTCTCTGACCCTACAGGGGACTCATCTAGACATCAGCAGCCGACGTGCCTCGGACGGAACCCTTCTTACGCATCTAAACGTAAAATAAAATCATGAGGGGCTGAAATCACAGACTCTCAATTGG
This sequence comes from Sorex araneus, assembly GCF_027595985.1. Classification (NCBI taxonomy): domain Eukaryota; kingdom Metazoa; phylum Chordata; class Mammalia; order Eulipotyphla; family Soricidae; genus Sorex; species Sorex araneus. The sequence continues at coordinate 15,537,193 of NC_073310.1, forward strand.
GTTAGTCAGCAGAGGAAAGAAAGAGGGCCGAGAAGAGATTGTGACAGGGCTGCTGCCTATGACCACGTCCCCGCCGAGAGGCGAGTTCGGGTGCCCTCCTAGCAATCATGGGGTGGGGAAACGTCCTGCTGACGCTCTCTGCTTATGCCACAGCAGGTGGCCGCCTCTCGATTCTAGAAAAAAGAGCCCGTAAGCATCAGCGAGAGCCGACGGCAAACCCGGACTACTGGCCGGTGCGAGGTGAGGAGAGGCCCAACGGTCTGGCTCATATTCTCAGTGTCCTTAGACCAGACTCAGGGGAGTTCTGTACAGGAAATTCACTGAACAGAGGTGTGACGGGGAAGGGCATGAAGAAGTGAGCACAGAGACAAGGTCAAGGACACGGGCTGAGGACAGGGACTGACACTCGCCTAGAGGCAGTGGAAGGAAAGGGAAGAACAGCTGGAGAAGGACCAACTGCAACAGACACATCTCACAGCTCCAACTCACCCCTGCCTGCCCCGCCAGAACCAGGCGCAGTGCCTGCCCAGGGACCCCCTTCAGTGGCTTCGCCGAGCCCCGCGCTGCTCCACAGGATGGGAGGCATGGGCATTTCTCTCACAGCTCACTCCTCAAGCCAAACCCCATTCTGGGGGGGTGGGGACAAAAATCAGAAACAAAACCCCAATTCTTAAAATATCTGCAAATCAACGAGAATTGCAGTGTACGCCATTCTAGCATCCGGTGCCAGGCAACGGGACCCAAAGGGACAGGGGTTAATCCCTCCTGCCGCAGCACTGGAGCATGAGCCCTGCTCTCCGGGCGGAGGGGGCGGGCCGGGCAGGGCACCCAAACAGCGGTAGGGTCAAACACCAAACAACAGGGCTTTTACACCCACCCGCTGAGAAGCCCGAGCACAGTCTCAATAGTTAGCAAGAGGATGAAAGGGGCTGGCAAATCCCCATCCTGCTCCCCCCACCCACCTGTGATCGATGCCCACCCACACCCACTCCGCGAAGGCTTTCAATTATTGTGGGTTTTTTTGGTTTGTTTTTGGCACAGCCAGGGCTAGAACCTGGCCCCGGCTCCCCGCCACTGCAGACAGAGATGGCATCATCTGGTAGTCCGGGCGTGTCTCTCCCAGACCTTCAAGTGCGTCCAAGCAGAAGCACTGCCCGGAGGCCCCGGCCAGCGGGGGCGGTGGCGGGAGGGGCTCTCACCCCTCTCACCCCGAGTGGGAGAGCTGGCGAGGGGAGTGAGCGCCCTCCCCGGGAACTCGGTCTGAGAGGCCTGGCCTCTCTGGGGGGCCCCCCCCGCTTGCCTCCCCTTCACGGTGACCTCAAAGTTCAGCACGCATCCCCCAGCAGAGGGTGTCCCGGCCGGGGCGCGGGAGCACCGGGGCAGGACGGGGGCAGATCCTGTCGGAGCTCCCGACCAATCCTGCCGGCTCCCCCTGGTCAGCTGACACAGCCGCACGGAGGGGCCGGGACCCAGACCGGGTCCGGAGGGGAAGAGGAGCTAACTGTGCGTGCCTCAGTCGTTCTTCAGGAAGGGCAGCTGCCCCGTGAGGGGAGAGGGCTGAGGAAAGACGGCGGGAAGCCCCAGTCTCACCCGGCCTGCGCAAGCCGTGCTCGGGGCCGCCTACAGGGAAGGGCTGAGGCAGCTTTCTGCCCCTTTCCGAAAGCCAAGGTTCCAGTCACACTATATATGAGAAAATGAAGTCCAAGAGGCTCCCATTGGTTGGCCTAGAAACCGAGCCTCAATTTTTTAATGTTGTCTCTTTGGGAAAACATGGACCAAATTTCCAAAACGCAACTTAAAAAAAAAAAAAACTTTGGAACAAAATCCATTCATGAGCTGGAGACTGTTTTCCGTTTACTTTATGTATAAGATAAGGTTAAAACATTTTATTGCCTTATAAAGAAAATATGTCCCGGCCCTCTCAGAAGGTTTGTATAAAGCTAATTGGAAGCAGGTCTGCTGTAATCACCGAATGTAAGCAATTTTAGACACAGATTCCTTACAACGCTGCGTGCCAGACAGACCGACTTCCCTCCGTGCCAGAGGACCTGCGCTGCCGCCTCTCCCCCGTGATTAGACGGAGTCCCTGCCGCACACGCAGGCGTTACTCGAGCGCCCTGGCCTTCGAGGGTTCCAAGGCCGGGACTGCTGGCAGAACTCGCGATGACTGCATGGAAACCACTCACGGGTTCTGGACATTCCTGGGGTTCATTTCCCCCGTGGGGCCTCACTTTCATCTGAGAAGCACGGCCCGGAGCAAAAGCAAAACCAGAGCAAGTGGGGGAAGACTCGCCCCTGAGACAGGGGTGCTCCCTGGCGGGGGCGCTCACTGCCACTTCTGCTGGAGCCGACGAGGAGACAGGGGCAGGGAGAGAGGTGGCACGGCTGGCGTGAGCGGCAGGGAAGGCCCGCTCCACCTGTGCTACGGGGGGTGACCTAGGGCTCTCGGGGCAACTTCAGGAAGTCGCTACGTGGACCCAGTGAGGTAGAGGCAAGTTTGGCTCAGAGAGTGAGTGTTTAAAAGGACCACGGACCAGGCACCAGGACAGAGAAGGAACACACATAGACACACAGAACTCCCGGGGCACCTTCAAGGTGGCGAAGCACGAGCGGACCCTCGAGGAAGAGGCCCGACAAGAGAGGAGTGGAGACCCGTGAAGGGCCGGGAAGCCACGACGGGGATGACAAAAGCTCTGAACTAACACGCCTCTTCATTCTAAGTCTACACACAACTAAGCACACACACAGGTTTGGAAAAGGGGGATGAAAGAGACTTCCCACGGAGAGAAATGTCTTACTGTTTCTAGCTCTTTCTGTGTCTCATCTTCCATTCTTCTGATGTCTTCCATGGTCAGGTCAATCCACTTGTCAATCCAACAAAAGAGCTGGCGGTGAAAGTTTGTGAATATTCTTTTCTCTTGCTTTAAAAAGAAAGAAAGCAGTGTTAGATAGGCGGCAGGGGGGGGGAGCCAAAAAACAACAACAACAAAAAACAAACAAAAAAAATCACAACGTCCAAATTAATCCATGAAATCTACATACATCTCATCTGCAAAGGTTACTCTAGGTCACTGGAGGACCCACCCAGGGCAGCCAAGGGAGAAAGAAGTGTCCCATGAGGAGTCACATTCGTGCCCGAGCGGCATAGTTTAGTGGAAACTGAAAATGATTGCAAGTTCTGACCCAACGTGAATGTAAACGCTAAATCTGATTTATTTTTACCTTTCTTCTAAATATCAATGTCCAAAGGCCAACTCGATTTTTTTTTTTTAATACAGTGTCATTCGTAACACCTCTGGAACTCAAAGGAATACTGCAAGGTGGGATACAACAATGTAGTCTGAAAAGGGGAAAATTCTGGTTCTTAGATAAAACGCTTTATTAAATTAAGAACCAATACACAGTCCCCGTTAATTTTTCTGCTCTAATGTTATTAGAGTAAACACACACATATAAAAACATTATGTACGTACACACCCCTCACATATAATTAGCGGTTTTAATTGCCAAATTTTTCAAGTGTGACTAAACTTTCCCACAAAAAGAAGAAAGTGCACTGAACAGTGAGTGCTTTAGTATGTTTGGACAAATTTCAACATTTAAATTTTTTCCATGAACAGAAGGGACTTCATCAATTACACGTGTAACTTCTATTTATCAGAGCTGGACTGGTAATGCACTACTATGATCCAACAGGAAGGAAGGGGGCCAGAGCTTGCAGCGTGCCTATGTGGGCCAACTGTAAGCAGGCCCAAGAAGAATCAAAGTTTCCAGCCCTTTAAGATTCTTTTAAAATAAAATGTTAACAGCAGTTACAGCCTAAAAGTAGACAGAGTTACGGCAAAACTCAGCACGAGTTACAGGTCTAGAGGTGAGAGAGGGGCTTCTTTTTAACAATACTGAAGTAACAGTTCACGGTAGAGGAAACAAATGCCAAAGGAACTGTCTGTATCCTTCATGTGTATTCAGTGTATTCACTGACACAACTCCAAGTCTCCCTATTTCTGGGTCATGCTACCCAGGCTGCTGTCACTGTAATCAAGACAGCCAAAAAGGGACAGAGTTGGTCCCGCAGACGATGTCCCCCGTGGTTAAAGAAAACATCACACGGGGAAGAAGGAGCACGTGGGCGTGTGTGTGCCAGGGCTGAGCTGGACAGAGGAGCCCTGCCCTCTTCTCCAGTGTCCTGGCAGAGTGTCCCGGCTGCCTGTGGACAGGGCCCTGGGCGGGACAACAGAAAAACATATTGAGACAGTACAGCGGGGAGAGCGCTTGCCTTACACACAGCTGACTCAGGTTCGATCCCCGGCATCCCATGTGGTTCTCTGAGCACAGCCAGGAGAGATTCCTGAGTGCAGAGCTGGGTAACCCCTGAGCATTGCTGGGTGTGACCCAAAAACAGAAACAAAAAAAGGGTGGGGTGGAAGCACCGCAAACAAAAAAAGTTATACTCTCCCCAAAGAAAAGGCCTTAAAGGGCCAGAGAGCTAGTACAGTGGACGTCGTGCACTTGCCTGTCACACATCCCAGTTGGATTAGCTCCCAGGACCACGGGTGGCCCCTGAGCATCCCAGAGTATGGTCAAAACAGGGAAAGATCCTTACGACTACTAAATTTGGGGGGAAAGAGCAGCAGAGGGGGGCACAGAGGGGCACAGAGTGCCACCCGTCAGGAAGTACCCCACCCACTGAGACTGCCCGACCGAGCCCGAGCCCGACTCCTGCACGGGGCGTTACCTTCTGAATGAAGTTCTCCACCTTGCTCTGCAGGCCCCACCACTTGAACTTGATCGTCACCAGCTTGTAGGCACACATCTGAGGGCAGTCGGGGCTGCTCGCCAGCTCCTTCTGGACGGGGGACAGTGAGAGGGAGAAAATCGTGACTTCAATATTTATGTTTTGATTAAAATTGACGGCTGTGTAACGACATCACAGACATACATGAGGAAAATTACGGTCTCCTATGTGTTTAATTCAGGTATTTGGAAATTCGAAATCATCTTGGCAAGAGCAGCGGTATCCCCTTGCTGCGAACTCTCCTCCCCCAGATGTAGTTACCGCCCGCTCTCCGGCTTAATAGGCGCACCGCTCTGCCTCGAATTACACTATTCAGATTCCCCAGTAAACACCAAATTCTATTCGCGTCCTATCCGCAGCGCGTCTCTAATGTGTGAGAGCTCTCCTAATGGCATTACCGTGTTCCCACCGTGGACGCGGGGAGGCACAATAAAAACCGAGGCACAAGTTTTGTCATCTTCTATGTCGTCAAGGCTCCGGCCGCTCAAGGAAGCCTTGCGAGAGAAGGGGGAGTGGAGACGGGCAGCGCCCCACAGGGATTGACGAGCTCTAGTATTCGAGCGCAAATCTGGACATGACATTTCTACGAATGATCACACTTTGCAGAGTCGGGGAATTAAATCAAGGGTTGTTTACGATAAAAAGGAATGCTTAAAAAAAAAAAGAGAGAGAGAGAATGGGGTGTGTGTGGGGGGGGGGGGAATGCTTCACTTTAAGATCCAACCACACACATTTAAAGTATTTACATGGAGAGAGGGGAGGGAAGGAAGAATAGGAAGAAAGGGGGGAAACAGCAAACCGCTAACAGCTGATGAGCGAGGGGGTGGTTCACTTTTCCGTTCAGGGCCGAGTTTAGAAATGTTTTGTCAGAGTAAGTGAGCGGGAAGGGCTGGAAGCTCTGCTATTACCAATGATTTCTAGGAGCCTTAACGCAGGCTTCTTAGTAAATTCAACCTAGCAGCATGCCGGTTCGGGGTAGGAGTGCTTAACGGAGTGGTTCCCGCGCCCTGTGGGCCGGGCCAGAAGGGCCTAGGGCGGGCTCCCTGTACCCCAGGCCTTGCCTGCAGAGCCCCCATGCGGGCACAGGAAGTAGGGCCTTTCCACAGTGACGCTGAGCGCAGAGGCAGACTCCGGCAGGGCCCCGGCTAAGGCCCATCCTGGGAGCCCCGAGCCCCAAGGTGGGCTCCTTCCAAGAAGAAACCCAGTCCGTGTGTGAGGACCTGAAGCTCCAGGGACGAGAAGGGGGGAGTCGAGGGATGAAAGACTCGGGGGTCCCCCTCCCTCTTACTGAGGACTGCCTACTCAGAATTTACAAGAACTGATGCTAATAAAGTGTCTGTGAAGAGGATAGACGGGTGCCCGAGAGGAGGCTCCGTTAAGGACAGGGCTCGCACGCAGACTTCTGCTTGACCGCCTGTATTGCAAAAGGAAAAACAGAAAAAATAGAGTAGGAGGAGACGGTTATGTGCAACTACTGCCGCCGGCTTCACAAGGAACTGCAGGGCGGTGCCAGAGCTGCAGCACCCGGCATGGCCCCCGTGTCCCCACAGCACTGAAGATGATGCTGGCATCGGCCCCCCTGGACACCGCTGTCGTACCTGCACCTCTGTCGTGTTGGCGCAACTACCCTTCCTGCCCAGCCCATGTGCAGACATCCTGCAAGCATGTCTCTCTCGGTCTCACTCCGGCACCTCCCAATCACAGGACCACACTCCTCACAACGCTCAATGACACTCCAGCTGCACGTGGATTCTCTGGATATCATATATAAATAAATTCTACCCTGGCACTGTGAAGACTGACTCCAAGTTCTGTACTGTCCTGCGTGATTAACTTGCCTTAGGAAACCTTTCCTAACGGTTCACCTTCGGATTCAATGACCTCACTGAATACACAGGGTAATTCAATAAGATCAACCTCACAGGTGTTTAAAAGAGAAGACACAGCGCCAACGTTCCCTTTTTGTAGGTGAGTTCTATTCACCAATAGCACCAGATCACGGGAGACAGGACAGGGGCTAAGGTGCTCGTCTTGCTTGTGGACACGCCCAGTTTGATCCCAGCACCACATACGGTCCTCTGCACATCACCGAGTGGTTCCTGAGCAGAGCCAGGAGCAAGCTCTGGGCACGACCAGGTTTGTCCCTCCAAACCCCCTGCCCTCAGTGAAGGACTAGACTTAGCTCTCTATTTTCATGCCATAACCAGTTACTAATCTGAGAAGGTGGCACGTATGTCTTGGCGTTCATAATCAAGTTTAATTCAGCCAGTGTAATGTGGGTGCAATTCACACCCAATCCACGTTAGGTGCTGTCAGTGGACACAGAGGTGACAAGAGGTGTCACCGAAATCCACACAAGAAGAATGTGGGGTTGGGGAGGGGCTACGCTAGGACCATGAGGATTTGGGTCGCAGATCCCACGACATAAATTCTTATCACAGGTAGACCAGGTCCTACGCTCACTCAGTCTCTCACAAGCCACAGATGTGACACTGAAGTCAGAGGCGAGTAAGCCTCACCTTGAGGCTGCGGGTAATGAGTCATGCGCTCACAACCAATGGCTGTCTGTCTTTAAAAACTGGCTGAAGCTCAGCATTGCACTTCTGGAGCATGTCCAGGCTTAGCAAAATATACTCCTAACCACTCACTCAGGTTGAATTTCTCCCGGAGACCCTCTGAATTACTGCCCAAAGATACCTCCCAGGTAGACTATTTGAACCCTACTAATTACGCACTGCTGATGGCCACATTCCGAAACGCCCAATCACTGCAGGACTTGCGCCCCATGAAAACCTGGATGATTTCCAGAGGGGCTGACAGAACTCCCCCACCTTGCTACACAGACAGTAGGGCGTTCTCATGGAAGAGTCAGCCACATTTAATGCCAACAAACAAAACCAAACTTGGGCTTTAAAAAACAGTGCACACGCGTCCTTTCAACAATCACCCACTTTGTTCCTCACAATCTTTCTAGTGATCCTAGCAGGCTGCTTACTTAAATGGACCACGGGAATACCGACAATTTATTTTACAGCCGACCTATATAGCACAGCTGGTAGGGCGATTGCCTTGCACACGGCCGACCCAGGTTCTATTCCTGTCCCTCTCGGACAGCCCGGCAAGCTACCAAAAGTATCCCGCCCACACGGCAGAGCCTGGCAAGCTCCCCATGGTGTATTCAATATGCCAAAAACAGTAACAAGTCTCACAATGGAGACGTTACTGGTGCCCGCTCGAGCAAATCGACGAACAACGGGACAGCAATGCTACAGCTGATCTATAAAATTCATTTTAAAAGTGACAGGGCTTTTTTCTGTTCTGGATAAGCCCCCTTATAGTCTCTTGAATTCTTGAACACATCTCTGTCTCCTTCCCTCCCTTTATTTCCCGAATAAGACTATTTTGGCCTCACTAAACAAAACCAAACCTAAGAGACAGAACAAGAGAACAAATTCTCTCTGTCCTTCAGGTCTAAAGTGCAAATACAGGGGCAGGGCCGCCGGGAGCACAGAGGTCGGGGAAGCCCTGAGCATCACTGGGCATGATGCAGGTAACCTCAAAATCGACTTGAGTATACATTTTTGTGGTGCTTTTTTTCTTGAAGATCCCGCCAAGAAAAAACACCATAAAAGTGTGTACTTAAGTCGATATTGGGCTTACTTTCCATCCAACTGAAACACATTAAAAAACCAAGTTCAGGGAAGAGTATGCAAAATGAGGTATTAAGGTAAGAAATGGCCTACAATGCATAGAACTATTAAAAAAATCTTTTCAAAGAACAGTGTACATGGGGAGAAGCATAATAATCTATGCATGATATTAACATGTCACAAAATTAGCTACTTAAATCAAACATAGTTAATATTTTGTATTTACTATTTGATCATGTCAGCAAATGGTGAGGTAACAACTGATTTTTGTTTTCTGTTGTGTACACTTTCTCCGAGAGCCCAGCAAGCTACCCAGAGTATCTCGCCCGCACGGCAGAATTTGGCAAGCTACCCGTGGCATATTGGATATGCCAAAAACAGTAACAGTAAGTCTCACAATGAGAGACGTTACTGGTGCCCGCTCGAACAAACTGATGAGCAATGGGATGATAGTGACAGTGACACTGTTAATTCTCAAAACAACACCATTTTATAATCAAAAAGAAATATGGGGGCTGGAGCGATAGCACAACAGGTAGGGTGTTTGCCTTGCATGCAGCCGACCAGGGTTCGATTCCCAGCATCCCATATGGTCACCTGAGCACTGCCAGGAGTGATTCCTGAGTGCAGAGCCAGGAGTAACCCCTGTGAATCGTTGGGTGTGACCCAGAAGGAAAAGAAAAGAAAAGAAAAGAAAAGAAAAGAAAAGAAAAGAAAAGAAAAGAAAAGAAAAGAAAAGAAAAGAAAAGAAAAGAAAAGAAAAGAAACCTGGTATGTCAAAAACAGAATCTAAGTTTCTGTCCTAAGCTATTTTATTTGCTTTCTGGGTCACACCCGGCGATCAGGGGTTACTCCTGGCTCTGCACTCAGGAATCACTCATGGCAGTGCTCGGAGGACCATATGGGATGCCAGGGATCGAACCCGGGTTGGCCGCGTGCAAGCCAAAAGCCTTCCCCGCTGTGCTACGGGTCCAGCCCCGTCTTAGATTTTAAATCCTCTCCAACTATACACAAACTAAAACCTTACCTCTTTTAAACATTTTTAAGAAATCAAAGTTAAGCAAAACTGAACTAAAAGCTCAATTAAGATATTTAATGTGTAAATTCAGCACCGTCCACATTTATCTTCAACTTCTTTAAAAAATGAGGTATGCGTGTGAACTATGACCTATGCTGCCAAATGAGCATGAGTAGTTTCCAGGAAACGTGTAACTTTTAACATGCACAAAGTCTCCAGGGGATAGATATTGGGGGCCCCACATGCAGCGCGAGCCCTGAGCAGTCACGGGACCCCAAGGATTCCCGGTTTGCCTGCAGAGCTCCTGGGAGGATCCGACCCCTGCTGAGGAGAGTGAAGCTGCCTCCCCTCTCGGCCTTCAACAACACACACATTTTCCAATTCCTTCTCCTTCCTCCGCTAGTTGAAAACCTAACGCCAAAGCAAACCGAGTCACAGCCCGCAGTCAGAGCCTTCGCACCCACCCGCACCAACTCCAGGCCAGCCCCAACCTCGCACCTCCACGGCCAAGGACACCAGGGCTAACTCTTTCCTAATCTGGGGGTAAATACAATGACTTAGTTACTCACAATTTCAAGTTTCACGTACGGTAAAGCATGAACATTTAAAATAACAGTTGGAAATGAAAGGCTGGTGAGACACCAAGAGGGGGAAAAAGAAATCAGATGTGTTACAAAAAGAAACCAATGGACTAAGAGAAGACGCTTAAATATGACTCATCTCCACATAATTGAAGTCTGATCCGTACTCCGGCAAGTGCTAGCTAGTTGTGAAATGCTTCCAAAATTATTTCTGGATCGTTTGTATATTCACTGAATTCCTTACATTTCATGTTTCTAACTATAAATGAAACCCCCAAACTCAAATCATGTTTTTAATTTAACGAGGCGTATTGGGTTACTCTGAGGTATGTGGCTGAGGCCTAAGGGGCGTAATGTATACTGAAGCCGCGCAACATAACTAAACAAAACACAGTGTGTTTGACTGGGACGGGGAGCGGTCAGCCCGTGCTGTGCACAGAGCTAGCTTCTTCTATCTGTGACAAATAAATATACAGAAATGAAAGAGGGGGGAAAAAAAAAACCCCAAACACCCCAAGCCCCCAAACGCAAAACAAAGGCATTTTTTGGAAACCTGCTTTCTGAAAAACGTGCTTCGCTCCTGGTCCTGTGCGACATGCCAATGAACGTACTGTTTCCCCCGCCCTGTTAGAGAGTATCGGGGTGAAGACGGGCGGGGGGTAAGCTGCCTCTCGCTGGAGTCAGGACTCTCCAAGCACACGGTGCTCTCGATGAGGCTCACATCCGCTTCATTATTTTAATTTTCCCAATTGTAGGCAATCTGAATGCTCAATTTCAACTGCTGATTTGTAGTGCAAGTTTCTAAGCCAGATTTCATTAAGAAAGTTAAAAATAAATGCATTGCTGGTGTTTTGCCAGCGCACGCAGCAGTAAATATCAACACAAGACTATAGAATCCATGGAGAACGTAGGCGCCGAAACCTATCGCCAACGCACACCTCAGTTCTGTTCAGACTTTGGTCGCCACTTGGACAGCTCTATGGTGATGCTGTATCAGTATGTTCTCTGGAAACATGGATCAAGTCCAACAGTTGTCTTCAACTGGGTTTAAGATCATAAGCGTGAGGGGCTGGAGCGATAGCACAGCGGGATGGGCGTTTGCCTTGCACGCGGCCGACCCGGGTTCAATTCCCAGCATCCCATATGGTCCCCTGAGCACCAACAGGGGTAATTCCTGAGTGCATGAGCCAGGAGTAACCCCTGTGCATAGCCGGGTGTGACCCAAAAAGCTAAAAAAAAAAAAAGATCATAAGCGTGAATCTCACACAGCCGTGAGAAGGCCTCTGTATCAGGTACTGCCACAGGTAAGGCAAAGTGTACGCCTTAGGATACAGTGAGAAATCAGTTGGGGGCCGAGGAAAGGAACACACAGTCCCCCCCCCACCCCCCCCCCCCCGAGACACAGCAAGTGACATGAGAAGGTCCCTGACAAAACACTTCAGTGAGAGGCGAGAGATTCCTATCGGGCTGGGCAAATGGGAAATGTTCAGTGAAATAAGGAAAGGTGAGATAAAGTTCAAAAGATTAAACTAATCCTAGGTCAAACTAATTTAATAAAAACAGGCCCGAAAAGGCCAGGAAAGCTTCCTGCCGGTGTAAGAGGATAACCAGTCACTTTTTCCATGTCTCCAAACTTATTATTTTTTGTCGCGCACACCCATTTTGCTAATCAGATCTATGACATGTGCTGCAGGCTGTGTCCAATTACTTTCGGAGTGACATTATGTACCAGTCGAGGCACAAGTTCATCCTTCAAATGAAATTCATAAAGAAAACCTGAGGTCTCAGACAGTGACAGTAATGACACTATCCTGCCACATCACTTCTCGAACCTAAATAAGATACTTTATCCCTCTGTGCCTGTGTCCTCAGAACTGAGACGCGGTGTCCGAGATAAGGCTGACTCCGTCAGACATCACTCCGAGGGCACAGAGCAGTCTGGGTTGGGGTGGGTTTGGGGGGGCGGGGGGATCGTGCACAGGCAGTGACTACTTAATACACAGAGGGCTAAATACTTATTTTTACACCGAATTTAAAATCTAGCTGCCACGTCAGGTGCACTACGGTCTAACCAGTGCTCCTTCCTTAGACTCTTGAGATCGCTAACCCCTTTCCTGCTAGTCCCAATGCCCCAATCCTTACAGGTCGCTACCTCCTCCTCACAGGGGTGAGGTATGAAGTTATCTCAGGAGTACAGCAGGGAACAAATCAGCACTCCTCAAATCTACAGAGACAGCTCCCCTCCACTGACGGGGAGGACTCCCAGAACGGAAAACCGGACAATTTCAAACCAAATCTAAAGATGGACTGAACTTGGGGAATGACAGATGAACTCTTCTGAAAGGTAAGAACTTCAAGTGCCGCTAACTTTTGCTCAGACTGAAGTTACTAACACAAATTTTAAACAGGAAACACCTTTATGACCAGATAAGGCACGTGTGTCTGAATGTGTGCCCACATATAAATTTCTGAATCAATTTCTTCATCTGACCTGATCCTCTTATACCTTTATGTTCTGACACAAGATCTGAGTGTCTGGAGACATGTCAAGAAGGCACTGTCAGAACCAAATCTTTGTCAAAGTCTGCGGAAGATCGTTAGTAAACTAATTGTTGACTATAGTACCTATCACTGTATCACTGTCATCCCTTTGATCATCGATTTGCTGAGTGGGCACCAGTAATGTCTCCATTATGAGACTTGTTGTTACTGTTTTGGCATATCAAATACGCCACGGGGAGCTTGCCAGGCTCTGCCATGTGGGCAGGATACTCTCGGCAGCTTGCCAGGCTCTCTGAGAGGGGTGGAGGAATCGAACCCAGGTCGACTGACTTTGTCCACAGTAAATGCCCTGACACAATAGCTTAAGTCTTCATGAATTATCCGGATTAAATAAAGAAATGAGGCTTTGACATTGGGGAAAATGACACCACAATCTTCAAAAGCGGTGTTTCAGTTTGTTAAATGAGGATTTCTCACCAGATCACAGAAGAGGAAAGAGTCCAGGTAAAATATTCGTGATAAACCACCAGCCTAGTTTAGTCCCCACTGTTACCGCACACTCTAAAACCCCAAATGAACCAGAGCACATTCCATATCACACCTACGTAAGCCATGTGACAGAGAAGCACATGGCCACGAGAAGGACAAAATTCTGCCTCCAAGCAGAAGTCTGGTTGTGCAATCACTAAGTCGATTCTCCACCTTATTACCTGCAACTTTTGTTTTTTTCAGAGGAAAAACAAATCAGAATTAAGGTCTGCTTCTCTAGGTTTACTTTCATAAAAATAAAAGATCTGTTTTATATCTTTAAAAAGATCTCGGGGCTGGAGCAACAGCACAGCAGGTAGGGCGTTTGCCTTGCACGCGGCCGACCTGGGTTCAATTCCCAGCATCCCACATGGTCCCCAGGAGTAATTCCTGAGTGCAGAGCCAGGAGTAACCCGCTGACAAAGGCTCTGTACGCTGTGAGCTCTTCCGTGGCCTGGTGGACGCGCGGACTGAGCACAGGCGACCAGCAGGGAGTACAGAAAGGCCAACTGGGGTATGTTCGACCATTTCCAGACAACAGAATTAGGAGGATCTCTGGGTGTCAGAGAGACGGGGTGTCACAAGCACAGTAGAAGACAGCACTTACGAGCCCCAATAAATGGTGGCCTTTTCTCAACATCATGGTAGCAAAGGTACGATTTCCCGCACTCTGTGCTGAGGAAACATTTACTCCTTCAGTTAGTGCCCACAAGCTGGAGAGGCAGCAACTATCACCACTGCTCTTTCAAAGACATGAAAACCGAGGCTCCGAGGGAGGGGCGTACCCACAGACCCTGACGGAGTCAGAACAAACTCCAAGAACACCCACCAAAGCAGGGCCCGTCAGTAGCCCTGGGAGTGGGTGGAGACTTGAAGTGCGTTTTAGGGGCTACCTGAGCTGAACCCGGTGGCGGTGCTGGGGACGGGGGTGGGGACAGGGCGTGTGACCCCGGGTAGAGACCCTGGGCCCTGCACATGCCAGCCTGCCAGGCGTGCACTTTGCGACCTGCACTGTCTCCCTGGCTCTGGCTGTTCTTTCTTTGTCGTGGAGCCGCACCCAGAGGTGTTCAGGGCTGACTCCGGGGGGCTCCGGGGTGCCAGCGAGAGTGAGCCTGGGTCCGCTGCTCGGGAGGCCAGTGCCCTCCTGCTGTGCTACCCTTGGGATGGACTTTCTAAACGCAGCTTCCTCGGTGCCCGAGGTCTGCTGGCCACAAGCAGGAACTATCGGATGCTGGCCGAGAGCACGGGTTCCGGAAGCCAAGTGACTGCGGTGACCGGTGAAGCAGGAGTCAGAGGACGAATCTGCTCTACCTCCGGGTCCCCCACAGCTGGGGGCCACACAGGGAGAAAGGGGCCAGGGAAATGCCAGGTGCCCTGCGGGCTCCCCCCCAGCTGTGCTAAGCTTCTCCCTGTGAGCCGGGCTCCCCTCGGAAGGCCCTCGGGGTAAAGAGGGACCCTGCCCGGGGCAGAGACGCAGCGAGTACCCCAGAACACGGACGGCAAATACAACCGTGGGTAAGTAACGCACCTGCACCGTGCCCCTGACCTATTCTGAATCGAGTCTGGAATGTGTCCTGGTCAGGCAACTTCCCGCCAAGGGGCAGCGTGTCGGGTCAAGGGAGAGAGTGGACTCCAGCGGGGAGGCCCAGAGAGCGGGAGGCCCACGGACAGGAGGCAGCTCACAGACCTCCCTGGGCAAGAAGTCGGACGTGGGGGCTCTTCCCCTCCCCGCGCCCATCACCACGTCTCCGCGCCCCCTCTGCTTCAGAGACGCCGCACTCTGCAGCTAGCGTCCCCCGGCGCGGCCAGCCAGCACCGCCAGGAGCACGCGCGCTGACAGACAGGGCTGCCCCACAGACGAGAGGCTGACAGGAGCGCGTCGGCGCCCCGGTGCCTGTGTCTCTGCACGTTGTTAAGCAGTTGTCCTTCTTATTCTTTTTTTTTTTCCCCCTCGAAGCAGCGAGTGGAAGGTTTAATTATTCATGATAACCCTAGTTATTTCTGAGATCATGGTAATTCGCTGGAATGCTGAGATTCAGTTAAGTAGTTAACTCGGTCTGCACAGGGGCTCCACCACCATTTGGCTAAAGGTAACAAACCGGCAAATGCGTAGAAAAGCCTCATTATCACTCAGAATTTTACTGTAATAAGCCAGTACTACACACACATACACACACACACACACACACACACACACACACACACACACACACACACACACACACACACACACACACACACGAAAGCAGCAGTATGAAGAAACGTAAAACTTACATTCCTTCAAAACACCAAACCACTTGAGATTTTTATATCATGTAATCCAGAATAAAAGATAAAGCAATGTAGCTTTATAAATAAAGCCCTGACTTTTTTTTTTTTAAATTAAAAGTCAGGGCTGGAGTGATAGTACAGCAGGTAGGGTGTTTGCCTTGCACACGGCCAACCTGGGTTCGAATCCCAGCATCCCATATGGTCCCCTAAACACTGCCAGAAGAAATTCCTGAGTGCAGAGCCAGGAGTAACCCCTGTGCACAGCCGGGTGTGACCCAAAAAGAAGGAAAAAAAAACCCCACAAACAAAAATATTTAGTTCCCATGAGGCTGAAAGTCAGGTAAAGTCACAGTGTTAACTTCTGTGGCCTGTTTTAGACGCGGCTGGTGGCTACTGGCGTGATTCGAGCGTGAACACAGTCGCCCACAGCACGGCCTTCTCAGGCTTAACGTGTTTCAGGAAACCTCACTCTTCAACTCACCTGCGTCTCAACTTCACGGCCCCTCATTCTCTAAAAAAAGCAGCATCAGCTAGAGCAAAATGAACTACTGGAGGAAAATGAACTTCCCAAACATATAGGACGTATTTCGAGGGGTCTCACTGCGGCCACGCCAGCCCTGCCCGAAGAAAGGCTGCTCTGACTCAGGCAGAGCGCTGAGGTTCAAAGCCGGAAGGCTGGGGGGGAAGGGGAGGGCACCACGATGCGCACGTGTAAAGGGGATGTCTGTTTTTTTTTTTTTTTTTGCTTTTTTGGGGGGTCACACCTGACAATGCACAGGGGTTACTCCTGGCTCTGCACTGGGAGTTACTGGCGGTGCTCAGGGGACCATATGGGATGCTGGGAATTGAACCCGGGTTGGCTGCATGCAAGGCAAACGCCCTACCCGCTGTGCTATCACTCCAGCCCCTCTTTTTGTTTTAAATCCGTTAAGTATAAAGGTAGGTCACACACAGATGTCCACTCCTTAATTTTAAAATGATACCTATCATTTGCTGGGCATTAAGTTCAGAAGTCTCTGGTCATGGCCACGAAGTTGTGAGGTTCTTAAACTAAACTCTACCCAGAAGATAAATGTGAAAATAAGATCATTACGAATCATTTCTAATCAAACAGAGCTAGACCCGTCCTTCATGTTGACTGATGTGCCAGACAGGTCACAAAACATTTTAACACCTATGAAGAACCATTCGGTGGATTATTTGTGGAGCCATTAAAATAACTCTCAATCTACAAGCATCGACGATCACCTACTCATCTTTTATCGATGACCTGTGACTGGTTTTGGCGTGAACAGATTGGTTACCCGGTAAAGCCCTGCCGAGGGGAAATCTGCCCTGGGCATGTCCAGGTTTTATGCTCCCCTGCTCCTGTCAAGTTAGCTGTGATAACTCGCCAGCAGCATATTTAAGACTTCCTATTTGTCACTGGCTTTTAGTAATGTCTCTAAAAATGCACTAGATTTCTGTAGCAATTTAAATTTTTACCTTAATATTGCTTCTCTTCCATGAACAGAGCAAAGATATGTTGTTAGAAAACGATTACTTGCCATCAAGAGTGTTCTCTGGCATTCCTCAAAACCTAACTATTAGAAGGCCGAGAATGGAAGTTTGGGTGAAAACTTGTGTCATTTCTACAAAGACGAAGTTTAAAACTGCAAACCTTCATTTAACGTGGATTTCTGAACGGCCTCAAATCTCCGCAGAGAACCTTTCAACACCCCCAGACTAAGTCGGTTGTCTCTTTTAAGAGCTACCCGAACAGCCTGGTGCTGGAGTGACAGCCCGGGGAGGTTCTGTTTGTGAATGCAGCACACACTCGCTGGCCAACGGCACTGGCTGGAAGCCCTTATCGCAAATAAAACTATTTTTGTGCCGTTTCTATTTTTCACTTCAACGTCACCAGCTCTTCCCGACGCGGGGCCTGTCAGGCGCTGTGCCGCCCCGGCGCTGCCTGTCAGGAAGGTCAGCCGCCAGTACCTTCCAGTTGGGTCCCAGGGGGCCTCGCTTGGTCTTGACTGACTGGAATAACGCTGGGTCTTCATCGGCTTTGTAGTCCTGCAAAACAAAACAAAGTCAGGGGAAGGGAGAAAACCAGAGAGAAATTTCAACCTTGCCACAACACAGCAGCCCTCTCTGCAGCTACTAGGACATGACAGAAACCAACCCGTCTCGCCCATGCCAACAGGGCAGGAATACAAGGCGACTCCTGGATGCCCCCCACTTGGCTCTCTCCACTGCACACTTCTGCACCGTTTTAAATTCTGTATAATGAGGACTAATACAGACCTTCAGATTAGCAGCATACCAATGAGAAAGCTAGCTCCAAGAACCAATCTTCCTACGTTTTCTTCCAACATTTTCATACAGAAGTAACACTGTTGCAATGACACTGGAGTAACACCCGCCCAAGAGCAAGTGCCGTGGAAAGGACAGAGAAAGGGCCACTCTGCAGGGTCCCCGGTGTCCTCACAAAGGCAGCTGGGTGTGTGGAGCCGCTCCGGCCAGGGGGCCGGCTCTTCCCTCTCCCTTGCTGACACAAGTGCGGGACCTGGCTTTGTCAGTCCCACCCCATCCCAGATGGCAAGGAGGGGCTTGCGATTTTTCTAATGGGAACACCAGTTAGTTCTATCATGTCATGGGGGGATGGCCTGAAAGCCTGGGCTGGATGTAAAAGTTTAACACGCGTATATTCTAGTTTGCCAGCCCCTTCCGGTGAGAATGGAGAAAATGGTAGGAAATAACCTTTTAAATCTGATCTGTTTTGCAAAACATCTTTCTGTCACTATATGCACGAGCACGTATAACCTGAAGATCGAAGTTACAAATTAGGAGCCCAGAGAGAGAGTACAGCAGGTAAAGCACTTGCTTTTGGTTGTGGTCAACCCAGGTTCGATCCCCACCCAGCACCCTGTATGGTCCCCTGAGCATTGCCAGGAGTAATCCCTAATGCCAGAACCAAGAAGCGCCAAGCAAAGTCAGGAGAAGCCCCCAAATCAAAAGAATTTAAAAACTACTGGGGCTAGAGAGATAGTACCTTGGGTTATGGTGCTAGCCTGGCACACAGCTGACCTGGGTTTGATCCCTGGCGTCCCCTATGGCCTCACAGCACCACCAGGAGTGGTCCCTGAGCCAGGAGAAAGCCCTGCGCACTGCCAACCTAAATGAAAGTTAGAACTACTATGGACAAGACGATGTCCAGATTTAAATAAATGAGCAGCAATAGTAACAGTGAAGAGAGATCAGCTGAGATATTACAGAGGGGGAATGTTCCTTTCTAAATCAGCACAGGATTCCTTCCAGGCAGCTGGGGAGGGACCGGGTTCTTTGGAGGAACAAGAAGGCACGTAGGAAAAATCATTTATTCTAGATAAAAGACCAATGTAAACACTGAATATACTGTCAACTAATACTAATTTTCATAAAGCAAAGCAAACAAATTGAGAAGCAGCCAATGAAGTCTCACCAGTTACCTATGTTTACAGAAATAATTTATGAAAAATTTTAGATACTACGTGAGAAGGGCAAAAGCATTGAGGTATGGGTATAAAATAAATTTTTCCATCAGAAAAGTAAGTAGGTAACGACGGAACCTAGGAAAACAACCTGTCCAAAGACTGTTCAGGAAGGCGCTATAAAGAAGTCCAACTCTGGGCTTGATTACACTAGCAAGCCAGCACTTCACACCAGATCTCCCTGTTTTACATGTGTGACACAGAATCACAAGTTGAGTCAAGAAAGCACAGGAAAAAGAAACGAGGATGAACAGACGAGGAGTTGGAGGACTGGACTTCACGTACCTGGCCACACAAACAGTTCAGTTATTGCCAAGAAAGGAAATCTTAATCCCACTTTAGAGCCACCCCTTGAACATTAAGAAAAAAAATTAAAAACTACTGCTAAGAAAGGAATCAACTGTTTCATGTGACGTGGACTCCCAGTGAGACAGAAGCCATTCTGCTAACATTAAAAACAAAACAAGTGTGTAAACCATTTTCTTCTCTATCCCAGACTTACAAGAAAAACCCAGAGCCCAAATTAAAAGTATTGCATCAAACCACCACTTCTGACATCATTTCCTTCAACCAAAGTCTAAGTCTATTTCTTTTTTTTTTTTGCTTTTTTTTTTTTGGTGATGCACAGGGGTTACTCCTGGCTCTGCACTCAGGAATTACTCATGGCGATGCTCAGTGGACCATATGGGAAGCTGGGATTTGAACCCGGGTCGGCCGCGTGTAAGGCCCTACCCGCTGTGCGCTATCGCTCCAGCCCCCTCTAAGTCTATTTCTTGAGCAATTGCTACACAGGGAAGAGGGTCTGAGGATGTGAGGAGAAACACACACACACACACACACACACACACACACACACACACACACGAAATCTCAGGGATATAGTTAGCTGCCAACAGAGTCTGGAAAGAAATGAATTCTGGTCAGAACTGAAACCAACTGACATCGGCCGAAAGAAAATGCATTTTTAAATCGAGTTTTAAACCTCAGTCAAAATACAAAATCTTGTTAGGTGTTACAAATGTTTTTTATGATTGAGCAGTAATTATCTGATAATGCCTGGAGGCAGGGGCAGTGTTCGGCAGTTCTTCACGTCTGACAGAACCCCCTCGCCCCGCGCCCTCTTCACTAACTGGGGAATGACCTCATGCAGCAAGACTCCCCAACGTTTCTGGATTCCCTGCTTGTATGTTTCGTGAAACCTGTGATCTACGAGGTCTGGCTTGACTCGCACAGTAAATGGCACTTTTCCTCAACCTCAGAGGCCATCAGAGGATGCGCCACGACTTTACGTACCATTCATTGAGAAGGAAAACACTCAGCCAATAAAACAGGCCCTAACTGGAAACCAAATCCTGATTTTTGAATGTATAAGATGTAAGGGGGAGAAGACAGAAGGAATCTGAGAATTGATGAAATACAGATTGTTCTGTAAATTTGCAAACTGCTTGCTTTAAGAGAGGGAAAAAATAAAAAACAAAATTCACAAGCCCAAATTCGCACAAATAGCAGTAGAGCTAATGGAAAAAATAACAATAATTAAAAAAAAAAAAAAAACCACTGATGGTCTAAGTTACGATTAGCCCATACGCCAAGAATTAACTTAAGAAAGAAAAGGGGTTTGGGGGCTGGAGTGACAGCACAGTGGGTAAGACACTTGCCTTGCACGCTGCCAACCCAGGTTTTATCCCCGGCATCCTACCAGTTCCCCTGAGCACCACCAGGAGTGATTCCTGAGTGCAGAGGCAGGAGTTACAACCTCAGAGCATAGCCAGGTGTGGACCAAAAACAGAATACCAAAAAGGAAAAGGAGGAAAAGAATGGGAAAGAAAAGAGATGAAAAGAATGGAGGGAGGGAGGGAGGGAGGTAGGGAGGGAAGGAAAAGAAAAAAGAAAAAAAATGAGCTTGCCCTAAACAGGGGCCACTGGCATTCATCCCCGTGCGGGTGAATGAATCCAGGATGTGACTCACCTCGATGACAGGGCGGAGCTCGATTATGCATCAGTGACAGTAGAAATGTAAACAGACAGACTGAACTTCTCTGTCAATCCTTCCCAAGTCCAGTCCCATAGGAGCATGAAATCTGAGGGATCCTTACTAACCCTGCGGCATGATCAAGTAAGAGTGTAAGAGCTTTCCCAGTATGATCCGACAAGGACACTGTCCGAGTCCACTCCTGGCCCCTCTGTACCCGCGCCAAGTGTTCTCGGAGAGAATTTTCCCAACCCCCGGAGCTTGTGGAACTACGGGTGTGAACAGAAACCCGACGCTATCACCTCGTTTTAGAGGGGTCTAAAACCACATCCAGGAAGGGGGTGTCGTGGCCCACGGCCCTGGCTTCACGGCAAGCCTTCCGAGGCTCTGAGGACTCAGGGCTCATTCCGGCGGCTCCACGCAGGAGGACACTCTGGACAGCCATGTCACACCCGTTTCAAAAACACCAAGAAGCATACGCACACGGACACCAAAGATCCCGTCCGGCATTTGCGTGCACGTATGAAATATCACACATATGTATATGCACGTATCTCCACAGCTACATCTTTTCTCCCTACCTTTCTTCTCGAGTCAAAAGTGGGGAGCCCTGAAGAAACACTGAAAATATAATAAAGCCCAATTATTCACAATAGCACCTTAACCTTGACAGACGAGGAAAATACATCTTGTCAAAACCTAGGAATTTTGTGCATTTTAAAAAAGTGTTAGTTGAATACGTAAATGTTTAATCAGTTGAATGAAGCAGCAAGATATTAAGAAGCAGGTGTAGCTTTAACAGCCTCCGTTTTGTCCCCCAGTAACAAACATTTAATACTATGAGCGGTATCTCCTTGGCTACAATTTTATTACGGAATATCTAGCTGGGTCTTTCTATATTTGAAAACCGGCCGATTTATATCCATATCACAATGAACAAATATATTCCTTCATGTATGACAGTTTCAGCATACAGAATGCAACCTCAGCTACCAATTATAGCTGCAAATGAGCAATAGTGTGGAATGAGACAGCCTGCTGGCTTTGTTAGTATTCTGTCTCCTTTGGGATCCCATGGGGAAAGGGGAGGCTCTGATGAAGAGAAGCCCTTGGCTCATGGTTTATTGTGCTTGCCACCAGCTGCAGACTTCTCATCTCATTAGCTCTTTTAGAATACCGTGGGTGAAGACAGCTGTAGCCTACTTGAGTCTTCAGCTCCTGGGTATTCTGAAGGCTGAATTTGCTATGCACTTTCTGTAATCCTTAGGAAAAAAAAAAAAAAAAGAAAGCAAATTCACCAGGCCAAGGAAATGTGTTTTTAAAATGAGTTTTAAAATCGTATTTAAAAAAGTAGAAAAACCTTATTGCTGAGGTGCGTTGTGTTTGAAAATCTTTATGATCAAATTTTAATTGTCTGTACCATGCCCAGAGGCCTCGCCAGGACAAGGGCTCAGGGACGCCATCATTATCGAGTTAGGTGTGATGTCCCTGGGTACCGCCTGCTCCACCAACACTCCGCACGGCCACCGGGAAGCACAATGGCATCAGCATAAAGTAGACTCAGATTAGAGTTCACGCGCTACTATCTAATTGAAAACTCGCATTTCAGTGAAAACAGGGGCAAGTCAAAGGCAAGACACCCTTTGGAGAACAAATAAGATATGGTAAGTAAATGGATTATACAGTCTCCATGCTGGAGTCACGGAACACATTCATTAAATTCTTATAAATTACTAGTTTCTGTCACTGGAATGCAGAAGTTGCACGACCTCTCGGGTGTACATCTGTTACCAGCGGCGGCTCTCAATAGAAACTCTCAACAGAAACTAGATTCATTTTGGAGACAAAGAATATTAGTTTTACTCTTCTTTGGGCTTCGTGGCCGTCCCTCCAAATGCAAGCACACAATCTGCACCGGGCCTTGCGGTCCTGAAACCCAGATTCAATTCATGATTACAAGTGGGGAAGTGAGAAGGAGGTGGGAGGCATGCTGGTAGTTTCTTGGTAGCTGGTGGAAAAAGAAAGAGGGGCCCAGAAACAGAGACCTCCCAGCTGGAAGAAGTGTAAGCCACGAAAAAGAGGGCCCGGGCAGACACTAACAAGCCCCGACACCGTTTATGAAAGTCATTCCCTCCTTTGCCTGCCTCCCCACCCAAGAAAAGAAAAGAAAAGAAGAGAAAAGAAAAGAAAAGAAAAGAAAAGAAAAGAAAAGAAAAGAAAAGAAAAGAAAAGAAAGAGGAGAAAAGAAAAGAGGAGGAAGAAAAGAAAAGAAAAGAAAAAAGAAAAGAGGAGAAAAGAAAATAGGAGAAAGAAAAGAAAAGAAAAAAGAAAAGAGGAGAAAAGAAAAGAGGAGAAAGAAAAGAAAAGAAAAGAAAAAAAGAAAAAAAAGAAAAGGAGAAAAGAAAAGAGGAGAAAGAAAAGAAAAGAAAAAAAGAAAAAAAGAAAAGGAGAAAAGAAAAGAGGAGAAAGAAAAGACAAAAAGAAAAGAAAAGAAAAGAAAAGAAAAGAAAAGAAAAGAAAAGAAAAGAAAAGAAAAGAAAAGAAAAGAAAAGGAAAAAAGTGGGCGACGACAGGAAAATTCTGCAGCGTGAACCCACGGGCATGAGAGGGGTGTCGGGCAATGCCGCCTTTCGTGAACATCCGCTTTACTGCAGCGTCAGGTGATCAATGAGGCTCCTGTTAAAGCACCCCCTAATCACTGATTTTAGAATGTAACACAGGGCACCTCTGCTCAGCTCGGCAAAGACTGTTTCTGCCAATCACACCCTTGAAATGCTTGTGTTTTTTTTTTAAGGCCACGATGGAGGGAAAAGCAGAAAACGATGTGAAGATAAGACAAACCTCACTTACTATCATTGCCCTGCATTTTGTAATATGATGGCATGAAGAAAACTCAAAGAGTTTCTGGATCCTATCAATGTTGGCCCTAGCTACTATCTAACTAACTGGTGCTGGCAAAACTCAAGCCAGACTCCACTAAGGAAATATTTGCATTAAATTCTGCAATAGCAACAAAATAGCGTGCAAAGAGAAATAACATTTACTAACTTGTTTAAGAAGCTCATTTCGACAGTTATTTTCAAATGAGCAGCTTTCTTTTCTATTTTTAATTATATCTCCCCAGTGACTCCTCACCCTTTCGGGTTCCCGCAGAGTACCATTAATATAGTATAAGTAAACCTTATTAATTCAGGTCCTACCACCTTGGAATTCATAATAATTCGGACAGGAGCTGGACTGAAGTTTATCTTTGCATGATCTATGAAAAAAAGATTTGCTACACAAATTAATAGAGTAACAAGATCTCAGGAGGGCTGTTTAAACAGTTCAGAAGTGTTTTAGAGCAATTCAGAAGCATTCATTTGCATATAATTATTATGCTAATTACAAATAATTCTTATCTATTCATTAAAGTAGATTCCCAAAGGGCCACTAATTGTCAATAACTTGTTGGCCTAGTTTCTGTTACTGAATGTACCTCAGAGGAACAAAACAGCGTTAAAAAATATTCTCTAATTCAGCCCTCTTGTTTATCCTTACTGGCTTTCCACCAATGAATCCTAAAGGCTGAATTTTTTAAAACTGCTGCACTGAGAACGGAGAAATGCAGCAAAACCTAGACTCCTGATGCACAGAACGCTGTCTGGGTAATCCTTCTAATTTCAGAGAGACCCTGCATGGAGAAACGGGGTGGCGTGGGCCCTGGACGGGGAAGGGGTGCTCAACAGAGCTGGGCCCGAAAGCAGAGCCCAGGGCACGAGGAACACGGCGTTTATGAAGGCAGGTAGATAGATTCCTGACCTCAGGAAGGTGACAAATGGAGAGAGAAAGAAAGTGAAATTTTAGTTACATAACTTAAATTTTAAAAAAAATTTACAAAATAAATTAATAAATTATAAAATAAACTGTAAAATAAATTGTAAAATAAAATAAATTACAAAAGCCTGATGTAGTAAGACTCTACACCGTAGAACATAGTAAGGGAAGCAAGTATTCCCGCTCCAGGAAGAGATGTGCAGGTAAGGCCCAAAGCCGGAAACCCTGGAGGGTTAGGGGGTGGGGTGAGGTGGGGTGGGGCAGGATGGGTGTGGGGTGGGGTGGGGTAGGGGTGGGTGGGTCGGATGGATCGGGTATGGGTTCCCTAGGCTCCTGGACAGCCCCAGGGCCTGCAGGGCAGGGGGTTGACCCGTGGTTCTTGCATAAATGTATCATCGATTTCTTACTGTAGCATATTAGCATCATGTCAACAGATGATAGCGTTCAAAAATGGTATTTTAAGCTCAAGACACTGCAGAAATTTTTTTTTTTTTCTTTTTGGGTCACATCTGGCGATGCACAGGGGTTACTCCTGGCTCTGCACTCAGGAATTACCCCTGGCCGTGCTCAGGGGACCATATGGGATGCTGGGATTTGAACCCGGGTCGGCCGCGTGCAAGGCAAACGCCCTACCCGCTGTACACTGCAGAAATTTTAACCAAATGAATATATTCCACTTTGCTAAAAGTGTAACTATCTAAACACCTGTCATTTTAAGTTAGGAACACACACCCAGACTATGTTCAGGAAAGTCCAGAGAGAAAAACACTCTTTCTTCCGGTGACGGGGACGTCAGGGGGCAGGTGAGCGGCCTCTCTCTCCAGCCAGACGCCCTCTGGAGCAGCTGCTTCCGAGTACCAGCACCCCAGGCAGCCCGTTAGCACTCATTAACATCCAATAGGAAACAACTGCTGACAATATTAATCATTACAAGTATCAGCACCACCAGGGTGACAAATGAAACCCCTGATCACCAATTCCACGCCCTTGGCTACTCGGGAAAGCTGGTGCTCAAATGCCCCTGCGGAAACACGGGCTAATCAGGCTATTTTGCTGCAAAGACGAGATGGGACTCATCTGCAATCAGCCTGTACCTGAAAGAATCTCGGTGGCCCCACCCCGAGCGCTGACTTCCTTAAAAATATCATTGGCAGCTCAAAAAAACTCTTTCTCTTCTCTGGCATTCTTTTGTCCAGAAAATTAAGTGGTTCTACTTCAACCCCTTGACTTTCTTCCTTTTAAAACAAGATTAGTAACACATTAAAATTAATAATAATAATAATAAATAATGGGTTCTAAGTGAGAAATTATTCAGTGCTAAATGTTTGTATGTGCAACGTTTCTTAAGAGACCTGTAACATCTCCGCTGAAGTTTACAGGCACGAAACAGGCAATCTGTTCCATTCCCACAAGAGGGCACTGCCACCCAACGAGGCCCTCCACGAGGGGGGAGATCCCCCGAACCCACTGCGAGCACACACCAAGTGTTCTCAAAGCAGCCGACCACGCGCGGCTGCAGGGGAGGGGGGCGGGGGGATATTTTCATGGTTCCTTTCGCTAGGAAGCAGTCTTCCTGGTGGGACGGGGCGAGAAACCTTCCTAACTCACACCAGAGGTCAGCTTCCCAGAGGAGTCAAGGTGAGATGTGAGGAGGGTTTGACAAGCGAAAATTCTCTGGGCAAAAGAAAAATCTCACTGCTACCTCAAAACCTGCGTTTGAGCTGGCTTGCTTTTTCTTTCCACGGTTCAAAAGTGGTTTTAAGTTTGAAGCTGGGCCATAATTCTCACATCTTTATGAGGCACACACTTTAATAAAGAGCTTTTGGCACCCCCGGCGCCCCCCACCCCGCCACACACACACACACACACACACACACACACACACACACACACACACACACACACGAATTTTAAAAACCTTCCAGGCTGAACTGAGTGTCTGAGTTAACGTTCACGGCCGAGGGAGGAGGCACTCTCTGGCATCGGTGTCTGCTCGCCCTCCGGAGAGCCACCAGGAGAAGCACTGGCAACCACAGGCTCTCCTCGGACTCTGGCCGCCAGCCACCACCTTCTAGTAAACAAAAGCTCTTTCAGAGCAGAACTGGGTAGCCACCCACTGCTCGGTGCTGGGAAGCAGAGGGCCCTTCTTTGGAAGTAAGAAGCAACAGTTGGAACAAAACGAACCCCTCAAATGTTATTCTGATCAATCTGAACAGAACAAGCTGCAGGGATAGTCAGTGCTGGCCATTTCGGCCCGTCATCTGCCCAAGGTTAAGAAGGAAGAGCTCTTAGGTCGACTTTATAGAGTCATTTTGGGCCGGAGAGACAGAAGGATGGGGAACAGGCTTGCTTTGCATGCGGTCCACTCGGGTTCCATCCCTGGCACATACGGCCCCTGCTAGGAGCACTGAGTGAGGAGTAAGCCCAAAGCACTGCTGGGTGTAGCCCCACTCTGGCCCAAACAAGAAGAATAAGCTAGACAAGGACCCGAAAAGTACAGAGCTGGTCACGGCACTGGCCCTGAGGGCAGGTGACCCCCAGTTCAACCCACAGTATCGCAGATGGCCCCCCAAACACCACAGGGAGTGATGCCTGAGCACAGAGCTGGGATTAAGTCCTGAGCACAGTCCCCAAAACAAACAGAAAACCAAAGTATAAAAACGCAAATCTACTTACAAACTACTTTAAAAGTCTAGTTTATGATTCTGAGACTTCTCGAGAATTCTGAAGTTCATGTGGCCAAGACTGCACAAATACGTAACATGTGCGTGCTGGCTTACAGAATCTACCATCAAAAGAACAGATATCCTCCCACCGCCGAGATGTGATCCCGGGGGCCGCACGTATGTGCGGCCTCTCCGCAGCTGTACAAGCGTGAATCCAGACCCAGCAAAACCTCTTTCGGTGTGAGCAACTCCTCACAGAATGTCTCCAGCCTGAGAACTAAGCCTCGGCCCCGTGCCCGCCCGGGAGGGGAAAGGTATTTCTCTCTCTCGCCTCTTTCTCTCCGGGGATGAAGGGCGCGGTGGCCGCCATATTAAGACGACCACAGATTGGTCGTTCAAGCCTGCAATTATCTAATATCTGGAAGAAATCTCCCTGGACTTCTTGTTAAAGTACAGAAATTCAAAACCGCGCGGCCGCTACCGCGGCCGCGCGACCTTATTTGTTTTCACAGTAGGTTTGAATCTAGTGGGGTACTCCTAACAACAATAGTGAGGTTTGTGTTGAAATATTGAATGTAACCAAAGTAAACAGAATGTAAAATGAAACTTATCAGTTACAAGGCAGGGGGTGGGGGGGCAGGATGGGAGGTGTACTGTGTGGGTTTTTTTTTTTTTTTGGTGGTGGTATATGGGCACTGGTGAAGGGATGGTTGTTTCAGCATTGTATAACTGAGACCTAAGCCCGAAAGCATTGTAATCTTCCACACGGTGATTTAATAAAATAAAATAAAATTAAAAAAAAAAAAAAAAAAAAGAACAGATATGCCAGAACCCTTCCCCCAAACAGGAAAGTGATCTCCGCTCGAGGTGTGGCTGACGGAAACGTGCAGGTCTAAATAAATCAGACGGGTCTCCGCTTTCCAAGGCCGACGTTTAGGAAAAATTATCTTTTTTAAAGAGTAGTTAACTTTTTATGGGAGGATCAGACTGCTTAGCACCCAAGTGATGGGAAGGCGCACTCCAAATGAACCCTTTGGGGAGCCAGAGAGAGCCATCGGCTGGGGGACCCGTGTGGCAGACAGGATGCCTGCGTCCAAACTGCCACACTGCACGGTCCCAAGTGCTGCCTGCAGCGACCCTGGGACCAAGTGTACAAACACCACGAAGTGTGGCCCAAAACCCAAGGGAAACACCAGCACAAGCCTGTGCATTCACCTCCACAGGCCAGTGGGGCCTTGGGGAGCAGGCACCGCTGAGCGCGACAGGCCACACAGACGGATCAGGACCAGGACCAAGGAATGGTCAACATCGCGAGGCCCGAGAGAAACAAGCCCCTTCCTTGACGTCGGTCACGTCTTCAGACACCCGCGAGGAGCCCCCCAAGCCCGTCGGTGCCACCCGGGGAACGCACAGAGGCAGCAGCTCTTCAGGCACGGCCCCCGAGGGGGAACAAGGCCAGGCACGGGTTCGGAGGCACACACTCCAAGTCTCAGTTCTATACCGGTTTCTGGTGGCAGCTGGTGGGGCTCTGGGCGCACCCCTGGCAATGATCATGGGGCACGCAGCGCCGCTGGGATCAAGGCAGGTGAGCTGCACGCAAGGCAAGCGCCTCACCTGTTCTCTCTCCCGGCCCCACGACACTCTGAGCCCTGCCTCTGACTGCAGCCTAACGTTGGTCTCTATGGGCTGAGAAACACCTCCACCCTAAGCAAGCACCAGAAGGCACCAACTCGAAGACACTTGGAAACACTCGAGGGAGAAACTCTATGACACTTAGAAACACTTTAGGGACAAACTCTAAGACACTTAGAAACACTTTACCATGCTCAATGATTAGGAACCCTGCAGATTCTTTAGAAAGATACTATTGCTTTTTTATCTGGGAGGAAAAAGTCCTTATCAACCCAGAGAAAACAAAGTTTTGTAAATATTTGTTAAACGAACAATGAGAACATGAGTGATGTTCTTGGTAAATGACCACATCAAAATATATCTTGGGCTGGAGCAATAGTACAGTGGGTAGGACATTTGCCTTGCACGCAGCTGACCTGGGTTCAATCCCCAGCATCCCATGTGGTCCCCCAAGCACCGCCAGGAGTAATTCCTGAGTGCAGTCAGGAGTAACCCCTGAGCATCATTGGGTGTGACCCCCAAAAATATATATATATAGATAGGCCAGTAGATAGATAAGTTAGGGTTCTGATCCTTTTACTCTGGGGCGCGCGCTTACATGCAGATTTCAAAATATGCCAGAATGCGGCAGTAATGGAAGGTGACCAGAGGTGGTCACTGATGAGAACTGGCATTTGGGGATACTCAGAAGAGTACTGGAAAAGCAGGTGAGTGGCTGTTTTAAGGAAATGAAATTTTCTCTTAACAAACTACAAAGGAAAGAACATACAGGACAGGATTCCTCAGCCTGTGGGTCCCTGGGCCCCCAAGGGGAGCAGAAGTAAAACTGGTGCCAACGGGAAGCCACAGCATGAGACTAGGGCCTAGTGGCACGACGAGGGCACAGGGAAGAGGCTGGAAGGGACCCCC
Organism: Sorex araneus; assembly: GCF_027595985.1. Lineage (NCBI taxonomy): Eukaryota > Metazoa > Chordata > Mammalia > Eulipotyphla > Soricidae > Sorex > Sorex araneus. The sequence continues at coordinate 15,567,045 of NC_073310.1, forward strand.
GGCTGGACTCGGGCGGAGGAACACTGGCACGGAGAGGAGGTGTCGCATGGCCGGAAGCCGGCCAGCAGCCCTGTGGGCGAGTCCTGGCTTCCCTTCCACGGCTTAGCGGCTCAGGGGACGGCCATGCAGCGAAAACGCTCTCGGAAATTCCTTCCTGCTCCTGAACTTTACAGTCCCCACTATCAATCGAGTACGAGGGTCTGAGCCGCTTAAATGGGGGGCTCTGGCCCCAGGTGGGGTCACAGAACTGAATGTCAGGGTCACAACATTCCACCATGAAGGTTCCCACACGTGCAATCGCCAAAAACTCACTGAGCCCATTTCTGGGCAATGTAAAGGGGTCCTGAGAGGGGAAGTTTCCGCAGTCCCGTGCTTGTGCACCCTCAGGACCCCGCAAGGCCCACAGAGAGCTCCGGAACCTCCTCGGACCCTGCACCGGGCAGTAAGAACCTGCGGTCCCCAGGGAGGACCCTGTGCTTGAAGGGAAGGGGCGGGAGTGCTCAGCGGGAGTCACGCCCCAGAGTCAGCGCTGCCCCCACGGAGGGTCCCGAGGCCCGGGAAAGAGTCTCTCTAACTCCCGAAGAATGTTCAGAACTGCGCCCGTAGGCAGGCCCTGCCCACCACTGTGAGTCACACAAGTGCTGTCTTGTTTGCGGCCACACTGGGCTGGACCCCAAAGGAGACCAAACAAGGACGCTGGGCGAGCCAGCTCGAGTGCAGTGAGGGAGGCTGAGCCGCCCTCCGGGAGGCGCCTACATTCCCTGGGGTGCCCGGGGAGCAGAGCCACCCCTGGCTTCAGGAGCGCCCCCGAGAAGCTTCCGGAATACTCGTTTGGGTGGAAAGAGGCGGCCCTGAGCAGCGCCGAGTCCAGCACAAGGAAGACTCAGAGCCACAGAGGAAGGAAGGGTCTCAGCTCGGTGGAGCCAGTCTCAGGGCCGAGGGGTGGGCCGGGGGGGCGCCATGGCATGGACCTCACACTGTGGGACCCCGTCCCCCTCATCAGCAAGTGGTTCACACGAGGAAAGGAGGCAGGGGAGAGAGCAAAGACTGTGGCCAACGGACATGGCAGTCACACTCCAAGGAGACACGGTGGGGGACGGCGCTGGGGAAGGAGCTAAAGAGACAGGCAAGTGACGTGAACGAAACGTGCGCTCTAGGCTGAGAGGACCAATGGTACCGGGGCCCTTCCGCACTCGGGGACAGGATGCCAGGAAGGACGCGCCACCTGGGTGTGGCCTGCACATCCGCGCTGAGAGCCAGGGACACGGGGGCACCCAGCCCCAAGCCTGGTCAGAATTGTCTGTAGTGACCCAGCACCAAGGGTACAAACAGGGCCATGCTGGGCTTGGGAACACGCCACCAGGAACACCGATTCGCAACAAATCAATACATTCTATACACTGAAACAAAAAAGGGGGGGTGACACCCACATAGGATGGGGTAGGGGTGCCTGGGGCCACAGCTGGCACTGCTCAGAGGCTACTCCTTGCTGTGTGCTCAGGGGTCATTCTCAGCAGTGTTCGGGGAACCGTGTGGTCCCTAACCCAGCCAGGGATCGAACCTAGGCCTCCTACAAGCCAAGTATGCATCCGACCTCGCGCACTTTCTCTGTGTAGTTTTTAAACCACACCACCCCCGAATTCAATATTTCTACATCATTAATATTTGCTTATCAGTGACATCTAAAAAGAAATCACCATAGAATTTTTAGTCCTGTGAGATTTAAAATATTGGACTAAACATTTCTACTAAGGGGGGAAAAAACCTTAGACATCACAGAAATCCAGTCCCAGCGCAGGCCCCGCGGAGGGAGATGGACACAATCCTTTCTGGTTACACATAAATACCTAAGAATATGGTTCCAATTTCTTTCCTCTCTTTTTTAAACTGTACTCATTTTCTTTCAAATTACTTCCAAAAACGAAGGTCCCTCTGATGTTAATCGTGTGTACACTTCGGCTTACACTTTAAAGAATCCTCCTCTCCTGGGAAGTGACTCTTGTATACAAATCATGGAACGCTACTTAGACAAAGTGCTGGAGATGATTAAAAGCGGCCAGATTCGAATTTATACCTTAAAAAAGAGCAGGAGCAGATGTCAATGGACTCATCTGTATATGGTTTGAAAATGAGGGGAAGATATGCATGTGCATTTCATCAGGACACTGAAAGAATTCTCAGCTATCTGACTGTGGCTGCGTAGCAGCGACAACTCTGGAAATCAAGAAACTTCAAAACTGGTCTCAGTAGACCCCCATCGGCATCTCAGACCCTCGCCGGCCCAGTCAAGCTTCTAGGTCACGTCCAAACCCCGTACTCCCAAGTTCACTGATCAGTGCTTGCACCCTGACGAGCACGGCCACGGGAGTACTGTAGCTCAGGCTGTACACACACAAACCTCCCGTCACCGGTGAGGGTTGGCAGAGAGGAAAGAGCAACACCGAGTCTTCCCCTCAGACACCTTCTAGCAGGTCGACGACAATCCCCTCAGCGCCCAGCAGATACGCGGGAAGCCACATGGAAGCCCACCAAGTTCAGCGGGTGAAAAGAACAGCCCAGAAGGCTCCACTGGCACTGGCCAGCCCTGCACCTCTCACAGGCAGACACTAACGACACCACGTGGAGCGTGTCTAATGGTGGTACAGGCAGTCAGGAGAGACAGCCATGAAAACACGAGAGGTAAGTAAAGCACGAAAAGCTCACCAGACGACCTAAGACGCCAAGTAACAGCTGCATCAAGCCGAGATGCAGGAAACCTCTAGAAAACAGGAGATGAGAAAAAATCTGAGGAGAGAATTAGGGGACAAAGTCAAATAGAATAATATAAAAATCAAGAGTCCTTGAGAAACAGAAAGCCAGAAATAAAAAAGAATGTAAGAAACATGAGTCTCTGAGACAGGAAGGTGAAGAACCATTAAAGAAACCAGGTAAGGGGGATGAGCGATAGCACAGCAGGGAGGGTGTTTGCCTTGCACGCGGCCGACCCGGGTTCGATTCCCAGCATTCCATATGGTCCCCTGAGCACCATCAGGAGTAATTCCTGAGTGCAGAGGCAGGAGTGACCCCTGTGCATCGCCAGGTGTGACCCAAGAAGAAGAAAAAAAAAAGCAACCAGGTAAGAATTTCCCAGAGTCGGGGCGTGCAGGCGCCCAGACCAAGAGAGCCCCGAGTTCTCGTGCGTACAGACCCGAAGGGAACTTCTCCAAGCCGTGCTGTAAGCAGAATGACAGAAGCCAAAGACAGAGCACGGAAAGCAACAGGATCAAAGAAGGAGCTTCCACACAAAGCCAAGTCCAAAACACTCATGGCATATCTGGCACATGAAACCCCTTGGTTCAGAACAGAATGGAGGGATACAATGAAGGAAAAAGAAAAACCAAAAAACCTTGAGACTCTAGTGACAGCAGAGCAAGGAAGTCACTTGCCCTGCACGTGTCCGACCTGGGACTGATCTCCGGCAGCCCAGATGGCCCGCCGAGCACTCAATCACTCAGGCCTGACTGACCCCCGAGTGCAGAGCCAGGAGTGACCCATGAACACTGCTGGGTGCGGCAACCCCCCTATTATTTTTTTAATCTGCTTATTTCTAGCTAGCTCAGAATTTTACACTAAAATACTGGATGTATTTATTTTGAACACTATGCCTAGTCAAAAAGGTGATTTTTTTTTACATCTAGAGATTATTCCTTTCTTTTACTTATTAATGCAGATGCCGAATTATCTATGCTATAGTATTGTCTAACATTATCTAAACCAACATTAACTTTTTAAGATAAAACACAGTTGTATAAGCCTGACAGGACTTTCCTTTAAAATTATTTTTTCATTCACTTCTCACTCATACTAAACAGTGTAACTGTAGGACTCATCTAGTTCATGTATGTTTTTAAATGTATTGGCATAAGACTGTTTATACCAACTATATTTTTAAAATTTCTCTCTCCCTATATATATCGGTAAATAAAGATGCAGTAAAAAAGTGTTCAGCTTATTGATTTCTTTCTACTTGTGAGGAATTTCTCAAGTTCATCTTTATTCATCTGTATCTGTGTAGTGTCAGCACCTCCACAATCACGTAAGATCCCTCTCCTATGCAGGCCATAAAGAAACACAGTAAAAGAACGACAAATGGACAAAGGTGTCCGAATTGGAGACTCGTGTCCACAGAGCTGAGTTCGGGGAGGCGGTGGGGGTGGGTGGGAGAGGTCCTGGAGTTGGGAGGGAAAGGGACACTCTCGCTGGCGAGTGCTGGAATGATGTAGGCAGGAAAATCTAATTCTAAGTGTTGTAGACCAATTGCCTCACTAAAAATGGTTAAAAAAAAAAAATTAAAACTTATATTCTAGTGTCCTATACAGAATACTCTGATTCACACAATAATTTAACTATGACACTTTTCAATCTGTAAGGCATTGTTGCTCACTTTAAAATCACTGACAGGGGGTGCTGGAGCAATAGCACGGCGGGTAGGGCATTTGCCTTGCACGCGGCCAACCTGGGTTCGAATCCCAGCATCCCATATGGTCCCCTGAGCACTGCCAAGGGTAATTCCTGAGTGCAGAGCCAGGAGTAACCCCTGTGCATCGCCGGGTGTGACTCCAAAAGGCGAAGAAAAAAAAAAAAAGAATCACTGACAGTTTTCAGATTTAAAGGAAAGTCATATGCTACATTATCTATTTACATAATATTTGTTGTATTATAGGGAAAAAATTACTCTGAAAACCAGAAGACAAATGGCAGAAATGAAAGACTCATATATAACCGAAATTCTTCAAATAGCACTGCCATTAAAACCTTACAGATCCAACAGAACCCCTGTCAAGATCCCAATGGCAGCTTTTGGAAAAGAAAAGAAATCCCTGTAAGACACAAATCCTGGCAACGAAGAGCAGGAGGCATCACACTTTGTGATCTCGGCCTGAACAGTAAAGCTGGTTATCACAGTGGCGCAGAGATACACCAGCAGACCAGTGGGACAGAGCTGGGAGCCCCCAAACTCCAATGCTACACCCCTGACCCACTAGTACGTATCAAAGGAGAGAGAGGACTCGGCAGATGACAGGCAAGTTCTTCGGTAAGCAGCTCAGGGTAACCGGACGCTCGCCTCTGCAGAGTGGCATGCACGCTCACAAGCCTCGGAGGGAACGAAATCCATCCGAGATGCGAAGCCATCACCTCCCTAGGAGGGGCTGAGCAAGCGGCCCGGCGGCCCCGGGCTCGGGCTCTCCAGGCGGGAGTGGGGTCAGCCCCTCAGCATCCACTGAACTGCAGGATGTGACCCAGAGCCACACAGGAGGCGCACCGTCCCCCCCCCCCCCCCCGCCCCAAACTCCTAGGAGAAAATAGAGAAGCTCCTTGAAATGGGTCTTGGTAGTGCTTTTTTGGGAATCTGAAACCTCAAGCACAAATAGCAAGATAAAAAAATAAACAAGGGGGATTATAACCAAGGGAAAAAAATTATTCTGCACAGCAAAATTAAAACCACAACTGAGGTATCCTCCGAGATCTACTTAAGGAAACAAAAGGCCAAGAGCAGGAAGAAAAAGAAACCTTCAGCTTAGGGACAAATGTGAAGTGGGACAGTCAGTATGGAGAATGGCTTAGTATTTGCTTGTGATAAATACATGTATTTAAAAAACTGAAAATACTGACTCAAATATCCCGGGGGGGGGGGGGGGAACGGCAGCAGAAATTTAGCTCAGTGGTAGAGGCTTCGCATACGTGAGGCTCTGGGGTACGTCCTGCGCGTGCACACACCTGTACACACACTGTCCCCAGCATACTCAGAGCACCATGGTTTACAACAGGCCAAGGTACGGAGACAACAGTGCGTTACCTAAACCACCACCCCCCCCACACACACAAACCCAACAAGGAAATCCCAGCCAATGCCACGGCATGGATGAACCTGGAAGGCATCAGGCTAAGGGAAATAAGTCCAGCCCAAGAAAGACAAGGACTATCTGATCTCACCTCTGTGTAGGATCCAAAGCAACCAATTTCCCACCGCAGACGTTCTGTGAACAAGACTTTTTCCCCTCTGGGAATCAGGTGGAAAGGAACTGGAGTGAATGGTTCAAAGTGAGGAACTTTGAGATGAATAAAACAATAGAGATACAATGGGTACAGTGATGACAGTGATCATTTCTCATTAAAAAATAAAACTCGATTTCTCTTTGTAACAGGAAAATGAAAAAAAAAAAAAAAAAGCTACAAATTCTCTTTGGTCTGCCAGGTGCTTAAAAAGAGGCTCGGCCCTGTCTGGCTCTGAGGATCCTGCTCGAAAGAACCCCGGGTCTGGCGCTTGAGGCCCGCTGTGCTGAGGAAGGCTTCCGAGAGCGACAGCTGGGTGGGACGGAACGGACACAGAGGCTTGCTCCTGGAGCAGTGGTGCTCTGAGGAGCCAGAACGTCAGGAGCAGGCGCCTTTCGGTGACACCCAACACCCCGCAGCAATGCCACCCTTTGCCCGTCACAGGCGGGGCACCCACGCAGACTGCTCAGCTTGTTTCCTAAGCCAACGACAATTATGTTTCTTCTAAGGGACCGGGAAGTGTGCCTCTGACAAGAGACCTATACACACTTCTGTAAGGCACCCACAAGACCCCCAAACAACCCACGCATTTGAATGTAAGATTTAGGCAATCAATTATCCTGTGACCCTGGGTCACAATGACAGATGCGAGTTCCTGTGACAGTGTCATTCTCTAATTGTGTAAATATGTCGAACTACCTACTCGAGGATTCAGTTACACAGAGGCGGGTGCAGTTACATCTTTCTGTACGTGGTCGGTATAGTTGTCCATAAGCACAACTAAAAACCAGCAAGTCTGTAAGGAGGGTTATACATCAGCCACCTGACACCAGGCACGGAGCAGAATCAACCCTAAAAGCCATCGATCTGCATTAAAATGACTAGATGTGTTTGTCCTAAATCCACTTGCAGTGACCACAAAGCCCCACCAGGTGGAGCTGTAAGACTCAAGCTTCACTTCCAAACGTGTTTCTTGCACTCCAACTCTGTGACTTTTGTCCTGATTCTGGAGACTGGGCGCCTTACTTTCTCAAAATTACTTGTATAATCCATTATTTTAAAGCAAGTAATAGACAGTGGGGAAAATAATCCATGTACAAAGTTTCCTTTCTTTCTTTCTTTCTTTCTTTCTTTCTTTCTTTCTTTCTTTCTCTTTTTTTTTTTTAAGAAAGAACAATTCATTAAAGGAAGAAAACCAAGGCATCAGAGTGACACTCAGTCACGGTGCAGACGCCCGCGTGCACGCAGGGAGCACCAGAGAAGGCCCTTTCGTCAGGACCCACCTTGCTGAGTAACGCATTCCTCAGCGCTGCGTGCGCCCTTCAGGAGCAGGGTTTACTCACTAAAACTGACCTTTGGCACCGCAGGCACACCCTGATGAAACCTGACCGTTACCCCCGCCCCACCCCCACCCCACCAGTCGCACGCTTATGTAATAAATCTCCACCCCTGGACCCGAGCCAAACATGTGATCTGCTTCTCCCCAACGGACTATGACAAAGGTGAGGGGTGGTCACACCTCCGAATGACTTGATGTGGCCATGAAACCTAGTGACGTGTTAAGAGGACAGGAAACGGACGCCCAAGGATACATTATGGAAACACTGAGTCTCTTCCACCATGCCCCTGAGCCATCAGCTCCTGGATCTGAAGGGCAGTGCCACAAAGAGGTGACACCAGAGGCGGAATGACTGCAGCCACAGGCGGCGGGGCCCTGTCTCTGTTTCCCCTATACGCATCTGTGCTCGTTGATGAGTCAGGTCCCGTGAGAGACTGACAACAGTAACTCACGAAACAGATTAATGATCACAATACACTAGTAAAAGTTAAGGTGGTCGCTCTCAAAGACTGTGTTCTCAGGCATGGCTCACAGGAGGAAACAACTCAACTCAGACGGTGAAACCACACAAAGGGAAAGCCCTATCTTTGTACAGGTATTATCTCTCTTCGAGAGACTTCAGGCATCAGTGAAACGCTCACCCTTGCAGAGAAGCTCTCAGGTGGGAGCCACCATGTTCCCAGAGGCCCCACGGATGGAGAAACGGGTGCTGAGTCGCTTCCAATCTTGGGTTTACATGAGTCTCACTTCACACTTACTAGAGGATCAATTCCTCGAAATGGAATTTTGCTAGGTTAAAGGGCAGACACATTTCGACTCTGCTTACACAGGGTGTGCCGAGAGTTTTCCCTCCCACAGACAACGTATGGTGAGTTTCCTCACTCCGTGCCAGCGGACGTGATTCAGAAGGACTTTCTACTACCGCTTCACTCGGGAGTTCCTTTCGTTATTCCCTCCAGCTCATCAGGTCCACCTGACAAATATTCCCTCAGCCCCGCACACTGAGAGGGAGGTGGGTTCCCGGACAGAGAACAAGACACACCGGGGCAATGAACAGGAATGGAAAAGTTCAACCGTGAGGAAGAAGGATCTCACTGTGGGTGAGCACAGACTCGGGGCAGAGGAAGGAGGGCCGCGTGGGCCTGCTCGCACACAAGGGGCAGTGCGGGACACGGCCAGTCTGGGAAGAGGAAGTCCGCACGGAAGTCCCGGGAGGGAGGCACAAAGGCGTGGCGAGATCACCCGACTGAGAGGCAGGACCTCTACTTCCGGCATCTGCTCTCTGATTCTAAGAAAAAAGCGTTTATGCGGGCTTCAGTGTCTTCACTGGGAAAAATGGGGAAGTCAGCCCTGCAGCTGGACGTTCTGTAGCCTGGAGCCAAGCGTCCAGTGAGATTACTGTCCAACAGGACGTAAAGGGGGACAGAGGAACTCCTCGGGGCCAAGTCCCGGCTGCTTCGCGCTGGCAATCTGAACGGGCTCTCGGGTGGCACAAATCGATGTGAAAGCAGCGAGTCCGGGCAGCCCAGTTCCCCTTGGATTCCAGGAACGATTCCAACTTTCCCTTCAGTTTTGGAAAATGCACCTGCGCTTGCATTCTGCTTGTCTGCAACCCATGAACTCTTAGCGCCTTCACGAGTACTGACGTGACCACGGGCACTGTTCGAGGAGCTGGGGGAGACGACATCAACAGTGCAGACGGACACTCGACAGAGAGAAGAGTGAATACCCGAGGACATGAAACTGGGCACAGGAGGGGAGGGGAAAAGAGGCTGGCTCCACTCATCAAAATCCTACTCACCTTCCTGTCAGACTCGAGTTTTTTGTTTTTTTTTTTTGTTTTTTGCTTTTTGGGTCACACCCAGTGACACACAGGGGTTATTCCTGGCTCATGCACTCAGGAATTACTCCTAGCGGTGCTTGGAGGCAATATCGGGTGCTGGGACTCAACCCCGGGTTGGCTGCATGCAAGGCAGACGCCCTACCCGCTGTGCTATCGCCCCAGCCCCCAGACTCTAGTTCTTTTCTGACTTTTACCCTCACACACCATCGTTGGCTCTTTCCTCCGCGGTGCTCTGCACCATGCACGAATCTCTGCTGTATGCGAGTAATCTCCACTTCATGCCATTCGCTGCATCAGAACGCCCTGGCCAACAAGGAGCTGTGAATTCCATGGTGGCCCCTGCAGGTACCCTAGCCGGGCCTACTATCAGGGCGAGTCAAGTATACGCCAGAATGTTCACATGACAAACCCCAAGTGACAAATGTCTTAGGGTGGACTCTCACGGTGAAGGGACGCGGAACCCCGAGGGCTGTCTCGTTCAGGCTGAGGGGAAGGTGTGAGGACCACCCGCAGCCAGGCTGCCGCTGTGGAGCTGCAGAAGCACCAGCAAAGCCTTCCTCCTTTGCCAGACACCGTGATCTCAAGCTTTCGCCCAACACACAGGAGCGGAACCCAGTGGACACATGAGCTCAACAGAAGAGCAAACTGACCTGGGAGGAAGAAGGGGTGACCGGGTGGTGCTGGGGCTGACCCTGCAGCTAGTCCTCAGCCAAACATTAACCAGTGGAGGCCAAACAGAGCCTAAAGGGCAAGTCCCGGGGCAAGGGTAGACCCAGAGCTCCCAGCCCACACCTGGGTCTCCTGCCCAACTCCCCGGGAAACAGACGCTCGGCCCAGGACTGTGGTACCCAGCCCCCACTCCCCTTCCCCAGTCCCTACCCTTCGCCCCACAGGCAGCTCAAGGCTCAGTTCTTACCCCCCTGGGATTAAAAGCAATGAGGGAGGGAGGGAGGGTGGTGTGAAGAGACAGCCCAGGGTGGGGTGAGGGCTCATGGCTTGTATACCAGCAGATCCCAGTTCTCTCCCTGGCACCAGTGTCCCCTCCAGCCCCAGACAGGAGGGTCCCCAAGTCTCCTGGGGATTGCGTGGAAGCCCTCCTCCCACTCAAAAAAAAAAAAAAAAAACAACAAAAAACCCATCCAAATCCATCACGGGTTCCCTTATTAGTGACCTCAAGTTCCTTCATACCCTTTCCTAGTAGAAAACATGCATGTTTTTTCATGTCGAAATGCCCGCGGAAGGGCTGGAGCAATAGCACAGTGGGTAGGGCGTTTGACTTGCACTGGGCTGACCCAGGTTCGATTCCCAGCATCCCATATGGTCCCCCGAGCACCGCCAGGAGTTATTCCTGAGTGCAGAGCCAGGAGTGACCCCTGTGCATTGCTGGGTGTGACCCAAAAAGAAAACAACAACAACAACAACAACGATCCCTATTTCATCGGTTGTATTTTTAGAACGCAAAACTGAGAAGAGACACAGAGCCACACACATGTTCACAGCAGCACTATTCACAACCGCCAACGTGGGGCCACCCCAAACGTCCATCAGCAGACGACTGCACCACCCAAACGTGCTATACGCACAGTAGCTGTGAACACTGGCAAGTGAAAGCAGCCGTCCGACGTGAACACTCCCAACGCTTGGTGTGAGCACAGACGATCAGAGCCAACGCCAAGGACGATGACAATGAGCGTTTGTTAAACTGGGCACTGCTCTAAGAGCTCACATGCAATCCTGTGAGCTATCTAATCAGCCCTGGCACAGAGGAGGTGAGCAACTGCCCGAGACTACCCAGCCAGCAGGTGGCAGAGCCTCAACTCACACCGGCAGCCCACCTGTTTCCAGGAGGCGTGAAGGCCGTCACGGCCCCACACACGTGACACTCACCTTCCTCACTCGGGACCAGGAAGTCTCTCGTGCTTCCGGCCCCCCAGGTCACCCTGCAACGAGCCCCCTGCCCAGCCGGCAGACACCCGAGTGCCACCTGGAGCCCCCGAGGGCAGCTGTCTCCCTCCTGAAGGCGAAGGGGGGAGGGGGGCTTCCTGCATAACCCTCTTCCTCCTGGCACTGCGAGCCCAGTTCGTTCCCGGACAGAACGACTGCCCGCAAGCCTCCCGCGCAACCAAAGGTGCCTTGTGTTCTGCCGGGGAACAGGATGAAGACACTCCCGAGAGCCTGAAGACGGGGTCACTCTGCTCGGCACCGCCTTCCCCAACGCCACAGACTCTGAATGCCCGTCCCAGGGCGCCAACCTCAGGGTGTCAGGCTGCTCTGTGTCATCTGTGACCTGCTGCCGCGGGCACCGCCAGCTACCCTGACCGTCTCACCTGACCCACTCGCCGCTCGCCTGCTATACGGCCTTAATCCCACATCATCAAGGAAGTCACACCGAGAAAGACACGAGGTGGAAGAAACGAATCTGAGCGTAACGAACAGTTACTGAAATAGGACATGCTCACATGCACGGAGTGAAACAGCCTGGAAGGGAAGCAGGGGCGTGGCGCAGAGTGCAGGGGTGAGGCTGAGGGCGCACTCGCTGGCTCCATGCACTGAAACAGGAACACTAAGGGAAACGTACTTACGTGATCTCACAGGTGGAAACAACTCTAAGGTTAGAGTAACTCCAAATGATAGCACAACTGTCGTGTACGAACCGCTGATGAAGAGCCGGGCCAGAGCGAGTGCAGTGGGCAGGAAGGGCGCTGGCCTTGCAGGGGCCGACCCACGTTTGGTCCCTAGCACCCCACAGGGTCCCCTGAGCACCCCGCCAGGTGGGGTCCTCCCCCCACCCGAAACAGGAACCAAAACGAACTACTGACAAAGATCTGTCGACACGCCCAGCAAGAAGGGCCCCGAGAGAGCAGGAAGAGACCCGGCCTGGACAGGGAGGGCGTCGGCCGGCAGACCCGTCCCAGGACTGCTGGGAAAAGGTCGGAGACCTTTGTTTTGGGAGGCTTATCTTGGAGTTTCAACAGCAGAGCCAGACTCTCTAGGGTGAGGGCTACTTCTATTCCGTGTACGGTTTTGCTCCCATTCGGGAACAATCGCCACAACTGAAATGAAAAGGGGCAGCAAATACGCAGGTCTTACCAGGACAAAACAAGGGGCTTCAGTCTTATCCCAAGGTTTTGTCTGCTACATCAGCAGAGATCGGGGGGGACCAGCCTGAAGCGGAAAAGGCTCACGACCGTACCCTACAAGAGCAAAGCCGCGCTGCGCAGAGACAAAGTAAGAACGGAGCTAACATTTACAAGCCGCCCAGACTGCCACTGTTTGCTTCTCGGAAGCAGCAAGGGAGAAACTAAAGCAACCTTTCAGCTGAGATATTCTCCACCGACCGTTTCCCACCCGAGACTGCAGCCTCAGCCGAGTTAATGAGAAGGTACCTGTGAATTCAATGTTTATGTTCTTAGTCATGTTTGGTGGTAAAAGGGACCCAATGATATTTAGAGAAGCTCGAAGAAGAATTCTTTTTGTAAGAAACTGTTGCCGGTATACTGGAACTTGTTAAAGGACTCATCTGTACAAAAATGAGCTCTGCACAGAGAATAAACCACCTCTTTTCTTCCTGTTCCAAGCATATTTTTGGTACAAGAATTCAGGTCAGACACAGAAGAAAACAGTTTCACATGTGACAGGTTAAGATGCTAAGCAGTGGGCGGTACTTACTGCTGGTTCAACTTGACTTCGATCTGCAATGTCTATGTGGACAATCTCAACAGTTTTCCAAGTGTTTGGATCTAAACCATGGACCTAAAAGACGGCAAGAAAACAAAATCGGAGTTTACTTTTGGGGGGGTAGGGGGAGAGCGGCACACCCAACAATGATTAGGGGTTACTCCTGGCGGTACTCAGGGACCATATGGGCTGCCGGGGATAGAACCCAGGTCGGTCACGCATAAGGCAAATAAATGCCCTGCCTGCCAAACTACCGCTCGGGTCCCTGCAGTTTGCTCTTATTAGGGAAAACTATTACAAATATAATTTTTATCTTGAATTTCTTAGAGTAAATTATGAAGAATAAAATTCCAGATTCCTACTTCATGAAATGAGCTTTCTGTAGCAATCTTTTGTTATCTCTTATATACCCAAATAATAAAAGCACGGAGGACACTGTCAAACAAACACACACCTATTTTTTTTTTCTTTTTGGATCACACCTGGCGATGCACAGGGGTTACTCCTGGCTCTGCACTCAGGAATCACTCCTGGTGGTGCTCAGGGACCATATGGGATGCTGGGGATTGAACCCGGGTTGGCTGCGTGCAAGGCAAACACCCTACTTGCTGTGCTATCGCTCCAGCCCCAGGCCTATTATTTTCTGGTAGTTCTTAGAGAAGATTTCCAAGTGAAATCCACCTGACCTATCTTATGACCTAGCGGTATTCTGGGATCATTCCAGAGCCCCGTAATATCGCCCACCCTGGGAAACACTGATTTAACCCAAATGAAATTCTATAAAGTACTTGCAGCCTCTGGGTCCTCAAGAACTTCAGGCAAGTTTATTATGGTCAGAGTGCGACAGCTGACACGGAATGTTCTAAACCCCTTGCTCAACACACTCCTCCTACTCAGTGTCAGCACGCTTCCCCATCTCCTGGTCCTTAGCCATTTCCTTCTGAAAGTTCACCTGGAGTCAGTTAAGAATTATTTCAAACCTGCCAAAAATAGGCCCATTTCAAAGCTGGAAAAGGCAGCTTAAGTGAAACGGGGATCAGGGCTGCAGTGACAGTACAGCAGGGAGGGGCCAGCCTGGGTCCATATGGTCGCCACAGACCCGCCAGGGAGCAAACCCTGAGCACAGATGGATGTGGCCCAAACAAAAAAAACAAACAATATTAAATAAACGTGGACCAAATCGTCTCAGTTAAACTTATCCCAAGTGTACTAGGAAATGGGAGGTCGGAGAGATAGTACAGCAGGTAGGGTGCTTGTCTAGTGTGTGGCCAACCCGGGTTTGACCCCCCCCACCCCACCCCCCGCACCATATTATGCAATTCCTGAGTGCAGAGCCAGGAGTTGCTCCTGAGCTTGGCTGGGTGTGGCCCCCAAATCAAGAGTTACTAGGGAAAAACTAAAATGTAAGATGCAGAACGATCGCCTAAAAGAAAAACTCAAGTCAAATACTACAAACCTCACCTCGAAAGTTCTAAGAGTGCCAACAATGTGAACCGCAGTGCTAGGATGCCCCATCACCGCTCACTCTCCCGGGACGGATTCGACGGCAATGCGGGAACAGTGCTGGCACCCTTCGGCAGGGGCCGGCAGGCGGACCTCCGCCCGGCCCCATCCCCAAGCACGGTCAGTGCCTCAGTGCGGGAAGGGAGCGGAGGAGCTGCAGGTCCCAGATGCTCCTGCTGTCCACAGGCCGCATGCCGGAGACCATGGGACAAGGACATTCGTCCTTGCCAGGTCCCCTCCCCAGCTCCCTGACTGACCGTGTCAGAGGTTCAGCCTTATATCAAGTCTCATCTGCCTTCTTCGAACTTACTTGCGTGGTAAATGTGCATCAGCTTGTAAAAAGGAGATTCTTTTATTTTTTTGCTTTTTGGGTACACCCGGTGATGCACAGGGGTTACTCCTGGCTCTGCACTCAGGAATTACTCTTGGTGGTGCTCAGGGGACCCTATGGAATGCTGGGGTTTGAACCCGGGTTGGCTGCGTGCAAGGCAAACACCCCACCCACTGTGCTATCGCTCCAGCCCCAAGGAGATTCTTAATATTCTTATATTCAAAGCATCTTCTCCCTTCTCCCTCCTTTTGGCCATTTCTCCACATCAACATATATTCCAGCCAAGCAGGACGGAGGTGAAGACTGAAGCCACCAATTTATCTTAAGCTCCGACAGATACACAGAAGCAGAAAGCTGAAGGAACCTGGAATAGCTAAATTGGTCTGAGGATTATCTTTGACTTCTGTTTATCTGTGCTTTCCTGATCTTGCATAAATATAGCTGCTGATAAAGCAGCAGCTTCAACAAAGTTCCTGGGAGCTCCTGACAGGGCAGGTCCAGGAGTTCCAAGTGGCATGCCCGCCTCACCTCAAGCTCACAGGCAAGCTGCCACAGATTCTCAGGGTGAGAAGAGGCCAGAAGGCAGATGCCGACACTCCGGGGATGGCAAAGCAAATGACAATACACCCACCCTCGGGGGCCTCGCAAGGAAAGAGCCAAGACTTACGTTTTCTAACGTTCCCAGGTCTGGTTTGTGCCATGTTTCGATTTTAATGAAGAAGTCATCTTTCATATATTCATTCTGCAGAGAAGACAACGAGACGAAGGTGACCTCTGACTGGCTCCCGAGGTTCACGTCCCGGGACCCTTCCCCAGCACAAGCACCCATGCTGTGATTCTTGGACCCCCAGTGACAAAGGGACACATCGACCTATTTTTATTGACTTACCGGGCCAATCAAATGGTGCATGCTTTTATATAATTTAAACATTCCTGTTTGTCATGCAGCATGCAGAGCTGATATTAAGAAGGTGTGAGAATTAGCGAGCAAATCTGGCATCAATGCAGCAGAGCAAAATAAGGTCAATAAGAGACACTGAAGTGACACTGACGCGCTGAGAGCACTGGGAAGATGGGTCCGCGTGGACTGATCGCTGGAGCAGAGGAGTTAGACAGCAGTGTGTAGTTTTAGTGGGGAAAAAAAAGCAAGGAAACCCGTATTTCACTGCATAACTGGCACAGATTTTATGCAAAAAATAATTTTTCTGTGGGTGAAAAATAGATGGGTATGATCCTTCCAGTGAAACTCTTTTCTTTGAAGCGTGCCAGTCTTAAAGCAGAGTCTGATAATACTGGGGCGACAATTATGCAGTGAAATAATCAATGGTAGATAAAAATAACTGCGATGTCAAGCCAACTTTCAAGAGAAAGAGTAAATAATACAAAAACTTGTACTCACCGTTACAACTGAGGCATAACGTACAGGTGCCGGGGGGTGGGGGAAGATTGCGAAACATTAGTCAGAATTAAAATAACCTCCCCCAATCCGTAACATCACAAAAAAATACAATCCCGGTAAACAAAGGCTCTACTAGCTGGTGTCTGCAGCACAGGCTTCACGCAAGTGGCAGGGCAAGACACCTCAGACTATGACTCGAATAATCTTTCAACAAGGATGAAAGGAATAACGGCACATCACCGACAAGGTCTGGCAAACAACAGGGCACTTTTGGAATTCGGTTCTATTTTTTATGTAAAACCCTGCTGAGACTAGACCAAAGACATTTCTAAGCAGGATGACCTGTCTCGCCGGCCTCTGGCTTCCCGTGATTTGCTCGTCCCTAGAGGCTACTCTAGTTGGCAAGAGTGATGTGGCTGGCACCTGGGAACGCAGCCCCTAACCCCTAACGAAGACTGGGGTGGCCCAGCCCAACCAGCTCTGTCTCTGCCGTGGGCGCCAGGGAAGGCTTGGCTTATCTTCCTTCTCAAGAAGGCGTGTACTAGGAGTGTCCCCCCAGATCAGCCGCGGGGTGCGAGGTGCGCCGGGGGGCTTACTTGTTCTACAGTAGGGGTATGCATTCCAGGCTTTCTCGTGGAACACCAAGGAGCCCTCCGGAGCGATCATTCTCACGAAGGCAGGAACTTTGCTGTGAGGAGAGAGAGACGGGCTGTATTTCCAGCGGCCCGCCCATTCTTCGCTGGCTCACCCGACTACGTCGGAGACGATCGTCATCAAAGTCAATTATGTCCTACGCCTCGTGAGCTTGTGTTCAAGGCCATCACTAATAGTCTGCTTTCCAATTCCCAAGTAATCAAGTGGAAAATTAATATAAAAACAACAAAATGATTAGAGTATGTCTGACTACATAGAAGCGTCCTCTGTAAAAAATACAAGCCACGGGCTGGAGCGATAGCACAGCGGGGAGGGCGTTTGCCTTGCACGCGGCCGACCCGGGTTCGATTCCCAGCATCCCATATGGTCCTCTGAGCACCGCCAGGGGTGATTCCTGAGTGCAGAGCCAGGAGTAACCCCTGTGCATTGCCATATGTGACCGCCCCCCAAAAAAAAATTAAATTAAATTAAATCAAAATTAAAATTAAAAATACAAGCCAGGCCGCCTGAAGGGCTTTGCAATGACCCCACTCGTTTCTCCCGAAGGTGCCCTGGAAGAGGCCAAGGGTGAGGGCCTGGGCAAGGGTGTGGAGAAAGCCTCCTAGAGGAAGAGACTCCACCAGGCGAGCTGAGGGTGCAGAAGGAACATTCTAGGGACAGGAAACAGCTTGATCAAAGGTCCTGCGATAACAGGAGACTGGACCCTGTGAGTCACTGTGTGTGTCTCCAGCAGGACCAGATGGCACTGAACAGAAATCAGAGATACAGGATGAGGACAGTAAGATGAGCAGGAGAAAAGAAAAGAGGGCGTGGGTCCCCTTTTGTGGTTTTAATTTTTTGTTGTTGTTCAGGCCTCATAAGAGTAATGACACGACCTGGTTAAAAAAAATTTTTTTTTTAATTTGAAATTTTTCTTTTGTGGCATTTTTTTGTATGTACAATGTGAGTGAAAGTTAGAATGGATTAAAGGATCAAATTCTCAGAAGAAAACATGTTAATCTTTGTAGCGTTCAACTGGGTAATAGTTTCCTAGGTATAATACCAAAACATAAAAAATATAAACATAAGAAAATATAAGCGGGGCCGGAGCGATAGCACAGCGGGCAGGACGTTTGCCTTGCACGCGGCCGACCCAGGTTCGATCCCCGGCATCCTAAATGGTCCCCCAACACCACCAGGAGGAATTCCTGAGTGAAGAGCCAGGAGTAACCCCTGAGCATCGATGGGTGTATTGTGCCCCAAAAAGTAAAGAGGGAGGGAGGGAGGGAGGGAGGGAAGGAAGGAAGGAAGGAAGGAAGGAAGGAAGGAAGGAAGGAAGGAAGGAAGGAAGGAAGGAAGGAAGGAAGGAAGGAAGGAAGGAAGGAAGGAAATATAAGCAAACTGGACTTCATCAAAATTACACATTTGAAAGGTGTGCCTTGGGTGAGGGGGCTCAAGCCATACCCAGTGGTGTTCTAGGATTACTCCCAGCTATGTGTCAGGGGTCATTCTTGGGTGCTCAGGGGCTGTATGTGGTACTGGGTTTCAAACACAGGCTGGCTGTATGCAAAGCAAGTGTCTTACTCCCATATACAATCTCTCTGGCCCAAAATGATAAACTTTTTTAAGCCTCTAGAGACA
The DNA here is from genome assembly GCF_027595985.1 of Sorex araneus. Classification (NCBI taxonomy): domain Eukaryota; kingdom Metazoa; phylum Chordata; class Mammalia; order Eulipotyphla; family Soricidae; genus Sorex; species Sorex araneus. The sequence goes on from NC_073310.1 coordinate 15,585,445, forward strand.
TCAGAAAGACAGCTCCAGAAGTAGAAAGACGTATCTCAGACTAGGGAAAACTAATGCATGTCACATACTTGATAGTGAACTATTTTGCATCAAGAACATCTCCAACAACAACAACAACAACAACAACAACAACAAAAGACATCAACTGAAAATAGATTTGAACAGATTTCTTCACAGATCCACAAATGACCAATCAGTCACGGGAAAAGAGTCTCAGGACCATGCTAGCAGGGAAACGCACAGACACGAGAAATGACCTCAGGCCCACTAGTGTGGCTAGGATCAAAACCAAACCAGACCAAACCAACCTGAAATAACAAGTATGGGTAAAGAGGCAGAGAAACAGGAGTCTTCATACACTGCTGGAGGGAACACACAATACATACTTTGGAAAATCACCTAGCAGTTCTTCAGAAAAGGATCTACCACCTGACCTAGGAACACAATACATACTTTGGAAAATCACCTAGCAGTTCTTCAGAAAAGGATCTACCACCTGACCTAGGAATCCCGCACACGTATAGTAAAACGTGTCCATACAGACGCTTGTACATCGCCACGGCGGCACTGCTGACAACAGCCAAAAGAACAACAGAGGGTCACATCCCTGTCCAGCCCAGGAGGCCTGGGCTGGGTCCCGGGAATCAGCTCAGCCGGGGGTCACACATACCACGAGACTGGGAGGGAACCCCAGAGCACCACTCGGTGCGGCCCCAAAGTTAAAAATAAAAACGCAGAATGAATGAGAAGAAATCAATATGGAGATAACTGAAGAAGGTAGAGAAATTCGGTAAGCTCAACTAACGTCTGCAAATTTAAAAAGAGAAATAGGAAGGGGAAAAAAATTACAGGATGACTTAAAATTCCAATTTGTGGGAAAGGAATAATCACCCAAAATGGATAACTTCTAGAAGACACAGCAAGAGACCAAAATCTCTTGTTCCACGACTGACCCACAAATGACCGAAAATGGCAAAGGTTCATTGCTTCTGAGGAACACAGACAAAACTAGTTTCCCCCAAGAAGGAAAGAAAAGTAATAACTGGCCAGTGTGCTGCCAGAGGGCTCCAAATTGGGGGGGGGGGCTCCAAATTTCCCTCTGGGATGGCGTATTAATAGTTCAACTTCCTTGCCTTGCTCCAAAAACCCTACACCCTTAGATCCTGCCCCCCTTCCCCATTTCCCACTTCTAGGCGCATGGTAAGACAATTTAAGAAAATGGTCATAATAAATTGTGACCGTTTATTATCATTGCTTAGAGTCTTCTGAACGAAGCTATAATGAATTGGGACATTTTTCTTTTCATGTTTTGGGCCACACCCAGTGATGCTCAGGGGCTGCTCCCAGGGGGCCCAGGGGACCACACGGGATGCTGGGGAACGGACAAAGGGGGCCCTGTGCAAGCCAAGTACCGTATTCCCCTTGCAGCCCCAGAATCTGGGACCTTCCTAAATTATATAATAGGTAAGGTGTATATATAATACATAATTATTATATAATTTTATAAAGTATTGGTAACTTAATATAATTTTAAGATTGTAGATAATCTTGAATGCCTTTAAGTCAAACTTTTAGATGAAAATCAGACTAAATTTATGAGAAAATGTTACGCTGGAACCCATGTTTCAGGAAGAATTTCTCTGTATACTCCCCAGAAATTCCCTTCAGAAAACAGAAAACCCTTTAGTCTCACATGGGGCTTGGCAGGAGAGCAAAGTAAAAGGGCAAATTCTAGTCACAACGCCTGCCTGGGTCCACAGCCTATCTCTGCTGCCCAGCAGTGGCGAAACGAGCCAGCAGCTTTCACCTTTCTTACACCTTCCAATCCTCTACTGGAGAAGAGTCTGTGGGGGGTGAGTGAGAGCTCCCAGCCAAGGACCTGCAGAGACCAGGACACGGGAAGAACGTGCTGTGCCAGACCCTCCACTCTGGCGACAGCTCGCCGTGAGTGACAGAGGACAGGAAAGAACCAGCCCGCGAGGACACTATTATCTGAGACCCAAGGAAGTCAGACATCTGGAATGTTCTTTGCAGTGGTCACCACGCTGGGTTTTTCCAAATACCTTGTCAAGATATTTCTCAACCTTCTGGTGGAGATTAAGAAGAGTTTTTGCTGAAAGGTGGAAAGCGTATGCGTCAGGAAAACCCAGACACCTTGATTACACTGGGCAGAATGGACCTTGGCAAAGGTAAATAAGGTGCCGCTGGCCTTTGCCAATCCTCCTGGCCAGCAAAGTCCACAATCCCACACAGATATGGTGTGTATATATATAGGACTACAGGTGGCCCAAAGAACTAGATGCTGGAGATAACGTATGATGGACAGAAATGTAACACCTTCAGGGACAGAGGCTCGACTTGCTAGTGGCTGCGGGCACGTCTCTGCATGCTCACCTGGCAGGTCTACGGGGCTAGCCCTCCCACCTGTGCGTGATGGGTCTTTCCGCCAGCACACTGAAGACCTCAGCACTTACTACGTGATTCTTTGCTAGTCCCCGATACAGCTGTCGTATGATTATTGTGCCTTGAATAGGACACTGATAGCTTTGAATGCAGATGTCTGATTGCCCCTGTCTTGTGAATTTTCTCTCCCCTCGACTCTGGTACCAGATGGGGCCCGTCTTAATGGACAGGTCTGGGTTTATTACCGAGTGGCCATTATCGATCCCACCAATTGAGATCCATTACTGCCACCCCCTCTCCTTTCCTGTCCCAAGCCCTTGCAGACAACCACCCACCACAGCTGCCATCTCTGCACGACTGGGCCAACCATCCATGGGCATCACACAGCCCTAATGCAGTCCGATTCACTCCTGCCCTCTCAGGGAACATTTTCTAACTCAACAGCTCCTGTGAGCACAGACACTTGAGACTACTTACTTGGACCACAAGAGCTTTGCAGTATGTGGGCAGGATGCCTGCCTTGCACACAGCCAACCTGGGTTTTACCTGACTCAAGATGGCCCGCCGAGGACCAAGAGGAGTGATCCCCGCCTGTGGAGCCAGAATTAAGTCCTGAGGACCACCAGGTGTGGCCCCCAAACAAAAAACACCAAAAATGTGCCTCTGCACACCCACTAGTTACATGTTCAATAAGTGAGTCGAGCATGAGTATTCAGTAACATGACTAGGCATTACATGTGAACACCTTCTTACCTCTTGAGATGGTAGATTTTGTGCGTGTACTGCCCCTTTTCTCCATCCTTCTCGTACGGTTCGTTCTTGAGGACTTCTATTCCTTCTCCACCACCAGTTTCATTCTTACTAGCTTCTGCGACAGAATACAGCTGCCCCACCTGATACTGAAATGTCAAACAATACAGAGTTTCAGTAAGCCTCTAGGAACTGCAAAGACTCTGCTAAAATCTTACTGTGGGGCATCTAAGCACAGCCAAAGCATTCAGCAAGTAGGTTCAATATAACTTAACGTGACTCGGTAGCACATTTAGGATAGCAGGTGATCGATCACACATTTCTCACACTGTGAAACCACGCTCTTATAACACTTGGACTACTTTTTTAAAAACTGCTAATTATAAATAATCTGGTGCTTTAATATGCACTATCCACTTATCAAGAAAATAACCTGGCACTGGATTCATGGGGGCGGGGGGTAATCTATAATTTCCACAGTATTTTCACATTATATCCCAGTTGACTCACAAAATTCTGAGGAAGGAGTGGAAGGAATGTAACTGACTGCGTTAAGAAGGCTAAGCAAATAGTATAGCGTTCTCAATAAATCAGTGTGAAATACAAAGAACCTTTCCATTACAGTTCAAAACAAGTAGGCCTCTGGGTCGTTTTCCTTTTTGTCTGACAGACCAATTTGACCTTGACCCACCCAGAAACTGAGCGTCAGCACTGGGTATCCAAGACCAGAACTGCTCATTGTGAAGTTCTTCAATAAACACAAAGTACTTTTTAAAAAATATTATAAATAAGTTAAGTATCATAAGAGGCGGAAAGTTACTGCCAGCCTCCACTTTCAAGCAAGCCAGGCTCCCGTGCAGTCCCCACTGAGGTGCTCTGCCAAGGCAGAGGGGCCACCAACAGTCCCAACACCTGGTACAAAACCACCTCCTCGCTTTCTGATTTGTTTCAGTGACTCAACCAGGCCCTCACTGTGTCCTAACTTGGCTGGATTTCTTCCTCCCAAAGTATCAGACAGAGCAGAGCAATGTTCTTCTTTTTCTAAAAGCATCTTTGCAAAGAAAAGTTACAAAGATCTACCTCTAGATAGCACTTCAAAAGTTAACGCTTGAGGAATGAAAAGCACAATTTCTAAAGACATTTCCATTTCTAAATTCTAGGCTCCATAACTATATCTAAAAATCACCAAGGGAAATGTTATTTTCCTTTCTCAATTCAGAAGTTTAGGAAGCTGGAACCAGACATTTTTCTCAAGTGCCTAACCATGAGCTTAGGTGGGGCTTTTAAACTGCAGGGAGAGAGGCCTTATTTTGGCTTTCATATTACAATACCAGGGGTTACTTCAGTTAATACTACAATCCTTGAGATCGTCAAAATGTACTTTTTCAACATTCATTTGAAAAATAGTATTAAAGGCTGAAGAGCTGCCACGGGGGATACGAGCACCTACCTGATCCCAGCTCCAAACCCTGGCACTACACATGGAGCCCCAGGGCCCCACCAGAGATCACTAGTGAACAGAAGCCTGGAACAGCCCTGGACCACTGACGAGTACGGTCCCCCCAACCCCCATCCCCCAAAATTAAGTAAGAATATTCAATGTGTCTCAGTCAAAAATGTAAAAGTTACTTTGGTCAGGATATAATAACAAAAATTTACACAAAAACACAGCATTCAGGGGCTGGAGCAATAGCACAGCAGGGAGGGCGTTTGCCTTGCACGCGGCTGACCTGGGTTCGATTCCCAGCATCCCATAGGGTCCCCCGCGCACCGCCAGGAGTAATTCCTGAATGCAGAGCCAGGAATAACCCCCGTGCATCGCCAGGTGTGGCCCAAAAAGCAAAAGAAAAAAAAAAAAAACAGCATTCAAGTTTCTTAATGGAAAGACTGCCATTTTTGTGGCGGGAGGAGGGGGCCGGGGACGGACAGTCCAGTGGTGCTCAGGGCTTACTCCCAGCTCTGCACTCGGGGATCTCTCCGAGTGGGCTCGGAGACTAAGGACTGAATCCGGGGCAGGTGTGTGCAAGACAAGTGCTCTGACTACTCTCTCTAACACCTAATTTGTGGCTTTTGGCAGAGACTTCCCTTATTTAATTTTTGGGCTATACGCAGAGGTTGCTCCTGGCAGCGCTAGAGGAAGTGCAGGGAGTTGAACCTAAAGCCTCACGTAAAAGGCAAGTGGTCGGCTGCGGGGCCGTATTTCCAGCCCTCCTCTCAAGAATGAGGTGAGGCAGGAAGCACGTCTGCTAAGCATAACCAAAATCTGATTGGATTATTTTGGGTGACAATCCCAACTTTATGAAGTCGAGTCAACTACCTGAAACCAAACAAAAGAGAGAGGAAAAAAAAAAAAGAACAAATGTCACTTTCCAGATTCAAGTTCAAACGATTAACTGTACAAATAAAGAATAAAGGTGCCTTGTCTTGAGCATTTTACTGAAGTGAAACCTCAGGCACTATTGTAATATATACAGCTTTTGTTCAAATCTGCATGAAACAGTGCCAGACAGCTCCTCTTTTGCGTTCTGTCTTGTGTCAGCTGTCACATCACTTCTTAGGTTATCAGTGTGTTTTGTCCCACTTCCAATTCACTGCTTCCAATCTGCTGGCTCCAGGAAAACTCAGAAACCAAGCATGTGCCATTGGTATGCAAGTTATAGAAGAACCCAGAATGCTTTGGTGTTACACATCTGCAAATTTCTCAGGACCCTGGTCTACTTTGATCCTTATTCTTGGCAGCAACTGTGGGACATGCAAATTCTGAACAGGTGATGTATTTCTGCAGCATGCGCAGACCAAGGGGAACAGTAATCTCTCCCAGTTTCGTGCTGGCCAGATCACGTCGGGAAGGCTGCTTTCTGCAGAGGGCACTAATTACACCATATGCAGCAGTGAAACTAGCTGGTGAGAGAGAGTACAGGTCGTGTCAAGAGGCTAAGTGGACTAAACATGCAGGCTGGGAATATTTAACCTTATGACCGCACGGAGAGAAGATGGAAACAAAGAGCGTGGAAGAGGAGAGAAAACTGGCATCAGAAAATCTCAAGGGCTTCCATATGCAAGATAGAACAGGCTCATTTCCTATTGCTCAGTGGAATGTAAACAGACGGGCTCAAAGACAAGAGCGTAACGTTTTCCGCAGAAAGTAGACTGCTTCTCCATTTCTCTGGGATGCTGCAAAAAGAAGTCCTGCACCGAGTGTTCAAACAACATACTTTGGATCCGTCTAGAACTAGGCAGTGTAGACAAAGATTCATTTATAAGTAATTATTTGTGGGCTAGAAAGAGAGCTCAATGGGCTGGAGCACATGCCGTGCGTCAGGAAGGCCCAGGTTCAGGATCTAGCACTGCCATGGTCCTCAGAGCACTGCCACGGAGTAACTCTGGAGCACAGAGCCAGAAGGTCGTGAGCACCACTGTGGGTGCCACCCCTTGCTCTGCCGGCAATTATTTGTGACCTTCAGTAATTCATTTGTCACATGCACTGAATGTCAAGGTATACACGAATACAACCAAGATATTTAAATGAACATCAAAACTAACCAGCGGAGGGGCCAGAGGCAGAGCATGGGACTGGACTGCATGCCTGCAACAGGAGGCCCAGATCTGATGCCCAACACCGAGCGGATCCCGGGGGCACCAAGCTGGGAACAGTCCCTGAGCACCACTGCGAATGGCACCCAAACAAGCAACAACAAGGAAATCAACCCGACAGATAAAATAATGCGGACGAGACTTACCTCCTGAACGGAACATGGCAAAACCACACGGCTGGAAAGACAAAAGGAGGGTATGTGTTAGGAACAGCTTTAAAACCCATCTCCACGCTTAAATGAGCTTTTACAAGGCTGTGATCTATGGAAGAGGGCCGTGGCAAACCCCGAGGTTCTCAGGGTTTTAGTCTTAAGAAATAAAACCACCATTCCCGGAGTCTCTTGTGAGGCATAGAAACTCATCAATGAAAACGAGAGTGTACAAAATGGACTATCTGCAGACTGACCACGGAGAGGGCTTCATGATTTTCCTAGTGTAAGGTTTGTGCATCCATCTACTGTAGAGTTTGTCTAGTAAGAAAATGTTTACCATCGAAAACAGAGCAAACCTGATCAAGTTATGTCCCAGGGACAAGGCTATGTGGCTATGTGTTTTGTTTTGGGTTTTCTTCTTTTGGGTTTGTGTGTGTGTGGGGGGGGGTGTTTTTGCTTTGTCTGGGGGCCACCCTGAGTGGTGCTCTGCACTCAGGGATCACTGCCAAGGCGGCTGTGTGCAAGACGAGCCGTAGCTACTGTGCTATCTTCTGGCCCCAGACTGTTTGATCTTGTTGAAGAGTTTGTGACTGGACAAACCAGTTAGTACCATTTATTCTCCTCAAACATCTATGTTTGAATACTCAGATCACCTTGTGTGAAGCATGTCTCCTGTTCGCTAGGCTTCGGGAGGTGACCGTGATCGCGTACAGGCAGGCTGCTGAAGCTTTTCGGAATGCTACACACCCGTGTATCACTTTGGAAAACAAAATGCTAAGTCTTCTGCCAATCCCTCTTTCTCGGCCACCGGGAGCCGCTCGACTGTGGGCTGAGAACGGTCACCTACAGACGAGGAACATTCTCAAAGGTACCAGTCACCAACACCTACTCTCATCGAGAATACAGCCGCACGGGGGTGTGGCTCAGTGGTAGCGCCTGTGTCGTGCAGGGATGAAGCTCTAGGTGTCACCCCACCTCCCCCCCCACACATCGACACACGCCCTGCCAAGTGTTGAATCTCTGCAACCAACTGTGCAAGCAGCACAATCAAGTGAGTCCCACCCCACCGCAACAAGGGGTGAAAAGCCTTCGCATGCCTGACCACCTTAGCCGTCACCTCACACCACACGCTAACTTGCTCCCGGTCCCAGTAACAGAATTGGGGACTGGAGGGGGCTGGAGGGGGCTGGAGGGAGGAAGGGGCAGACAGGAGGGAGAGGTAGGATGGGAGAGTATCTTCAGGGTCCGGTACACTATAACATCTACTATATTCATCAGGCAACAAGGAATCCTGAAAGTGGCATGACTGGAGATAACGAAAACAAACAAACAAAAACAACCATCTGCTGGTTACAGAAAACCATGCAAAGTGTGGGAAAGGTCACCGCCGGTGAGGTGAGGTGAGGTGGGGGTTTCCAAAGGCCAGAGCCGAGATGGCAGAGGGAATGAAGTGAGGAGGAAACAGAGGAAGACAAGACTTCCCCAAAGCGCCACCAAATCACAACTGCTGCTGAGTAATTTTAACACACACTAGCAGAAGAATCCTATTTTTATATAGAACACTTTCAGGAAATCTTGTTTAACAAAATCAAAGTGACAGGTAAAAAGATATTCTGAATGAGTCAAGTAACTTCTTGAAGGTTTGCTTAATGAGAGATGAGGGAGCCAGGCATATTTCCCACGATTATTCTTAAGGTAGGATTCATTTTTAAGAGCAATCTGAAAGGTTTCAAACTTCTCTGAAAATTCTCAGGAGAAAATAATTTTCCAACTCGAAATGAATTATTTAGAGCCAGGACCCAGAGACAGGATGTGGTACCAGGGGCAGAAGACATGCTGAGTACACGTACGTGTCTGAGTTTGATCTCCAGCACATGGTCTCCCAACCACCTCACAGGGTGTGGCCGCCATAAAAAAAATTAAATAAAACCAGGACTTAATGCTAATGGCAATTTATTGCTGAAGTAATAACTTGAAAGGAACACTCCACCTTGTAAAGTCATTTCTAACCTTTTAATTCACGTCAAAAAGTTTTTAAAAAGGTAAAAACATTTGCTAAATAACTTACAGTTTCACAGAGGTATAACACTCATTGCTCCCAACTAAGAATAATTTTAGAGGGGCCAGAGAGATAGTACAGCAGGTAGGGCGTTTGCCTTGCGTATCGCCGACTAGGGTTTGATCCCCGGCATCCCATATGGTCCCCCCAAGCACCGCCAGGAGTAAGTCCTGAGTGCAGAGCCAGGAGTAACCCCTGAGTATCTCTGGGGTGGCCCCAAAATGAAAACAAACAAACAAAAAGTTGATCTGAGATTAGAATTACCTTTCTTTCCTTTCCCCTCCACTAAGGGCTTACAGTGTCCTAAACTAGCTGCTGTGCTGGCAACTGAGATGCTGATATGAAAGAAGAAACAGCTTTTGCCTTCTAAAAATACAGAAGGGAAAGAGACTAGGGGAGACCTGAGTTGTGAACATCAAGAAATGTATTTACGACTTTTCAGGAAGAAAATGCAGCCTTGGACGCCAGACAACGTTTATCACTTAGATGTACTTAGATTTTGACAATGGAAGTAAAGGTTGGCAAAAAAAAAAAAAAGACAAGCGCAAATTCCCAGTGGGAACTGCTTTCCATGAGTTCACTTGATACACCTCAAATAACTGCCTAGGGAATCCGCTGAACACTTAATTCACATCTTAGGAGGGAGGAAATAGCCCTAATGAAAGAAAAATGACCACATCATCTGAGATCTAAAATCAGTCCTGCAACTGTGTGCGGGCCAAATCCATTTCCCTGTCTGACTTCCTCCATCCTCTTATAAAGTGCCACCTGTCTACATCGTGAAGCCACTTAATGGAGATCACACTCGCAGAGTACTCTGTATCCACAAGCTGGGTGACAAGCTGCATATATCCAGCCAACCGAAAGTGAACGTTTCCAATTTAAAAGGCGTTCCAATTTTCACCACCACCACCCAAAAAAAAAAAAAAAAAAGGACAAAAATTTTGCATCTCTTTCTGTTGTCACTGACTTCGGGTCTCATCCACAGGCTCATTGAGCAAATACTGAGCAAAAGGGAAGCCTGGGAAGCCAAGCAGACCCCGCCCCGCACCCCCAACACATTTAAAAGACCCTTTTAAATGGGGGGTCTCGGTGGGGGGGACTGACTAGCCAGCACCCCCGCAGGATGGGTGGTGCTCACCGCTACGGAGAGAAACGAAGCAGGAGGGGCAACGCTACGCGCTGGAGGGGCTGCTGGGGGTCCTGGGCCAGGGGGTCCCCTGCGGTCCTGGGCCAGGGGTTCCCCGGGAAGCAGAGCCCGCGGGAAGCAGGGCGGGAGGCAGCAGAGCGCGGCAGGCGGAGAGGGGCAGCGGGCAGGGGGCTGGAGAACAAGGAAGCCGGGGAGCCTGGGAACCGGCAAAGGAAGCCGGGCAGGAGCAGGGGGGCGAGACGGAAGCAGAGACTCGGGCGGGGGGGTCACAGGGGAGCGTCTGGCTACGGTGGCGGGGAGATAGGGAGTCGGGGGCGGTGGGGGTGGGCTTCCAAAAGCCGGGGATGGACAGAAGTGCCTCGGCAAGGGGCACCCAGGGGAAGGAAAATAGTAATAACAATGATGACGACGACGATGATGATGAGTCGTTCAAAGGGCAAATGAATCGAAAACGGGAAAAAAATTTTAAAAAGGCCAAAAACGTTTGCAGCCCCCAACCCCGCGGACCCTCTCCCCACATCCGCGCGTGGCCGGGGACGCACCCCGAGCAGCTGTGACAGCTGATTCCGGGGGCGCTGGGCCCCGGCCGGTGGGCAGTGCCCCCACGACAAGTTCCCCAGGAACCCGCCGGGCGAGGGCGACCCCGCGGGCTCGGCCCCGTCTCCGCGCGCGCGGGCCCGGGGGGCGCGCCGGGTCTCCCCTCCCCCCGCGGCGGCGGGTCCCGGCGGAAACTCCGACCGCGCCTTCCCCAGCCACGCGCTCCGGCCGGGCGCCGCCGCCTGGGCCCCGGGGACCCCGGGCGCCGAGTGCACGGCCCCGGGGACGCGGGGGTCGCCGGGCGCGCGCCGCCGAGGGGCCGCGGCGGGCCGGGGGCGCGGGCCGGGGGGAGGGGGCGCGCGCGGGGGGGCGGCCGGCCCGGGTTCTACCCCCTTCCCCCCTTTCTTTCAGGAACATCCCGCCACTTTCCAACCAACGGATGTCCGCCCGCCCCCGCCGGCGAGGCCGCGGGGCCCCCGTGCTGCCCACCGACCCACTTACAATTCCTTAATCAGCACCATCTTCCCGGAACCCCCTCACAGCTGCCGCCGCTACCGCCGCCGCTGCCGCCGCCGCCGCCGCCGCTACCGCCTCTCAAGGCGCCTGCGCGGCCCCGCCCCCAGCCCACCGCGCCGCCGCCGCGCCTGCGCAGACACGCCCTTCCGCTCGTCCCGTGACGTCAGCGCGCGCCTGGGGCCGGCGGCGTCCGCCGGAGCGCGCCCCGCCCTAGCCGCGCGGGGCCCCCAGTGCGGCTGCGCGGCCCGGCCGGCGCGCGTGCGGCTGCGCAAAGGCGGCGCGGACGCGGCTCGGCTCCTCCCTCCCTCCCGTCCCGACTCCTCGAGGCGCCAGTGCAACCGGGTCTCGGGGATGCGTCTTCTGGAACCCCCCCTTTTTTTTTTAATTTTTGATTTCTTTTTATTGTTTTGACTTTTTGAGTCATACCCGGCAATGCTCAGGGGTTCCTCCTGGCTCTGCACTCAGGAATTACTGCTGGCGGAGCACGGGTGGACCATCTGGGATGCTGGGGCTCGAACCCTGGTCTGCCGCGTGCGAGGCAGGCACCTTCCCCGCTGTGTTACCACTGCAGCCCCGAAGCTGGTTTGTTGTTGTGGTTATGGTTGTTGGAGTTTCTTTGCTTTTTTTCTTTGTTTTTCTGACGAGCTATAAAGAGTCTCAACCCGCCCCCGGGACAAAGAGAATTTCCGAAGCTCCTTTACGAAAAGGACTTGCCGGGAGACGGTGTGCTGGCCACAAGGTTCTGCGAATCCCCCGGGGGCCCCGGCGGGTCCCGCAGGAAGATGTTGGCCGGGTTCGCCGCTCACGTGCGTGTTCCAGGAGCCCGGGACGCCGCCAGCCTCGTGGGAGCGAGCCGCGACTGCAGCAAGACTTCCCTCTCTGGGGCCAGCAGCTGTGGCAACGCACACCTGCGCGCCTCCGCCCCCGGAGCCAGCGCCCCGCAGAAGCGTCTGCAGATCTGACGCTCCCCGGGAAGAAAGGCCCCCTTAGGGGCTGGAGCCATGGCACAGTGGCGTTTGCCTTGCACGCGGCCGGCCCGGGTTCGATCCCCAGCATCCCATATGGTCCCCCTGAGCATTGCCAGGTGTGATCCAAAAGCCAGAAAAAAAAAGAAAAGGAGAGTCAGACACCCCCCCCCCCCCCTTAGGACAGGAACTTGCCCTTAAGATCAAGGACACATTCAGGGCAGAGATTCCTCCCCTGACCCCACCACGCACCTGGGCTTGCAGCCTGAGAGCCAAAAGGTGGCACTCGGATGAGTAGTAGTAGCCCGGGATCACCGGCGATGCTCAGGCGGCTGGGGATGATCTAGATGAAGGTCCTGGCCTCACTTGGAAACAGCAGAGCGTTTGGCAGTGTCCAGGCAATGGCTTTGGATATATTAAAATAAGGAAGGCAGAGGAGTGGCCGGCTGGACTCTGTCTCAGGAGACCCAAGTCGGAGGCGAAGGTTATAAATAATCTAGCCGGAGAGGCCTGCCAGATAGAGGCAAACAGACCAGGAGGCCGGAAGGAGCTTAGGATATTTGGGGAGTAGGTAGCAGACATCTTAAGCAAGAAGGCAAAATAAATGGGAACTAAAGAGGGAGTTTAGCCAGCGTAGAGGGTTTTTTTATTTTTTTATTTTTTTTGCTTTTTGGGTCACACCCAGCGATGCTCAGGGGTTACTACTGGCTTTGCACTCAGGAATTACTCCTGGCGATGCTTGGGGGACCATATGGGATGCCTGGGATCGAACCCGGGTCGGCCGCGTGCAAGGCAAACGCCCTACCCGCTGTGCTATCGCTCCGGCCCCGCGTAGAGGGTTTTTTGTTTGTTTTATTTTGAGCCACCTCTGTGCTTACACCTGACTCCGTCCTCAGGGATCACTTCCTCAGGAGGATTTGGTGGACCACAAGGAATGCAGTGAACTGAACTAGGATCAACCGCGTGCACGGCAAACACCTGGCCCTGCTATACTATGGGTCTGGCCCTTGGAGTAGAGGGAGTTGGAGGTGTATTCTAAGAAGCGCAGGTAGCTATTTAAAGGTGATCATAAGAATAAAATATAAAAGAACTTCTATATAAGCCCCTCTGTTGTGTGTCTGGCATGGGAAGACTTCATGTGGAAATAGGATTACCTAAAAAACATTAGAGAGCAAAAATGAGGTATTGACCAAAAAGCTAGAAACCTCATCGAAAACTTATTTAAGAAAATAAGTTTCGGGGCTGGAGCGATAGTACAACTGGTAGGGCATTTGCCTTGCACGCAGCCAACCCGGGTTCGATTCCCAGCATCCCATATGGTCCCCTGAGCACCGCCAGGCATAATTCCTGAGTGCATGAGCCAGGAGTAACCCCCTGTGCATCACTGGGTGTGACCTAAAAAGCAAAAAAAAAAAAAAAGGTGCAATGTTATTTCTGGCTCTGCTTAGGGGTCAGGGGTCACTCCTTGTGACCAAATGCAGTGCTGGAAATAAAAAAAATAATAAAAAGAAAAACATGGTAGAATAAGGGAATATTGAAGATAAGAGTTTAAAGGAGATATTAACATCAACTCAAAAGTTAATATGTAAAAGGTACATATTAAGAAAAAGTGATAAAAATTGTTGGCATCAAAAAACTGGATTAAATTTAAGCATTTTCTGTGAGTATGCACTGTGCACTGTGTACTGCACTGTCATCCCATTGTTCATCAATTTGCTCGAGCGGGCACCAGTAATGTCTCCATTGTGAGACCTGTTGTTACTGTTTTTGGCATATTGAATACGCCACGGGTAGCTTGCCAGGCTCTGCTGTGTGGGCAGATACTCTCCGTAGCTTGCCAGGCTCTCCGAGAGGGGCAGAGGAATCAAGGCAAGGCAAACGCCCTATCCGCTGTGCTATTGCTCCAGTCTGTGAATATGCACATAAAATAAAATAAAATGCATAATCTCTGGATATAGGGAAAGATCAACCTCTTAAGCCATTTGTTCCTTTTTGGAATTGAGTAATTGTGAGATACACAGTGACAAAGTTGTACACGAGTGTCTCAGTCAGGCAATGTTCCAACACCCCTCCCTTCATCTCTGCACATCTCCTGCCAGTCCTCAGTTTCCCTCCCGTCAACATCCCCATCCCCCCCAGCATTGTGACAGGCACTTTTCTTCTTTCTCCCACTCTCTTTCTCTTTCTGTCTTTTGGGGCATTATGGCTTGCAATACAGGAACTAAAAGGTTATGTTTATCCCTTGGCCTACTTCTAGCACTCAGATCTTATCCAGAATGATCAATTCCAGCTATCACGGTCATAGTGGACTTCTCTAGCCTCATTACCCTCCCCCACTCCACCCTGTAGCTCAGACCTCTTTCTAAAGCCACTTATTTATTCCTCTTAGCTAATTTTCAGTCCTCAACAAAGATAAGGTTTACACACAAGAGGCCTGAAAGGATTGAGCAAATGATGCCTCACCCAGCCTCCAGGATTACTTTCTTTAACACTGTTCTGATGCAAAGAGCTCATCCTAGTGAAAGTAATGTAGCTTTCACTTACGGTAAACCAAAAGACTTCCAACAATACGTTGCGGTGTTTGAAATGCTAATTTTATGCATTAGTTAATATAGCACAGCGGGTAGGGTGTTTACCTTGCACGTGGCCAAAGCAAACCTGGGTTTGATTTCTCCGTCCCCCTCGGAGAGCCCAGCAAGCTACTGAGAGTATCCTGCCCCCATGGCAGAGCCTGGCAACCTCCCTGTGGCGTATTTGATACACCAAAAACAGTAACAACAAGTCTCACAATGGAGACACTACTGGTGCCCACTCAAGCAAACTGATGAACAACGAGACGACAGTGCTACAGTGCAGTTAATGGGATTGGAGAGTCAGTCCAGAGATAAGGTGGTTGCCTTACACACGGCCTACCCCAGTTCCATCACTGGCACCCCATATGGTTCCCTGAGCACCACCAGGAGTCAGCCCTGAGCACCACAGAGTGTGTCCCAAAACCCAAAGAGAAAAATCAAAATCATCTTTCAAATGTAATTCTGACTTTGTGAACCCAGTACTGAAATTGCATACATTATTTCGTATCTATGCATGTTCTGCTGTGTACATAACTTTTCATTTTGCCGTTTCATTTTCCTCATCTCCCCAGAATTATTTTGAGATGAGGTTTGTGAGAATTAGAAATATTCTTGCTATTTGCTCAGGCATGAGGAAATGGCTTGTGTTACCTTTCCACTGTTCGGGAGACAGGACTGGACTTCTCAGTCGAGAACCTGCGTCCAAGTCCCGCCACTTGCTGGCTTTGTGCATTGATTAAATTGTCTCTGGGAGACATTTTATTCAGTTAGTGCAAAGAAATCATCGACATCTACAGTGTAGATTTATTGTGAGGAATTAAAGAAAAGTTTATAAAGCGCTTTGCACACTACCTGATATGAAATAGGTGTTCGGTGACTGTTCAAAATCGTTTAAGAGTTTACAACATTTTGGAAAGCAGAACAGAACTTTTTTTTGGCTTTTTGAGTCACACCTGGTGATGCACAGGGGTTATTCCTGGCTCTGCACTCAGGAATTACTCCTGGCAGTGCTCGGGGACCATATGGGATGCTGAGAATTGAACCCGGGTCGGCCGCGTGCAAGGCAAACGCCCTCCTCGCTGTGCTATCGCTCCGGCCCCAAAGCAGAACAGAACTTAAAGTAGCATGTAACTCAGTTCCTCCCATTTTTCTCTATCACTAAAGATAGATATTATAATTATGATTCAACCAAATGCGTGCATTTGTAATTATTCATGTGTATGTATATATCCTAGTATTCCTTTAGAATGTTGCCTGCTCATCTTTGGCACGATACGGACATTGCTCTCGTAACAATCTGAATTTTTCGCCAATGCTATATAATTGGTTTTAGAATGCCATTTTATGTATTCATTTTACATTTCCCTATAGAATAAGTGCAGAACTTTCCATGTTTACTCACCATATTCTTATTCTTCATTCATTTACCTGCTTTTCTCTTTGTAGACAATATTTATATTTTCATTTGGGTTTGAATTCCATGTGGATTATGTGCACTGTATGTATTTTCTTTCTGTGCATTGTGCTGGGATCCTCACATCTGCAGTATTATCTGCAGGTAATTTTTGGTTGTAATGACTGTTCATGCATTATAGAACGCTTAACAGTGTTTGCAATCTTCATTTACTAGATACCGGTCATACTTCCTGTCCCCACGGCCCAGCTCCCCATCAGAAACCTCCCCAGACATTTCCCAGTGTCCTCTGGAGAGCAAAATTGCCCGTGTTTGAGAGCCACTGGATGACAGTGGCTCTGTTACACCATTATTTAAATTTAAGAAGAGCTTATCCTTTAAGAGTTTTTGCCATCTTATTGTGTTCCAGATGCAAACTGTTTCACATGAACCTAATCCAGACCCATTTGCTGGGCACACGTAAAGTATTATTACCCTTATTTTATAGGGGATAAACTGCATTCCTGTTCTAATGAGCCAAAGGAGGTCACTGCACTGAGCGATCATTTACGTAGCATAAAATGCACCGTCTTAAGCGCACAGTTCGGAGGGTTTGTTAAGTGCACTCTCCTGCCATCCTTCCCAGGAGCAAGACACATTTGCATTGCTCTCCCACGGTGGTTTCCAACCTTCTGCACCAGTGACTGGGCCGTGGCCCAAGGACCAGCAGTGGAAAACCCCTCACGGCTCTGAAAAGTTTCCTTGTGTTTCTCACCTGACAGGCTGCCGCCTTCTGCCCCAGGAACGCTTTGAACTGCTCCCTCAAACTATAAATCAGTCTAGCCTGCTCTAGAGTTTCATATTATTGAAGCTTAGAATCTGTGCTTTTTGTGTGTGTCTGGCTTCTTTCACTGTGTGAATAGTCCTGAGATTCCTTAGTGCCGCATACCCTTCAGTTATTTTCACTGCTGAGTGATACTCCTTTGGTCAGCTATATCTGATTTTTAAACATTCACTTATTGTAGAGTATTTAAGGTTTTCTTTCTTTTATTTATTTTTCTTTTTAAATTTTTTAATTTTTTGCTTTTTGGGTCACACCCGGCGATGCACAGGGGTTGCTCCTGCCTCTGCACTCGGGAATCACTCCTGGCCGTGCTCAGGGGACCACATTGGATGCTGGGAATCGAACCCAGGTCGGCCACGCGCAATGCAAACGCCCTACCCTCTGTGCTATCGCTCCAGCCTCTTTCTTTCTTTTAGTTCTTCTCACTGTTTCCTCACTAGAAATGAAGGAACTGTCTAATGGTAGCTGAAAGGTTTCTGATGCAATATTTTTGTTTCTCAGGAAATCTTCTTTCAAATTATAGCGCAAATACACAATTAACTCTAGGACTGCCGGATAGATTTGCAGAGTGATTGTGCCATGTTTTCACACCCACCAGAGTCATTATGCTCGGCTACCATCAACATATTTTAGCTATTGTCCTATAGCATTGAACTTTAAGTCACACAGAGCCAGGAATAGCCCCTGAGCACCACTGAGTGTCACCACCCCCCCCAAAAAAAAAACCCTCATAAATTTAAGATACCAACCATCTTTAAGTATACTTTAGTATTTAATACATTTACCTTTTTTTGTTTGTTTGGGGGCCACACCCAGTGATGCTCAGTGGTTATTCCTGGTTCTGCACTTGGAATTTCTCCTGATGGTTTTCAGAGGACCATATGTGATGCCAAGGATCGAACCCTGGTCTACCAAGTGCCCTATCCTCTGGTCATGCCTGTCTTGCACCTGTCTCTCCAACCCCTTGTGCAAGGCAAATGCCCTACCTGCTGTGCTATCACTCCAGCCCCAACAATTCCCTTCTTACTCTCTCTCTCCTTTTGGTCTTCTAGCAAATTTTGAACCAATCTTTCATGTTTGTTCTTTATCAAAACATTTTTAGGGGCCAGAGAGATACAGTAGCAGGTAGGGCGCTTGCCTCCCACATGGCAGACCCGAATTTGCTCCATAGCATCCCGTACAGTCCCCAAAGTCCACCAGGAGTTACCCCCAAGTACAGAGCGAGGAGTAAGCCTTAAGCACAGTCAGGTGTGGCTCCCAAAAGACTCCCCCCTCCTAGTTTTATACACATTTTAGAAAGAACTTACTGATTTGGGGAGATTTGGGGCCACAGTGAGTGTTGCTCAGGGGCTGCTCCTTGGGTCTGTGTTCAAGGGCTGTGTTCAAGGGTCATTCCTGATCATACTCGTATGCTGTGACCATACAGAATGCCAGAGATAAACCAGGATCTGCCACATGCAAGGCAAATGCCTTAACCCCTGACTCTCTCTCTGACCCAAGCTTACTTATTTATAGAGAAACAGACCTGCTTGGCTTTTGAGTGAATTAATTAATCAGTCTGGGAGGAATTTACACTGTAACAATAGATTTCCAATCCAAGAAGATGGTATCTCACTAATTTTTATCTTGACTATCTCTCAGTACCGTCTTATGCATTTCAGTCTATAGAATATTTTGTGCTGCAAAGTGGTCACCAAAAAGTCCAGGTAATATCCATCACCATAGTTACATGTTTCCCACCCCCCTTGAAATGAGAACTTTAAAAATTTTCTTTCCTAGGGCAAAGAGACAGAGACACTTCACCAATGGGAATAAATATACAGGTGGACAACAGGTACATGGAGAACTGCAAATTGCTGTGATTAAAGAGGTCTGGAATACCAGAACGCTAAAGGAAATCAATTGTTTCAAGGTAAACACAACTGGCATCCTTAAAAGCATCTTTAAGTACTAACTGCTGATGCCGCATAGAGTGATAGCAAAAAATGTTTTAGACAAGGCATTAGTACATCAATACTAAAATGCTTGTCAAGTGGCATTTTTGGTTACAGTGAAAAACTATAATACACCAACATAAAGAGAAAATGACAGAAAGCCAAAGAAATGCCTGTTTTTAAGTTTTTTTATTAAAAAAAATTGTAAGGAAAAGACAAAAATAAAGAAATAAATTAAATTGGGCTGAAGTATAGCACAGTGGTAGGACATTTCCCTTGCATGCAGCCGACCCAAGTTCGATTCCTCTGCCCCCTCAGAGAGCCCAGCAAGCTACTGAGACTATCTTGCCCTCGAATACGCTACAGGTAGCTTGCCAGGCTCTGCCATGTGGGCGGGATACTCTCGGTAGCTTGCCAGGTCTCCGAGAACGGTGGAGCTATCCGTGGTGTATTTGATATGCCAAAACCAGTAACAAAAAGGCTCACAATGGAGATGTTACTGGTGCCTGCTTGAGCAAATAGAAGAACAACGGGATGACAGTAATAGTGATAAAAAAAATTTAAACAAAGCACTGTGATATACAAGGTTATTCATATTTGGGCTTTAGACATACTATATT
Organism: Sorex araneus; assembly: GCF_027595985.1. Taxonomy (NCBI): domain Eukaryota; kingdom Metazoa; phylum Chordata; class Mammalia; order Eulipotyphla; family Soricidae; genus Sorex; species Sorex araneus. The sequence continues at coordinate 15,604,935 of NC_073310.1, forward strand.
CCAGCACCAACCCCACCACCAGTGTCTCCTTCCCTCCACCAAGGTGCCCAGGCACATTTTAAATTTTGGTTGTTGAAGTTTGGATTCCTTATTTTCCATGTTGGTGACTGTGTTTAAATGCCTCTTGTTGGTGGTTTTTTTTTCCACTTTTTGGGTCACACCTAGTGATGCACAGGGGTTACTCCTGGCTCTGCATTCAGGAATTTCTCCCGGCGGTGCTCAAGGGACCATATGGGATGCTGGGAATCAAACCCGGGTCTGCCGCGTGCAAGGCAAACGCCCTACCCGCTGTGCTATTCTCCAGCCCCTGTTGTTGTTGTTTTTAAATCTTTTTAAAATTAGTTAGCACAGGGCCAGAGCAATAGCACAGTGGGGAGGGTGTTTTCCATGCACGCAGCCGACCCAGGTTCAATCCCCAGCATGCCATATGGTCCCCCAAGTACCACCAGGAGTAATTCCTGAGTGCAGAGCCAGGAGTAACCCCTGTGCATCACCGAGTGTGACCCAAAAAGCCAAAAAAAAAAAAAACAAAGAAAAAGGATTGAATTGACAAACCTGGCATAACTAGAATTCTCCTTTACTGGTGATTCTATTTGTGGGAAAGGGATGCTTAGGAGAAACCAAAAATCAAAATGCAGTTTCTCATCTCTCTCCCTCTCCTCAAGCCTCTGTGTTCTCTGAATTGAGAATATTTAAAATTAGGCCCACCAATAACCCCACAGTGGCCTTTCGGAGTTGAAGTGTCAGGAAGAGTCACATGTCTTGCTCTTTATTTTTCTTTCTCACTTTAAGTCAAAAGCTGGAAATGATTGAACTTAGCGAGGAAGGCATACCAAAAGCCAACGCAAGCTAAAAGCAGGCCTTCGTGGGCCAAACCGTAAGGCAGCATATGATACACAAGTCCTTGCAGGGAATAAATAGTGATACTTGAGGCCAGAGAGATAGTAGAGTAGGGAGGGCACTTACCTTGCACAGAGCCAAACCGGGCTCCATCCCCAGCCGCTATATGGTCCCCTGAGCCCACCGGGAGTGATCCCTGAGTTCAGGGCCAAGAGGAAGCCCTGAGCTTTGCTGGGTGTGACTTTAAAACTGGAAGAAAACAAAGTGCTGGGGCTGGAGAGATAGCACAGCGGGTAGGGCGTTTGCCTTGCACGCGGCCGACCTGGGTTCAAATCCCAGCATCCCATATGGTCCCCTGAGCAGCGCCAGGGGTAATTCCTGAGTGCAGAGCCAGGAGTGACCCCTGTGAGTTGCTGGGTGTGACCCAAAAAGCAAAAAAAAAAAAAAAAAAAAAAAAGAAAGAAAGAAAAAGAAAAAAGAAAACAAAGTGCCTCCCATAGAGGCAGGCGGGGGGTGGGGGGAATGGGAGGCAGGTGTTGGAGGATGGTGTAAGGGAGGGAAACGGGGAACACTGCTGGTGGGAAATGTACACTGATGGAGGGTTGGGTGTTGGATCACTGTATGACTGAAACCCAATCCTGAACAGCTTTGTAGCAGTCTAGCTCATGGATATGCAACACAAAATTTAAAACTAAGAGTAGTATTTGAGTGAACACACCAATGAGAAGAAAGCGAAAGCGCCTTCTTCGAGATATGGAGACCGTTTCCGTGGTCTGGATAGAGGATCCGGTCAGATACAACATCCCTTAGAACCGCTTAATCTAAAGTAGGGCTCCAAACTCTCTTCAGTGTTTTGAAGGCTGAGGTGAGGGGAACTGCAGGAGTTGGACGCTCGTAGAGGTTCGTTCCTGAGGCCCTCTCCGTACCCTCCCTGTGTACACTGAAGCAGCACGTGCTGATGGAGAAGCTGCAGCACATTAGCCAGAAGATGTCTGTCACTGTGTCTGGCATCCCGTTGTTCATCAATTTGCTCGAGCAGGCACCAGTCTCCCTTGTGAGACTTGTTGTTCCTGTTTTTGGCATATCAAATACGCCACGGGTAGCTTGCCAGGCACTGCCGTATGGGCAGGATACTCTCGGTAGCTTGCCAGGCTCTCCGAGAGGGATGGAGGAATTGAACCCGGGTCAGCCACGTGCAAGGCAAACGCCCTACCCACTGTGCTATCGCTCCAGTCTGTAGCCAGAAGATGTAGGTAAGACAATTGATGATGGTGGCCATGCTAGCAGTATATCTTTGATGTAGATCTAAGCCTCTTATTGGAAGTAGGTGTCACCTGTCACTGTCCCTGCTCGGGAGAAGTCAGTGCCTGCCTTCCAAGCTTCAGTCAGCAGGCTGTTTCTCTTGTTCCGGCCCTTGCAGCTGGTCACTTCAAGTTGAAGCAGTACATGACTCATTTCTCTAGTTTAAAAATCCTGGCTCTGCATTCAAGGATCACTCCTGGTGCGTGGGGTACCAGGAGTTGAACCCAGGTTGGCTATATGCAAGACCAGTGCCTTGCCCATGGTACTATGCCCCCTTGCCCTCGTCTCCCCAGTGTCCATAATAATTATGTTACATCTCCTTGTCTTGTGCTTTAAAACCTGGAGCACATGGGCTGGAGCAATAGTCCAGTGGGTAGGGCATTGGCCTTGCATGCGACCGATCTGGGTTCAATCCCCAGCATCCCATATGATGCCCTTAGCACCACCAGGAGTAAGTCCTGAGTGAAGAGCCAGGAGTAATCCCTGAGTATCGCTCCAAAAGAAAAAAAAAAAAGGAGCACGAAGGCTGGGTGACACCTTATTATATACACCTCTGTTTAGTGAAAATTGCAAACCCACTGTTGAGGCCTGTTGCTCAGGAAATAAAAACTCCTTTGTAAATGTCAGTGACCCAGTAACCCGAGCACCCTGATGGATATGTGAAAGGAGACTCATGTTGCCCTCATGCCTGCTAACACAGCTGTTTTGCAGAACCATGGATCAATGAACTGTTGAGACGTTCACGCTTTGGTTAAGCAATGCATTTCATAAAGCTAGAGTGGCTGTAGATAAGTGATTCTTCTGATGGCTCAGGACAAACTCAGAAACCTAAAGAGAATTTCCCCCTCTCTAGATGCCAATAAGAACATTATCAATCACAGGAGGAGGCAGAAATATCGACATCACCAGGAGTCCTGGATGGCTCCCAGGGTTCAGGACTTCAGGAGGAAGTAGATGCAGGCATGGTGGAAATAGCAAGAAAACTAGAATTACAAGTGGATGCTGAAGATGTGACTGAATTTTCACAATCTCATAGGATGGGGGGCAGCGGAGGGGGGGAAACGTGGAACATTGGTGGCAAAATATCTACTGGTAAAAGGAGTTGGGAGTTGAAATAATGACTGAATAATGAGTAACTTTGTAACTGTATCTCATGATTCAATTAAGAAATTATTATTATTTTTGTTTTTTGGGGTCACACCTGGTGATGCACAGGGGTTACTCCTGGCTTTGAACTCAGGAATTACTCCTGGTGGTGCTCAAGGGACCATATGGAATGCTGCGAATTGAACCCAGGTCGGCCATATGCAAGGCAAACACCCTGTCTGCTGTGCTATCGCTGCAGCCCCTCAATTAAGAACTATTTTAAAGTATATATATATATATATATATATATATATATATATATATATATATTGCTTCTTAAAGATGAGCAAAGAAAGTGGTCTTTAGAGATGGGACCCTACACCTGGTGGATGTGCTGTGATCATTGTGGAATGGTGACAAATAACTTTCCAGACTTTTTTTTTTCTTTTGGTTTGGGGAGACCTGCAGTGCTCAGGGGTTCCTCCTGGCGGTGCTCAGAGGCCCCTGTGGGATGCTGGGGGATGGAACCCAGGTGCGCTGTGTGCAAAGCAAGCCCCCTCCCCACCCACTGCCTTATCACTCTGGCCCCAACATTCATGACTTCTATGACTCAACAAAGCAGTGCGTGCGTTGGAGAAAACTGACTTCAATTTTGAAAGAAGCTCAACTCTCTTTCAGAGAAGCGTCTGAAGAGCAAACCAGGCTGCCGAGAAGTACTTGGTGAAGAGAGATGTCGGGGAGCGTGGGAAACACCTCACTGTCTCTCTGTTCCCACACACCGGTACAGCCACCCCAACCTTGAACCACTGGCACCCGGACGGGCCACGAACGGGGAGACCAGACCCTTCGCCACCAATAATCCCACGACTTGCCGCCGATTAAGAGGGTGGTGATTCAGCAAGAAATATTCTTTGAAGTGAAGGTGTCTGGGTTGGTTTTGCACGTGGGGCTCAGGCCACCCCCTCCAGTGCTGGGGATTCCTCTAGAAAAGTGCTCGCCAGTTACTCTTAGCAGTTCTCAGCGGAGCTCGGACTCCAGGTCTCGGAGATATCTCCCTGGCCCTCCTTTGTTTTGGTTTTGTTTTTATTTTACGTTTTTAAATTCCACCCCCCCACCCAAATTTCATTTTATTAAAGCACCATGGTTTACAAAGAGAATTTGGATTTTATTTTTTAATACTGTAGCACTGTCATCCCATGGCTCATCGATTTGCTCAGCGGGCACCAGTAACGTCTCCATGGTGAGACTTGTTGTTACTGTTTTTGGCATATCGAATACGCCACGCCACGGGGAGCTTGCCAGGCTCTGCCGTGAGGGCGGGATACTCTCAGTAGCTTTCCCGGCTCTGCCAGAGGGAGGAGGACTCAAACCCGGGTCGGTCACATGCAAGGCAAATGCCCTACCCGCTGTGCTGTGGGCTCCAGCCTTTTCTTTTCTTTTCTTTTCTTTTCTTTTCTTTTCTTTTCTTTTCTTTTCTTTTCTTTTCTTTTCTTTTCTTTTCTTTATTTTTAAAAAGGAGCCTCACCTTAGGGTGTTGGGAGGCCCAGATCTACCCAGGGAGATACTTGACTTGTTATTATCTTATGTGCCTTGTGTGTATGAGAATGTGGGTTTGATTCTTAGCATTTTGGGTTTGATCTCCCACATTTTGAAGTACAACCTCAGCACCACAAGAATTATCCCCTGGCACTACCATCACCACAACCATCACCAACAAAACCAACAGAAGACAAAAAGTAACAACATAAGAACAACAACAATTCAGAATAAAAAATCTTAAATGTGAATGTTCATAATTTCCTACAGAGCTGAATAAATTAATTACTACCACTTACAAGATATTTAACAATTATGTTACTAACTTTACTAAAACTATGAAGTTTATTTTATTTTCTATTTATTTATTTTTGCCTTTTGGGTCACACCCAGTGATGTTCACAGGCTACTCCTGGCTCTGCACGCAGGAATTACTCCTGGCGGTGCTCGGGGGACCAAACAGGATGCCAGGGATCGAACCCAGATCAGCGTGTGCAAGGCAAATGCCCTATCTGCTGTACTATAGCTCCAGCCCTATTTATTTATTTTGTTTTATTTATATTTTTGGCTTTTTGGGTCACACCTGGCAATGCTCAGGGCTGACTCCTGGCTCTGCACTCAGGAATCACTCCTGGCGGTGCTGGGGGACCATATGGGATGCTGAGAATCGAACCCGGGTCAGCTGCATGCAAGGCAAACGCCCTACCCACTGTACTATTGCTCCAGCCCCCCTATTTATTTATTTATTTTTAAATGTAGGAGTACTGCTGTATATTCAGAGTTGGATTTTTGACGCACATTGCTCCAGCAATGATCCCACCGTCAGTGTGAACTTCCGTCGGGCAGCGTGCCCTCCGACCCTCTCGTCCCCAGCTTGCCGACCCAACCGGTTTGGGTCTCGGGATCTCAGTGTTGTTGATTCTGGAGTTTGGATAGTTAGCTCTGTCAGTGCTTAACACCACTGAAAGCCCCAGATTCTTGCCTCCTTTTGCGTCTCATCTGTCTCTTCTCCTCCCTGTACTTTGGGGCCAAGGCTGATCTAGGCACCCCACCCTTTACAGTGTTTATTTTTAATTATTAATTTACTATTTTGGGTTTTGTTTTGGTGCCACACCCCAGTAGTGCTTCAGGGCTTATTCTTGGCTCTGTGCTCAGAGATGACTCCTGGTATGATGCAGGGGACATTTGGGGTGCTGGGGATTGAACCTGGGTCAGTGCATGATGGCAAAGCAAGTGCCCTGCATATTGTTTTCCAAATGAACGTAATCCTATTAGTAGATAGTATAGTATCACTGTATCACTGTCATCCCATTGTTCTTCAAATTACTCGAGTGGGCACCAGTAACATCTCTGTTATACTCAGCCCTGAGACTTTTAGCAGCCTCTCCTTACTTGTCTTTCCCAACAATTGGAGGCTCTTTCAAGGGTCAGGGGAATGAGACCTATCGTTACTGTTTTTGGCATATCAAATATGTATGTATCATTTACTGTATTGGGGATATGAATACACCATGGGGAGCTTGCAAGGCTCTCCCGTGCGGGCAATAGACTCTTACACTTGTCAGGTTCTCCAGAAGGGAGAACAAGGCTATTAGATGTCTCAAGGCCACTTTGGTCTTATAGTCTCTGGCCATTGGTGGGATTACATGGTGCCGAGGGCAGTTTGTGGGTGTGGCTGCCAAGCTACTGGAAAATGGGGGATCTGGGTGGAGAAGGCTCAGTCCCAATCTGAGCAGGCTTGGAAATCTCATCCCCGGGTCCTCTGCTGGTCCCTTAGATAGTATAGTATAAACTTTTTTTTTAAAAAAAATATTTTTTAATTGAATCACCGTGAGCTACAGTTACAGAACTTTCATGTTTGAGTTTCAGTCATGTAGTGACCGAACACCCAAGTATAAACTTCTATATGCGTTGACAAGCCAAAAGAATTCCTGTGATTTGTATCAAGACACTTTTCTGCAGGATCTAGAACCTAACCCACGGTATCTCTGAGATGTGCTCGAACAGAGATATAGACTATGATTATTGCATCTTCCTGGCAGGACCTGTATTATCATTATAAAATGTTTCTTTCCATGTCCAGTACTACTTTTCTACTTTTTATTCTGAACTCCACTGGTGCTATTATAACTGACATGACTCTATCCAAACCATTCCTCTCATTCATACTAATACGAATCTTCAAGCGTGTCTTTCAATCCGTTTACATCCTACTGTTTGTAGCTCTGCATTTAAAGTATGTCTTACACATAACATCTAGCTGGATCTTGCTATTTTAACTCCTAAGTAAAAGGAGTTAAAAAAAAAATCTCGGGGCTGGAGCAATAGCACAGCAGGTTGGGCGTTTGCCTTGCATGAGTCAGACCCAGGTTCGATTCCCAGCATCCCAAATGGTCCCCTGAGCACTGCCAGGGGTAGTTCCTGAGTGCAGATCCAGGAGTAACCCCTGTGCATCACCGGGTGTGACCCAAAAAGAAAAAAATGTCTCATTCTTGGGGGAGCCGGAGTGATGGTACAGGAAGGAGGGCGTTTGCCTTGCATGCAGCCAACCTGGATTCAATCCCTGGCATCCCATACGGTCCCCTGGAGTCCCCCCAGGAGTAATTCCTGAGTGCAGAGCCAGGAGGAACCCCCGGGCATAATTGGGTGTGACACAAACAAACAAACAAACAAAAATCTCATTCTTACATTTGTTTTTATTTTCGGGCCTTAGCCTGTGGAGAACTGTATGGAACATTGGGGATCAAACCCAGGTCGGCGGAGTGCAAGGCAAATGTGCAATCCTGAGTAGTATTTTTCTCAAAATCAAGCCTTTGTATTCTCCCTTCTACAGCTACTAAATCCCAGCCTCTTCCCACGGAGAGCACTGTCTGAAGTTTTGGATTGGTTCTTAAAATCCTTTACTGGACTCTTGGAGTCTCTCTTTGTGCCTGTGTTTGGGGGCTTAGCCCAGGAGTGGGGGACAGTGTTGATTAGCTCAGGGGGTTTCTCCTTTCCTGCTTTCTCCTTTGGGGGCTGTTTCTTTTCCCGGCCAGCTGCTACACTTACCCTGAAAGCTTTCTTTTGGAAAAGGAGCAAGGCTAAGATTACAGTTTTGTGTAGAAAATCTAAAATTTAGCCACTAGTTAGCCACTGCAGAGGGTTTTGTTTGTTTGTTTGTTTTTTGTTTTTTTTTGCTTTTGATTGCTCTTCAGTGCTTGTAGGTAGTTTTTGGGTTTTTTTGGGGGGCGGGGGGTGGGGGTAAATAGAATTGTTATTCCACTAGGAGTGGGTAGGCCATTAGTAACAAGATCTTTTTTTTTTAATAATGCATGAGTTTAATAGTAAACATTCATCTGAAGAGAGCGTCACACATGGGGCCTGGTGAATCCCTTTGAAGGCATGAATTTACACAACAGACGGCAGTAGCATTAACCCTGCCTCTACCCTCCGGCTTTGACAATTAGGTTCTGCAGTATGCTTTGGACTAGGGGCTCTTCTTTTGAGTTTGTTAGTTAGATTGCCACTGAGACTGCTTTAACCTGTAAAGTTACCCATTCCTTTGCAATAATGACAGTCTTATTTATCGAGTCTTATTCCAAGGGAGAAGCCCATGCATGATATGTGGCCAGTACATTTCAGATCGTTTTGATGAACAGCTTCAGTTCTTGTAAATGATTCAAAAATAATAGATATTTTAGAGTCTTGATGGATTTAGGTGTGCCCAAGGAAAAGAAAATTGCCTCCAATATTAGGAAGTTCAAGATACATAACCATCTGGGACTTGATGGAGTGGGATGTAACATGAAGATGTATGATGCCATTTGTAAAACTAATTTCTTTTTTCATTTAATCTCTTGTTGCCTAAGAAAATGTAGCTAGTAATTAAGATACCATTTTGGTCTTGCTTGTAAATGCTGTTGCCTTCATTAAATTTCACACTTGTGAAAAGGAACTATTAGAGACAGCCTAAGGTAATGCTTTTGAATAGCTACTTTTTTTTAAAAAAAAAAAATTTGTTTCCTAAATTTCTTGCAATAAAATGTAATTGCATTTTCTGTTTTCACTTGTGCAGAATCTTCACATATTATCTATTAGAGATAAGATTTGGTGCTTGAGGGAATATTCTCTTTAACTGAAACAGTACAGTATTTTTAAGGTCTTCTTTTCTTACTATACAATACATTAAGTTTTCTGGCTTCTCTATTTTTTCTTACAATTTTCCTCTCATAAAGTTAAGTGGGAAGGAAAGATACTCCATAATACATCCTGCTTTAAAAGTGTCAAATCTTTTCAATATCTTAAAGTGGTTAGAAAGCAATCAGTAAATAATCTTAGTCTATATTACAACACTACAATACCTTGATGGTATACCTATAAAGCTGAAAATAAAAATAGAGCAGGTGGGCTGGATCAATAGTACAGCGGGTAGGGTGTTTGCCTTGCACATACCCAACTCAGGTTCAATCCCTGGCATTTCATATGGTCCTTCAAGCACCACCAGGAGTAATTCCTGAATGCAAAGCCAGGAGTAACTCCTGATTTCTGGGTGTGACCCAAAAAGAAAAAAAAATAGTGTAGGTAAAAGAAAAATAAAGGAGATTTTATAGTCATATGTTATTGATAATAATAGAGAATGATGGTCAGTGAAAACTTGCTTTTCTTGATTAAAATGAATATATAATGATCTCATCATACAATGAGATCAGGGGCTGGAGCGATAGCACAGTGGTTGGGCATTCACCTTTCACGTCGCTGACCCGAGTTCGATTCCTCTGGCCCTCTCCAAGAGCCTGGCAAGCTACCGAGAGTATGGAGCCCGCACGGCAGAGCCTGGCAAGCTACCCGTGCATATTGGATATGCCAAAAACAGTAACAATAAGTCTCTTAATGAGAGACGTTACTGGTGCCCGCTCAAACAAATCAATGAGCAACGGGATGACAGTGACAGTGACAGATATAATGAGATCATTGAGCTGTGTAGAAGCAATAAATCCATTCATCACATGCCATTATTATCTCATGGGAGTATTTTTTGCCTTTTTCCTCTTGAATTTAATTCTCTAATATCTAGGTAAAAATGTTTAAAATTAAATGTTAGTAAAAATCTTTAAACATACTCTATCAGCTTATGCAGATATCTATATTTTTATTGTTTTTTTCTGTCACATGAGAAATACACTGAGTGCTTATTCTTGCCACTAATTTTAAGTAGTATTTTTATTTTATTTATTTATTTATTTATTTATTTTTTGCTTTTTGAGTCACACCTGGCGGTGCACTGGGGTTACTCCTAGCTCTGCACTCAGGAATCACCCCTGGCAGAATTCAGGGGACCTTATGGGATGCTGGGGATCAAACCTGGGATGGCCACATGCAAGGCAAATGCCCTCCCCACTGGACTATCACTCCAGCCCCTGAGGGATTTAATTTCTTTGGTAAGAAGTCTGATATATATATATATGTATATATACATATATATGGATATAAGATGTATAAAACCTTTGACCTAGTTATCTTGTGTAAGGAAATTTATTTTTTAAAAAAAGAGACACTGGGGCTGGAGTGATAGCACAACGGGTAAGGTGTTTGCCTTGCATGCGGCCATCCCAGGTTCGATCCCCAGCATCCCATATGGTCCCCAAAGCACCGCCAGGAGTAATTCCTGAGTGCCGAGCCAGGAGAAACCCCTGAGCATTGCTGTGTGTCACCCAAATAGCAAAAATAAATAAATGAATAAATAACTTTTAAGAATTAAAAAGAAATTTAGACACATTAAATTATTTCAAAGTTATTTGTAAACTTAGAGATTAGAAAAACTTAGAATCCAAATGTAACATTGAAGTCCAAAATAATGTTATGACCATATATCACTGTCACTGTCATCCCGTTGCTCATCGATTTGTTTGAGTAGGCACCAGTAACATCTCTCATTGAGAGACTTATTGTTACTGTTTTTGGCATATCCAATATGCACGGGTAGCTTGCCAGGCTCTGCCGTGCGGGCTCCATACTCTCGGTAGCTTGCCAGGCTCTCTGAGAGGGGCGGAGGAATTGAACACAGTTCGGCCTCGTGAAAGGCGAACACCCAACCGCTGTGCTATTGCTCCAGCCCATGACCTTATATACTGCTGAATATTCATTAATAATAAGAATACTGATTCATAGAAAGCATAGTGAATTGGCAGATATAAATTAGTCATATCAAAAACTACATTAAATATGAGTGGAGTAAATATGACAAAGACAAGCCTTGACTAACTGCAAGATTCAAACGATACACTATCTTTAAGAGATTTTTAAATTCAGGGCTGGCATGATAGTACAGCAGGAAGGGCATGTGTCTTGCACACAGCCAACCCAGCTTTGATCCCTGGCACCCCATATGTTCCCCTGAGACCCGCCAGCAGAATTCCTGAGTGCAGAGCCAGGAGTAACCCCTGAGCATTGCTAGGTGTGGCCCCAAAAACACACACACACAAAAGAGATTTTTTAAATCTGATATGACTAGGTTGAATATAAATTGATATAAAAAGATACAGCATGCAATGAATAACCATAGAAGAGCTGAGGTAGCTATATTAATATCAAGTAAAATAGATTTTAAAACCAGGAGTCAGAGGGCTAGTACAGTGAGTCATGCTTTTCTTCCCGTCAGTGACCTTGGGAAGGTGACTCACATATGGCCACTCAAGAACCTCCGGGAGTGATCCCTGACTACATCCAGGCGTGGCCCAAAACCAAAACAATTTCTTTAAAATTATATATATATATATGATAAATTTAAAAATGGAATTGTAAAACAGATCACTGTCACTGTCATCCTGTTGCTCATCAATTTGCTTGAGCGGGCACCAGTAACATCTCCATTGTGAGACTTCTTGTTACTGGTTTTGGCATACCGAATATGCCACAGGTAGCTTGCCAGGCTCTGCTGTGCGGGTGGGATACTCTTGGTATCTCTCCAAGATAGACGTAGGAATCAAACCCAGGTTGGCCGCATGCAAGGCAAACGCCCTACCCACTGTGCTATCACTCCAGTTCAAAGGAGGTACATTTCATAATTATGGAAGGGCCAAAAATTCAGAAAGATTAAAAATTGAGATGCACCAACTCTTTGAACTCTAAAATATATAAAACAAAGAAATACAAGCTGAATTCAAATTTTGGAAAAAAAATTCAAGAATTAGAGTTGGAGGGGCTGGAGCGATAGCATATCAGGGTAAGGCGTTTGCCTTGCACTCGGCCAACCCGGGTTCGATTCCCAGCATCCCATATGGTCCCCCGAGCACCGCCAGGGGTGATTCCTGAGTGCAGAGCCAGGAGTAAACCCTGTGCATTGCCAGGTGTGACCCCCCCCCAAAAGAAAAAGAATTAGAGTTGGAAATTTTGATATGCTTATCTTTGTAACTGATAGACAAAATCAGCAAATTCTCTAATATTTAAGCAGAATTATCAGTGAGTTTGATCTAACTGAAATATATAAAACTCTACATTCAATAGTATCGGGATACTACATCCTTGGCAGACGTACAGAGTATTGTAACACAATGTAAAGGATTGAAATTGCCCAAAATGTGTTCTCCAAAGCAAGAAAACTAAATTAAGAAGTCAGCAACAAGCTCTGTTCTTCAATAACAAGAGAATAAAGTGAAAAATAAACAATAGAAAGAAAACCAGGGAATTCCTAAATACACACATACGAACAGTACATTTCTAGTTGTTGGTATTTGTTTTTGTTTTTTTCTGGCCACACTCATTGAGGCTTAGGGGTTACTTCTGGCAATGCGTTCAGGAATTACTCCTGGTGGTGCTTGGGGGGACCATATAGGATGCCAGGAATTGAACCCAGGTTGGCCACATGCAAGACAAGCATCCTTCCTCCTATACTATCATTCTCTGGCTGCAACATCACAATTCTTTTTTTTTTCAACTTTTTAAAATTGAATCACTGTGAGGTAGACCCTTACAAAAGTGTTTATGGTTAGATTTCAGTCATACAGTATCTCAACATCCATCCCTCCACCAGTGTATATTTCCCAGCACCAGTGTCCCCAGGTTCCCTCCCATCACCCGCCACCCCCAACCCCCTTCCTGCCTCTATGGCAAGAGCTTTCTCTCTCTCTCTCTCTCTCTCTCTCTCTCTCTTTCTCTCTACCTCTCTTTCTCTCTCTGTCTCTCTGTCTCTCTCCTTTCAGGTATTGTGGTTTGCAATATTGATACTAAAAAATTATCAAGAATATTCCTTACCTACTTTTAATCCTCAGATCTTGTCCAGCGTGATCATTCCCAGCTATTACTGTCATTAACAGTCTCTTCTCTATCTTACCTACCCTCATCACCACACACACTTGGGGTTTGTTCTAACCATTGGCCAGTCCTCCTAACCCCTGTTTCCCTGGCTGTGAATATTAGTCTTCTACTATATATGTATTTTTATATACCACAAATGAATGCAGTCATTCTATATCCATCCCTTTCCTTCACAACAGCACAATTCTAAATAATCCTCAGTCAAAGTAACCACAGAAGCATTGCGAAGTATGTGAAATAAAATTCACTTGACAATTTAAGGGACCAGGGCTGGAGTGATAGCACAGCAGGTAGGGTGTTTGCTTTGCACGTGGCCGACCTGGGTTTGATTCCCAGCATCCCATATGGTCCCCTGAGCACCACCAGGAGTAATTCCTGAGTGCAGAGCCAAACCCCTGTGCATTGCCAGTGTGACCCAAAAAGAGAAAAAAAAAAGAAAATTTAAGGGGCCTACAACAGTCATAATTACCTTGAAAAAGATGAATATTATTATATGCACTCATCCTGATTTCAACATTTAGAGTAATCTCAACAGTGTTATTGTCAAAAAGGATCAGCAAATGGAATTTGGGAGCCCCCAAACAAATTAACTCATCTGTTGCCAACTGGTATTCAACAAGAATGCAAAAGAATAAATTTGGGAGTTCCTACACCATGTGCGAAAAGCAAATTGAAACCTGAGTGTTACCTGAGAACACAAAGCTCTCAGATGCAAAGTCAGGCATAAATCACTGTGATTTTGGATTCACACGTCAATGCTGGCGCTGCAGTTTGTGTTACGCCCTATCCTAGTGTGAGCCACGGGTCGGGTGTGCCAGCATGGGCTTATTCAGCAGTTGTTTCTTTGATAGAAAAATGAAAGCGCAAAAAGAAAAGAAAAAAAAATCTACCAGACCTGGTGTCACTTGAAACTCGTTTGCTGCAAAAGAAACTCTCAGGATTTGGGACGGTGACTCAGGCGTTCGAGCCCACAGGTCTTGCATGAGCAATGCTCTGAGTTCAGGGCTGGGGAGACACACAGCAGGTGGGGGGCTGGCCTTGCACGTGCCCAGCCCCGGGTTTGATATTGGACGCCACATTTGGGCTGAGTCCTAAGAGTGATCCCTAGCACAGAGCCAGGAGTGAGCAGCTGCGTAAGCTCTGGGTGTGGCCCCCAAGCCCCAAACAAACCAAAAATGGTTCTGGGTTTGTGCATCTAGCACCCCATACCCCACACCCCAGTACTGTTTAGAGAGATCCCCACAGCTATAAAGGGCCCACATTTCTCACCCCCCCTAAAAAACAGGAGAGCCACAAAATAAATCATCCCAGTGAGAGAAAAACCTACAGAATGAGAGAAACTATTTTGTGAATATATATTTGATAGGGAGTTTGTACCTAAATCATACCTAATATTTAATCAGATCTCATATATTTGCTAGGGGGCTGTTTCTTTGGGCTGAAAATAAAATTCAAGAAAGATGGTGGTGGGGCTGAAGCAATAGCACAGCGGGTAGGGCGTTTGCCTTGCATGCGGCTGACCCGGGTTCGATTCCCAGCATCCCATATGGCCCCCTGAGCAACCGCCAGGGGTGATTCCTGAGTTCAGAGACAGGAGTAACCCCTGTGCATTGCCCGGTGTGACCCAAAAAGAAAAAAAAAAAAAGAAAGATGGTGGTACTTGCACACCTCATCGTGTGTATGCTGTGAACTTAACATGACTAAATGAAATTTATGTGTCTCTATTATGAGACTAAAAAAAGCAGGGAAGGGTATCCCATAGATGTTTATAGTAGTTTCATCTAAGTGATTTTTTTAGTGATTTTGAAAAATCTTAGTTTCATATAGGATTTTTGAGTAAGTTTTCCTTTTCCTCTTTATAACTGGAGTGATAGCATAGTGGGTAGGGTGTTTGCCTTGCACGCGGCCGACCCGGGTTTGATTCCTCCATCCCTCTCAGAGAGCCTGAGATACTGAGAGTATCTCGCTCGTACGGCAGAGCCTGACAAGCTCCCCGTGGCATATTTGATGTGCCAAAAACAGTAACAACAGTCTCACTATGGAGACGTGACTGATGCCCGCTTGAGCAAATCAATGAACAACAGGACGACAGTGCTACAGTGCTCTATAAATTTATATAGTCTTTGTAAACAGAAAAAAAAAGATTCCTATGACTATTTCCCTCCAGTTAGTTTCTTTTTAAGTGGAGATGAAGACTTAGCTTAGTGACAGATAGTTTGATAAGCCAGAAGCTTTCACTGCCCTAACATGTTCATTTTTCTTTTCCTCTTTAAGGATGTTTATAATTCAAAATAATAAAAACAAAGATCTTCAAGATCAGAAATATTTTTTTCATTCATTTTTTACTAGGGGGATGTCAATTCTATAGATGAGTTTATTGTATTTAAAACCATACAGGAGCTGGAGCAATAGCCCAGCGGGTAGGGCATTTGCCTTGCATGAGGCCGACCAGAGTTCGATTCCCAGCATCCCTATATGGTCCCCCGAGCACTGCCAATAGTAATTCCTGAGTGCAGAGCCAGTAGTAACCCCTATGCAATGCCGGTATGACCAAAAATGCAAAAATAAATAAATAAATAAATGCACTGTTGCACTGTTCTCCTGTTGTTCATTGATTTGCTCAAAGGGGCACCAGTAACGTCTCCATTGTGAGATTTGTTACTGTTTTTTGCATATTGAATACACCACGGGTGGCTTGCCAGGCTCTGGTGGGCAGGATACTCTTGATAGCTTGCCGGGCTCTCTGAGAGGGGTGGAGGAATCAAACCCTGGTCGGCCGTGTGCAAGGCAAACAAACACCCTACCTCTCCAGTCCAAATAATTAAATAAATATTTAAATAAATAAAAACCATACCCTGTGGAGTTCATGCCCAATTCAATCAGCTTCATCAATGGCTGAATAAATAGCAGTACTCCTACATTAAAAATAAATACAATAAAATACCCTGGGACCAGAGAGAGAGTACAGCAGGTCTGATAGCTTGCATTGTACAAAATGCTGACCTGGCTTCAATTCCAGACACCCTGAGCCCTGCCAGGGGCGATCCCTGAGCACAGGAGCAAGCCTGAGCATGCAGGGTGTGGCCCCAGAACAAAACAAAAATAGTTTTTAATTTAACTGTTTTTTGTTTGTTTGCCTTTGTGGGGTTTTGGTTATTTTTGGAGAGCCACACCCAGAGGTTCTCAGAACATAGCTCCTAGCACTGGACCCAGCGGTCACTTCTTCAGGGATTGTCCTGGCTCTGCTTGGGAACCATATGGGATGCAGGGTTCAAACCTGGGTTGGCTGTGTGCAAGGCAAGTGCCCTCCCTACCGTGCTATCACTCCAGTCCTTAAATTTAAGTTTATCCTTTACCTTTAGGTACCTACTCAGGTAAATGGCCAAATTACTTGCATTTCAGTTATTTAAAATTCAACCTCTGGAACCACTACACTGTTCTTATTGTGCTAGAGAGATCTTATTTAAAAAAAAAATAGGGGTTTCACCCTCAGCGCCATCTTGCCACATTCAACAGAGAAGCAGCCGGGTGTTCTGGTGAGCAACGCGGCCGGAGAATGCTCCGGACCCGAAACCGGGCCAGCAACCCCGGGGATCCAGACAGAGGAGGTACAGCCAGCACACCTTCTCCAGATGGAGCCCCGGTGACACTGAGCAGCAACTAACATGGCTCTGGGATGCGGGACTGGGACAACTCCAAACCGTGCGGCCACTAATGCGGCCTCTCAACCTTTTCTAAAAACTGAAAACATGCAATCTTTTAATGAAAAACTAATTATCAAATGCTTCCTTGGTAGTAGGGCTGTCTTTCTTGGGGGGAATCTCCAACAATAATAGTGAGTTTTGTGTTGAAATATAGAACGTAATCAAGGTAAAGAGAAAATGAAGTGAAATTCATCAGTTATACAGTTGGGAGTGGGGGGCGGGGACGGGGGTATACTGGGGTTTTTGGTGGTGGAATATGGGCACTGGTGAATGGATGGGTGTTTGAATATTGTATTATTGAGACATAAACCTGAGAACTTTGTAACTTTCCACATGGTGATTCAATAAAATTTTTTTAAAAAAATAGGGGTTTTCCATGGCCAGTTTCTAAGTAGATTACATCATTAGAATTATTTGATCAAATAAAAATTAATAGGGTGAAGCGCGTAGTTCGGTGGTTGAAAGCATGCTTTACTTTATGAGGTCCAGGGTTCAACCCCCACAACCTAAAATGAATAGGGATAAATGTAGTAGTAATATAAATTTGATTGGATTATATTTTCATTCCATGTGTGTTGTATTAAAAAAATTTTTTTTTGATTTTTGGGTCACACCCGGTGATGCACAGGGGTTATTCCTGGCTCAATTACTTAGGAATCACTCCTGGCGGTGCTTGGGTGACCATATGGGATGCTGGGAATCGAACCCAGGTCGGGTCTCATGCAAGGCAAACGCCCTACCCGCTGTGCTATTGCTCCCGCCCCTAAAATTTGTTTTTTCATGTTGTATGAAGCCTCTTTTTATCACCAGTTTCCCACCCCTCCCCCAAGCTTACCCCTTGGCAGGCACAAAATAATTTATTTTACATTGCTTGTTACAATGAAATGGTGAATGGAATTACCAAAAAACAGTTCAATAAAAGGAAGTTTGTGGAAATTGTTAGATCTCATAAGGGGGTTATTGCAGTCATTGTCTGAGGATTTACTGAGCTGTTTGGTGCTTGTTGAGCCTTTTATGATTCTTTTTTTTTCCTTCTTGGGCCACATCCAGCGATGCTCAGAGGTTACTCCTGGCTCTGCACTCAGAAATTACCCCTGGCGGTGCTCAGGGGACCATATAGGATGCTGGCAATCGAACCTGGGTCGGCCACGTGCAAGGCAAACGCCCTCCCCACTGTACCTGCTCCGGGCCCTCTCTGATATTATTTCTGCTTATCGAGCTTAGGGTGCTGTTTTCCCGTCTAAGTTGCTGTGCTCCTACCAGGCTGTCAGTTTTGTGGAATTTGGAGGTGCCGCCCGGCCTCGTCCTACAGGAGCCCCAGGGTCTGTGTACAGGGAGTTTGTCAGTTGGCGTCTCTTTGGAGGTTCCTGGTGAGTCAGTGAAGTTGGGCCCTTTGCATGGCAGCAGCCTTGGGGTGTGGGATTCGGCCCATCCACCTCCCGAGGGTGGCCCAGAGGTTCCAGCCTGAAGACCTGTGTCACATCTGGCCCGAGACGAGTCACGCACGAGGCTGTGAGTGAGAGCTGGGACGTCGTCTGCATGTG
This sequence comes from Sorex araneus, assembly GCF_027595985.1. Lineage (NCBI taxonomy): Eukaryota > Metazoa > Chordata > Mammalia > Eulipotyphla > Soricidae > Sorex > Sorex araneus. The sequence continues at coordinate 15,623,239 of NC_073310.1, forward strand.
GGGTGTGGGTGCCACCACTCGTTCGTTCTATTGGCAATGTGAGGGGCGGGGTGGATGGCTTGGTGACAGGGCAAGCACTTGCCCTGTGAATGGGGGGCTGAGAATTTGGGCCACAGGGACCAGAACGGGATCTCTGGTGGGCTGCAGCCAGACACGGGGGAGCTCCCCAGCCTGGAGGGGTGTAACACCCCCATCCCCCTCCCGCCCACAAGCACTGTGTGAGTGCCACCAAGCCCCTGGGCAACACTCCGACCAGCGTGTGTGGGAGCACCGCCATCAGCTGAGTATGTGGGAGCACCACTGCCAGCTGAGTGCGAGGGAGCACCACTGTCAGCTGAGTGAGTGTGTGAGCACCAATGCCAGCTAAGTGTGAGGGAGCACCACTGTCAGCTGAATGTGTGTGGGAGCATCGCCACCAGCTGAGCGTGAGGGAGCACCACCAGCAGCCGAGCGTGTGAGGGAGCACCACCACCTGAACATGTGAGGGAGCACCACCACCAGCCAAGCATGTGAGAGAGCATCACCACCAGATGAGCATGTGAGGGAGCACCACCACCAGATGAGCATGTGAGGGAGCACCACAACCAGCTGAGCATGTGAGGGAGCACCACCACCAGCTGAGCATGTGAGGGAGCACCACCACCAGCTGAGCATGTGAGGGAGCACCACCACCAGCTGAGCATGTGAGGGAGCACCACCACCAGCTGAGCATGTGAGGGAGCACCACCACCAGCTGAGAGTGTGAGGAAGCACCACCGTCAGCTGAGTGTGAGGGAGCACCACTGTCAGCTGAGAGGGTATGGAAGCACCACCCACTGAATGTGTGAGGGAGCACCACCACCCGCTGAGCGGGAGGGAGCACCACCGTCAGCTGAGTGTGTGCAGGAGCACCACTGCCAGCTGAGTGCCCGTGGTGAGCACGCTGCCGGCTCCTCTGGTCATTGCCCTGCATGTGAGCCGTGCAGGCCCCGCAGGCAGAAGGGAGCACCCAGACATGCGACCCACCCTGGCCACGAGACAGGCTAGCGACAGCTTCAAAGGGAAGGGACAGAGATGGCGAGGGGGGGTGCATGGTCAAATTTAAAAATAGGATTTTTTTCTCACACACAGACACGCAAGCAAAGTGGATTGTTATTCCCAAAGTTATTCATTTTCTCTTTTCTCTCTCTTTTTTGGTGGTCAGTTGAGAAACGTTTTCAATTTCAGCAGTTTATAACCCAGGTATCTGCTTTGGGAGAGCTGTGGTGAGTTGATCAGCAATTTAAAAAAAAAAAACTTCCTTAGTTAAGGAGTTAAAAATATTTTGGATTTTTAAAATAAGAAATTATTTTATTTCTTTGTTTTGGGGTCACACCCAGGGGTGCTCAGGGCTTAGGTGGGGCTCTGTGCTCCCAGGGTAGCTCCCAGAAAAGCTTCAGGAACCTGTGCAGTGACCGGGAAGGAATGAGTCGGGCCTCAAGCAAAGCAGAACAAGTAACTGTACCAGTTACTATCTCGCCAGCTCTTAAAATTGTTGTGCCGGAGGGGCTGGAGTGATAGCACAGCGGGTAGGGCGTTTGCCTTGCATGCGGCTGACCCGGGTTCGATTCTCAGCGTCCCATATGGTCCCCCGAGCACCACCAGGAGTCATTCCTGAATGCAGAGCGCCAAGAGAAACCCTTGAGCATTGCCGGGTGTGACCCAAAAAACAAAAATAAAATAAAATAAAAAATAAAGTTGTTGTGCCCGAATTTCGGATCCCCAATGGCGGAGAGACCGAGTCCACACACGATAATGCAAAAGCAGAGGCACTGGGGCTAGAGCGATAGCACAGCAGGAAGGGCGTTTGCCTTGCATGCAGCCGACCCGGGTTTGAATCCCGTTTGGTCCCCCCAAGCCCCACCAGGAGTGATTCCTGAGTGCAGAGCCAGGAGTAACCCCTGAGCATAAATTAAAAAAAAAAAAAGGAACTTTATTAGTAGTTGGAGCTAGGGTCCAAGTCTTATCCAGCGCAGTGGAGTCTTGACTCCAAATCACAAGCAGTTTCTATAGGGTTCAGAGTCAAGAAGCAATTTATATACTGGTCTATTTTTAGCACTGGCCCTGTTACAACAGTGGCCAGCGATTAGACCATGGTGAGTAACAGCTCCTAAGGAGGGTGCAGTGACCTTTCATGACCGGCCAGACCCAAGTGCCCAATTCCTTATCTCGGCAAATTACTCAACTGGGAGTTTACCAGAAATGGCAGGTCCTGCTTCTGGGAAATAGAAACTGAGGCCTAGCTGAGACTTAATGTTAGCTGAAGCTTGTCATGGCGACAGTTTTGCCCTCACAAAATATTTGGATGTTTCCTTAAATTAACTTGAGTGTTCTTGGTGGATCATTATTCTATGGTATAGGGCTCTGAAAGAGGAATTGTGAGTGAGCAATAGCACTGCGGGTAGGGCGTTTGCCTGGCATGCGGTCGACCCGGGTTTGATTCCTCCATCCCTCTCGGACAGCCCGGCAAGCTACCGAGAGTATCCCGCCCGCATGGCAGAGCCTGGCAAGCTACCTGTGGTGTATCCGATATGCCAAAAACAGTAACAGCAAGTCTCACAATAGAGACATTACTGGTGCCCACTCGAGCAAATCGATGAACAACAGAATGACGGTGACAGTGACACATAGAAACTAAAAGTAAGGAAGTATTTGATTTTCTGTTAACTGTATTCTAATGCTGACCGAATTTTTTTTGGTAGGGATTTTGGGCCCTTCTTAGCCGTGCTCAGGATTTACTCCTGTCTTTGTACTCAGAGATCACTCCTGGTGGTGATTGGGGGACCGTATGGGGTATCTGGGATCGAATCCAAGGCAAGTGCCCTCCCTCTGTATGATCTCTCTGACCCTCATGTCATCATTTTAAGGTTCAGCTTAGTTTTCAGAAAAAGGAAGTTGTGATGCTATTCATTCACATTTTACCCTTCAGACAACTTTTCAATACACGATAAGTAAGATATCAGAGCCGTGGTAATTAGAAGCTGTCTTTCGGAGTAATAAACAATTAAAGTTTATGAGTCACGTTAACAAAAAACCCTTGGATCCACATTCCTTGGATCAGTTTATTCCACAATAAACATAAAACTCTCTGCCTGCAGTTCAGAGCACAGCAAGGGAGAGAGGGAGAAGCCAGCACAGACAACCCAGAAAGTAATAAATGGAAAACGTTCGCCCGTGCTCCTGAGTCAGCCCACAGCCCGGGACCCGTTGTCCCGCCGGAATAAGCCAGGAGTTGGCCGGGGCAAGAATCCTCTTGGGGACTTGGCAACTGGTCAGCAGCCTCCTAGATTTAGGAACTCCCCAAAGTTTCCTGGATGCCAGCCCAGAGCTGCTCTCTTAATCACTAAAATAACAACAACAACAACAATAGTAATAATAATAATAATATAGTCACTGTCATCCCGTTGCTCATCTATTTGCTCGAGCAGGCACCAGTAACATCTCCCTTGTGAGATTTGTTGTTACTGTTTTTGGCATATCGAGTACGCCACGGGGAGCTTGCTAGGCTCTGCCGTGTGGGCGGGATGCTCTCCGAGAGGGACGGAGGAATCAAACCCGGGTCGGCTGCATGCAAGGCAAAAAAGACCTACCCACTGTGCTATCACTCCAGTTAAGGGAGGAGAAATTGACAGAGAAACATGAAGGGCTCGGTGGCTTCTTTGTTGGAAGAGTCCCTTGAACGTTCCTTATGCCAGGCAGGGGTGGCTGACAGGATCCCAGAACTGCCGACGGGGGAGTCTCAGCAGCATGGAACGCACCCACCAGGGAGCAGCAAAAGCGTTTCAGGGGCGAGGGGCAGTGGTAGAATACACATCTAGCAGTGCAAGATGGTCCCTAACGGCGAGTGCCCTGTCCTCATCCCCAGGACCTCCAGGTGTGGCCCCCGGGGAACTGATGTGTGTGGCCCCTATTAAAAATAGTTTCTCGGTGAGGGAAGCACCATCCTTCGCTGTCCTTCCCATTTGCGGGTGCCCTTGGGGAGGACTCCGGGGAGCTTTGTGAGTCATCAGACCACAGTGCACTACAACTAGTGACTATCCTGAATTTATTTGGCCCGTTACCTTTCAAAAAAGAAACAGAACAAATCAACCATTAAGCCTCCTCCTCGCTTCCCCTCCCCTCCCCAATCAACCTTCTTAAAAAATTTTTTTAATTGAGATTCTGTAGTTTATATTTACAACGTTATTAATAATGGCTTTGGGAGGGGCTGGAGACATAGTACAAAAGGTAAGACACTTACCTTGCATGTGGCCTGGCCCCAGTTCAATTCCCGGCACCCCATATGGTCCTCAGAGCATCGCCAGGAATAATTCCTGAGTGCAGAGCCAGGAGTTACCCCTGAGCATCGCCAGCTGTTGCCCAGAAGATGAAAGGTTTTTCATGCACATAATCCAACACCAAAACCATCACCAGTGTACACCCCCCTCCCAAGGACCCCAAGGACCCCAAGGACCCGTCCTCCCTTCTTCAATTGAAGAGAATGGGTAGCGCTCTCTCTTTTTCTGACTTTATGGGTCACACCTGGCGATGCTCAGGGGTTACTGGTGATGGTTGTAATATTATAATTATGTGCATGAAAAACCTTTCATCTCTGGGCCACACCTGGCCATGTTCAGGGGTAACTCCTGGTTCCGACCTCAGGAATTATTGCTGGCAGTGCTCAGGGCAGAGTCTCTTGCCCCCGCGCCTGGCTGTCTTCACCGGGGGCCCTCGGAGGGGGTGGGTTGAGTCTCCCTCCCCACCCTGAGCAGAGGCTTGGGGACAGAGCCCCGGTAGCCAAAGACCTCCGGAACCCAGCCACGGCCATGCTCAAGGCCACTCTCCACACACCTGGATGAGCCGCACGTACGAAGAAACCGGCAGAAAAAAAAAAAGAAAGAAAAAAAAAAGAGAAAAAAAAAAAAAGAAACCGGCAGAGGAACCCAGGTGTGCGGGACCTGGAGCTGAGATCTCCAAGCCTGCTCAGATCGGGACTGGGCCTCTTCCACCCAGATCCCCCATTTTCCAGTAGCTAGGTGGTCACACCCACAAACTGCCCTCCCTCCCCTCCTCCCCTCTCCCACAGTGCCGTGTAATCCCATCAACGGCCAACATCCAGAGACTGTAAAACTAAACTCCGGAACATCTTATAGCCCAGTTCTCCCTCTCGGAGAACCTGGCAAGCTACCGAGAGTATTCTGCCTGCACAGGAGAGTCTGGCAAGCTCTCCGTGGTGTATTCATATGCCAAATACAGTAACAACGATGGGTTTCATTCCCCTGACCTGAAAGAGCCTCTAATGCCGCACTGTTGGGAAAGACAAGTAGAGAGGCTGCTAGAATCTCAGGGCTAGGACGAATGGAGACGTTCCTGGGCCCACTTGAACAAAACGACATCAACGGGATGATAGTGATAGCCATAGTGATAGTGCTCAGGGGACCATATGGGATGCTGGGGATCGAATGGGGGTCAGCCACGTGCAAAGCAAATGCTCTCCCTGCTGTACTATGGCTCCAGCCCCTACATAACTTTTTTGGGGGGGGGTGGGGGAATCACACCGAGTGATATACAGGGGCTACTCCTGGCTCATGCACTCAGGAATTTACCCCTGGTGGTACTTGGGGGATCATATGGGATGCTGGGAAATGAACCCGGGTCAGTGGCGTGCAAGCAAATGCCCTGCCCGATGTGCGATTGCTCCAGCCCCATAACTCTTAAGCCTAAGGCTACTACTGGTCCCTCTCTACCTGCCATGGTTACAGCAAGCATGGCTGGCCATATCCACCATCGTGGGCCACACCACTGAGCTTAACTTCCTCCTTCGCCCTCCTCCTCGTCACCTGACATTACTGTTGTCATTTTCTCTTTTCTTTTTTTTTTTGCTGTTGTGATGATGCACCCACTTGGTTGGGGCGAGCCAGAAACCACACCCTTGGATGTGACACTGGGTCTGGGTCATGGGAACACACTGGGACCAGGTGGGCCTGTGCTGGACTCAGATTCTCTAGTGCTCAGGCGTTTGCTCGAAGGGCAGGTGTGTTGCCAGTCAGCTTTCCCTTTATCTTTTTGTTTGGGACCGATTTTATTCTCTCTTTTTATTTCGAGCTTTTCTAAACCCTTTGGAAGCTGAAGCAACTGTGACAAAGTAGTTCTGCACGTATTATTATTGCAACAAGAATATCCAAATTGATGCATGTTTAAAAACAGGGCTTCGAGATTTGTTGAATGCATTATGCAGATCCTCTGGCACTAGAATTTTCTCTCAAAGAAGACTTTGATTGCACATTTTGAAAGGGGGGAAAAAAAAAGCCATTGTTTCCCACTTATTTTTCAGAAAAGAATATGCTAAATGCCAGATGCTTCTTTGTGTTCGGGATGTATCACAAAGGAAACAAAACAAACAAACAAACAAAAAAAACCTAACAGAAACAAACAAACAAAAATTTCTGTAGAAACCACAACATTCTTCTGTGTATTCTGACAGTTTGAGAAGTCACATGTGCAATGTGTGTGTTTGGGGATCTGAGGCAGGAAAGAGTAGAGACGGTTGGGGGTTCGGGGTAGTTCCCTAAAGCTATCCCACCACCTGCTCATTCAGGTGTGAAATCTTTGGCATTTTTAGAACCCTGTTGCTCAAAACTGCTTTCATGAATATTTTTCAAAGATTAAAATAAAAATAACTGTTCTTGAGCTGATACAGTCAGCTTAAAAGTTTTAAAATTCTCAAATAGTTGTTTTTGCCCTAGGAGTAGAAAAGGAACAGGGACCTTATTATAACTTATTTCCTCTGAGAGGAAACTGTAGGATCCAGAATGTTCTTTTATTCTCTTCACTCCTTTCATGTGTGTGTGCATGAATGACTCCTGGTTAAAAGTACAATTTTTTTTCTTTTTGCTTGGCAAGCTCCTTTTCTCTGATGAAATGGAAGATATGCAACTGTCTACAACTGCATGATAAATAGCCCATTACGAGTTCGTGCTCGTTTGCGATGGCTCCCGTACATTTATTCAAGACATCTTAAAGCTGTATTAGTTACTTAACTACTGACTTTATTAGTAATTTAGATTCCAGATGAAGTTAGTAGCCTTCCTGCACTGCTTGAGAACAGACCCCCAAAGACTCAAAAAAAAAAAACAACCCAAAAACTACAGCTGTTTCTAGGTAACTTAACCATGTCACAGGGGCAAATAAACAAACAACCAACAACAGATTTTTAAAGGGATACCCTTCGTCTCACCCCAAAGCTGGCACCCTACAGTGTCCAAAGTTCAGTCCCAAACCAATAAGCAAGAGTGATGCGAAGTAGCAAGGCAGAATCCTAAATGAGCAGGACTCACTTGACATGGCACGGACCACAGAACAGGAAGAATAAGGATATTCAAACAGAAGTTAGCAGGGCTCAGTGACAGTCCAGCAGGGAGGGCATTTTGCCTTGCACGTGGCTGACCCGGGTTCGAGCCATGGCATCCCATAGGGTCCCTCATGCACCACCAGGAGTAATTCCTGAGTGCAGAGCCAGGAGTAACCCCTGAGTATCGCCAGGTTTGACCCCAAAAAGCCAAAAAAAAAAAAAAACCCAAAGCAACAGTTAGTTTTCATAAATTTTAAGAGAAAAAACATGATAGATGATAAGGCGCAATGTGGAAAACCCTCTGTAAGACGCAGAGAGCCGGGGAGTGGGCTCATTTCTGAAGCCCACGCTGGCTGTGTGGGACCCCCAGGTTAGGTCCCTCCATGATCCCCTGAGCAGCGAGCGGACTTCTGTGGACCCAGACTAGAAACACAAAACACAGTAGGACCCAAATAAACCTTACAGATGGGAATTCTGGTTCCTTATTCATTCTTTTTGATTTGTATCAGCAAGGACTCCGATTCTGGTTTTATGCAGTGGATTCTAATCCTTACGAGCACCACTGATTTTGGCTTTGTGTGTGTGCATGGTGTTTCACTTTTGTTTTGTTTGTTTTGTTTTGTTTTGGGTTGGAGCGATAGCACAGCGGGTAGGGCATTTGCCTTGCACACAGCAGGCCCAGGTTCGATTCCTCTGTCCCTCTCGGAGAGCCTGGCAAGCTACTGAGAGTATCCCGCTTGCACGGCAGAGTCTGGCAAGCTACTCGTGGTGTATTCGCTATGCCAAAAACAGTAACAACAAGTCTCACTTTGTATTCCTGGAGTGAGCAGACGCCATGGGCTACACTAGTACGCGACAGGGCCGAATGGAGACGTTACTAGCGCCCACTCGAGCAAATCGTTGAACAACGGGAAGACAGTGCTACAGTTGTTTCGTGTTGTAAACCCTGGTGGTGCTTGGTGCTCAGGGCTTACTTCTTGTGCTGCTCTGGGGCCATATGTGATGCCAGAGATAGGACCCTAGTCTCTTTTTATTTTTTTCTTTTTGAGTCACACCAGCGATGCTCAGGGGTTACTCCTGGCTTTGCACTCAGGGTTACTCCTGGCGGTGCTGGGGGTGGGGGGCACATGGGATGCTGGGAATCGAACCCGGGTCGACCGTGTGCAAGGCAAACGCCCTACCGGCTGTGCTATCACTCCAGCCCTTAGGGGCCCTAGTCTCTTCAAAGCAAAGGATTGACCCACTGTACTAGCTCTTTAGTAACTAGCATTGTTTATTTGGATGTTGAAATCACCTGATTTAGCCTGTAGGCTCTCTTTCAATTTTTGTTTGTTTGCTTTTGGAGCCACACCCAGGGATGCTCAGGGCTTACTTCAGGCTCTGCTCTCAGGGACTGCTCTTGGCGGTGCTTGCGGGACCTTGTGGGATGCCAAATTCTGGTTGGGTGAGTTCAAAGCAAGTGCCTTACCCTCTGTACTAACTCTCCAGCCTTTCTAAATTCTTTCTAATGTTATCTGTGCACTTTTGACGTGTTGCAAAGGTTCCCTTTGTACTATCTAATGAGCTATCTCAGCCCTGGGATCATTTTGATGAGAAGGCCTTATTCTTTCAAAGAGAGACAAAGATTTAGATATCAAGATCTGAATATTTGGTGTCTTCATAGTGTTCAAGGTATTGCTTCTGCCAGGACCTCCCTGACAGAGCTGCGGAATATATCTGAACATTTGTTTTTGAAATAGGTGGCCCCATGGGTGGCACATGTGAGGTAGAGAGGAGAGAAACGGGTCACTCTCCCAATTCACCTCTGCCACCCCGAGGGCGTCTGAGAAGGCTAGGGCTGAAAAAGTACCCCCATAGCCCCACCAGCCCCAAGGGGTAGCTGTCAAGCCATAGCTGGCCCCTCGTTGGTCTTCTCGGCATGGGAATTGATTGATATTCTCCCAATTTCTCAGGGATCCACGGACTCAGGTCGGAGTGAGGAATTGCTCTTTGCAGGAAAAGAAAGTCCGTCTTAGGCCTTACCCAGGACATCCAGGTCCTTATCTCGCCTCTCAGAAAAGAATTTCAGGAGTAGACACAGTGAAGTAAAACAGATTTTATTTGGAGTGTTTTAGGAAGGGCTTTAGCCTGGTCAGCTCCCTGTGGCGTATTCGATATTTTCGAAACAGTAACAACAAGTCTTACAATGGAGATGTTACTGGTGCCCGCTCGAGCAAATCGATGAGCAAAGGGATGACAGTGATGATGACGGTGATACAGGAAGGAGAGAGGCAGAGAAAGCGAGAGTCAAGTGTTCGAGAGAATGCAGGCTTCTCCAAAGGTGGAGAGAGCCCCCAGCACTAGATATAAAAGCATGAAAGTACACGCTTCAGATGCTTCCTTTCCAGCAGGTCCGACTTTGGGGGGGAAACTCCAAACAATAATAGTGAGTTTTTTTGTTGAAATATTGAATGTAATCAAAGTAAAGAGAAAGTAAAGTGAAATTTATCAGCTACACAAGCGGGGTGGGGGGCTGGGGGGTTTGGGGGGTGGGGGGAGGTTTACTGTGGTTCTTAGTGGTGGAATATGTGCACTGGTGAAGGGATGGGTGTTTGAGCATTGTGTAACTGAGACTTGAGCCTGAAAGCTTTGTAACTTTCCACATGGTGATTCAATAAAAAAATAAAAAAATAAATAATTTTTTAATTAAAAAAAAAGAGGGGAGATGGGAATAATACATGTGTTCTGGTACCACATGTGCTTGGCCATGTGAGTGCCAGCAGCACTTGGGCTCAGGGAGCACATGTGCACCTTTTCGTTGTTTAAGGGTTTCTCCAACCCTCCCCCACATGGGGCTTTCTAGCTAGATAAGAGCCATTTGCCAAGGTAGTTGCTAAGGGCGTAGAGTTGGGAGTGGCAGATGATACTCTTTGAAAGCTCCAGTTCTTGACCTTTGTTCCTGCTGGATTGGCTGTCGGAGGGTGGGTGGGTCCAACCTTCTCTGTTCTGGACTAGCTGAGGGTTAATCAGATTCAAAGAAGGAATTGAGGGGCTGGAGCCATAGCACAGCGGGTAGGGCGTTTGCCTTGCACTCGGCTAACCCAGGTTCGATTCCCAGCATCCCATATGGCCCCCTGAGCACCGCCAGGAGTCATTCCCGAGTGCAGAGCCAGGAGTAACCCCTGAGCATCTCCGGGTGTGACACAAAAAAATAAAAGAAGGAATTGAGGGTTCTTGAGTAATTTCCTTCAGCCCTTTTTGTAGGGAGGGGCCCTGTTCCCCTCAGGGTGGGCTGCTGGAGAAGGTCTTAGTAGGTCTTGCTTTCTGTATCTACAAGGTGGGCCAAACTTAGCACTGGTGGCCTTGTTACTTCACAGAAATCTCATTGACGTAATATGGGGGGAGCGGGGGTAAAGGGGGGCTTCCCTAGTCTACCTGCCTACATCAGTTTCAGTTGGCTGAATGATCACTTGATAGGTGAAAAGCACTGATTTGTACCAATACTACAAATCCTACATACTGTTCACGTCCAACAGTGTGTAGGATTTATTACAGCTTTCTGTTTGTCTGTTTGGTATTTTTTTTTCTTTTTGGGTCACACCTGGCAATGCTCAGGGGTTACTCCTGGCTCTCCACTCAGGAATTACTCCTGGTGGTGCATCAGGAACCATATGGGATACTGGGAATCGAACCTGGGTTGGCCGTGTGCAAGGCAAACGCCCTACCAGCTGTGCTATTGCTCCACCCCCTCTAGTTTTTCGTTTGTACTTCTCTCTCTCTTCCTACCCATTTTCCATAATCACCACACCATATTTGATGGGATTCAGACAGTAGGCAACAAATCAGAGGGAAATATATATATATAAAATATATATATATATATATATATGTATACACACACACACACACACACACACGCACACACACACACCTCTCAGAGAGCCCAGCAAGCTTCTGAGAGTATCCCGCCCACATGGCAGAGCCTGATAAGCTACCCGTGGTGTATTCGATATGCCAAAACCAGTAACAATAATGGGTTTCATTCCCCTGACCCTGAAAGAGCCTCCAATATGTTGGGAAAGACGAGTAGGGAGAGGCTGCTAAAATCTCAGGGCTGGGATAAATGGACATGTTACTGGCACCCGCTGGAGTAAATCAATGGACAACGGGATGACAGTGCTACAGTGATACTCCTCTAAAAGAGTGACAGGCTTGATTCCTTTTACATTTGAGTCACCGTATGTGATGTGTCCTCATTGTTCCTGCCATTACTACTTGCCTGGCGAGATGCTTCCCTTACCCACTCAGGTATGACACCCCATGTAGGGCCAGGATCACCGTTCTTCCATGGGGACGGGCATCTTTCTTGCCCAGCCTGTGCTCTGACTCCTGAGCCACCATCCCATGTGTTATGGTTCCCCTCCCCCACCCCACCCCCTTAGTCTCCCCTCCCCACCCCCGGTTTGACTCTCTTCTCCTGCCTTGCACTCGCCAGCCTTGCTTAGGACCACCTCATGCTTTTTGCAGAGGAAAAGAGGAGGGAGAGCATTTCAGATGATATTTGTTGCTCGAAAGATAATTTCCCTCACAGTTAATATTTTGTGTTTGTCTTATTTAAGAAAGTGTGGGGAAAGCTGGCTAGCCATGTGCAAAGTGTAAAAAAAAAAAAGAAAAGAAAAGAAAAGAAGAAAAAAATTTGATCTCCCATCTCACAACCTATCCAGAGGTTACTTCAAAAACAGATTCAAGTCCTTCTTGTTAGATCTGAACCCCAGGCGGGAACAGGCAGATCTCCACACGCTACTGAACTTCAAAGGTGTCTTCGTTATTTGGCTCCACAGGTCAAGAAAACTCGCTGAAATAAACAAATGGAACCACATCAAATGAAAAGGTTTCGGCACGAGAAAAGAAACGACGGGTACCGTGAAATATATACCATACACTCGACAAGGAATTAAGACAGGAGTTTTCTAACGCATTCACGAAGCTCAGCGACAAAACCCAAACACATCCTTGGGCCAGAGGGCGAGGTCAGCCGACCAACAGCTTTGCATGTGGGAGGCCCAGGGTTGATCCCCAGCACCCTCGGTCCCCTGAGCTCTTGGTGGAGCTCTCCTGGCACAGAGCCAGGAGTATATCCTGAGTGTCACCAGGGACAGCCTCTGCTCCCCACAAAGCATCCATCCAAAGAAACTGCAAACAAAACCAAAACCAAAAAAACCCCAAAAAACCCAAAACCAGGAAAACAAAATCCCATCAAAGAGCTGGCTAGTGTCTCCAAGAGGATACTAGGAGTCAGCAGATAATAAGAAAGAAAAGTGCTCATCATCACTGTGAATCAAGGAAGTGCAAATGAAAATGACAGTGACATACCACCTCACCTCACACCTGTGTTAAAAATAAGCGGAAGGGCTGGAGTGATAGCACAGCGGGTAGGGCGTTTGCCTTGCACGCGGCCGACCCAGGTTCGATTCCCAGCATCCCATAGGGTCCCCTGAGCACAGCCAAAGGTAATTCCTGAGTGCAGAGCCAGGAGTGACCCCTGAGCATCGCTGGGTGTGAGCCAAAAAGCAAAATAAATTAATTAATTAATTAATAAAAAATTAAAAAATAAAAAATAAAAATAAGCGGAAGGCCTTCCCATTTCCCTGCCCTTCTGGGGTCCTGGCAGTCATGCCCACAAATTGCTTCCAGGTGCCATTTAAGCACATTAAAGCCATGATTCAGCGACCCACAAACGAATGTCGTAACTGAGCAGCTCCTGCAGGGACGGCTCTGCTCCTCAATTATTTAAATTTTTGCTGTCCTAGGAGCAAGCACAGAAGCTTTATCTCATACTTTTTTCACCTTTTTTGTTGAATCACTGTGAGATGGACCCTTACAGACATCTTATACTGTTCATAACAATCACTGTCTCTGTATCACTGTCATCCCATTGCTCATCGATTTGCTTGAGTGGGCACCAGTAACGTCTCCATTGTGAGGCTTGTTGTTACTGTTTCTGGCATATCAAATATGCCACGGGGAGCTTGCAGGCTCTGCTGTATGGGCGGGATACTCTCGGTAGCCTGCTGGGCTCTCCGAGAAGGATGGAGGAATCGAACCCGGGTTGGCCACACGCAAGGCAAACACCCTACCCGCTGTGCTATTGCTCCAGCCCAAAACAAAGCAATGAATACAGAATATAAATTATCTGGCATAAATTATCTGTGGGGCAGGCTTGAGTGGTGATGGGAAACTTCGAAATAATGGCGGTGGGAAGGTGTACTAGTGGTAGGATTGGTGTTGAAATATTGAATGTAATCAATTATTGTGAACAACTTTATGAAAATAAAATTTTAAAATTATAAAAAATATTTTAAAGATAAAAATAAACGGGAGGCTGCAGAAAAAGGAACCCTCATGCACTCTCTGTGGAAATGTCATCTGCTTCAACATCCGTGGAAAACAGTATGAATTTTAATCTCTTCTCAAGAGACTAAAAGTAGAGCTCTCCTATGATCCATCAATTTTACTTTGTGACATCTATAGCACAGCGGGTAGGGCATTTGCTTTACACGCGGCCGACCCAGATTTGATTCCTCCGTCCCTCTCAGAGAGCCCGGCAAGCTACCGAGAGTATCCCGCCCGCACGGCAGAGCCTGGCAAGCTCCCCATAGCATATTCGATATGCCAAAACCAGTAACAACAAGTCTCACAATGGAGACGTTATTGGTGCCTGCTTGAGCAAATCGATGAACAACGGGACGACAGTGCTACAGTGCTACAGTGACATCTATCACCAGAACACAAAAACATTAATTTGAATATATACTTTCTTTTTATTTTGTTTTGGGGTTACAGTGGCAGTGTTCCAGGCTTTCTCCTGACTCTGCTCTCAGGAATCACTCCTGGCAGGGCTCAGGGAACCACCCGGGGTACCAAGAATCAAACCCGGTTGGGCCGGATGCAAGGAAACCAAGAGTAGAACTGGAGAGCAGGTCGCACACTGGCCTTCCTGGGCTCTCTGGAGACTTACCCTCTTTTCTTTTCTCCTTTCTCTGCCGCCCGTTTCTCCGCTCACCCCGAGTTTTTGTTTTCATTTCTCTGGTCTGAAACTGTGGGCTCACTCTGACCTCAGGTCACATGGTTACTTTGGGAGCATTCCCTCCAGGTCCATGCCACAAAAACCTGATCTATTCAAGGTATCACAGATTGAACCATGCGAAAAGAAATGGGGGTTGGAGCTATAGGACAGTGGGGCAGGGCGCTTGCCTTGCACACGGCCAACCTGCCTTCAAGTCCCAGCATCCCAGATGGTCCCCAAAGCCTTCCAGGAATGATCCCTGAGTGCAGAGCCAGGAGTAAGCTCTGAGCCCTTCGAGGTGTGCCCCCCCAAACAAACAAACAGAAAGGGGGTTTGGAGCAATAGTACAGAGGGTAGGGTTTTTGCCTCGTGCATGGCTCACCCAGGTCAATCCCTGGCATCCCATATGGGTCCCTGAAAACTGCTAGGAATAGTTCCTGAGTGCAGAGCCAGGAGTAACCCGTAACCCCCGAGCATTGCCAAGTGTGGTTGAAAAAGCAAAACAAAGAAGAAGAAGGAGAAGGAGGAAGAGGAGAAGGAGGAAGAGGAGGAGGAGGAAGAGGAGAAGAAGAAGAAGAAGAAGAAGAAGAAGAAGAAGAAGAAGAAGAAGAAGAAGAAGAAGAAGAAGAAGAAGAAGAAGAAGAAGAAGAAGAAGAAGAAGAAGAGGAAGAAGGAGAAGAAGGAGAAGAAGGGGAAGAAGAGGAAGAAGGGGAAGAAGAGGAAGAAGAGGAAGAAGAGGAAGAAGGAGAAGGAGAAGAAGAGGAAGGAGAAGAAGAAGAGGAAGAAGAAGAAGAGGAAGAAGAGGAAGAGGAAGAAGAGGAAGAAGGAGAAGAAGGAGAAGAAGAGGAAGAAGAGGAAGAAGGAGAAGAAGGAGAAGAAGAGGAAGAAGAGGAAGAGGAAGAAGAAGAGAAAGAAGAAGAAGAGGAAGAGGAAGAAGAAGAGGAAGAGGAATGAACTGCGGGGCCTTTTTCTTTTTCTTCTGATCCTGACCTTCCCCTCTGTCGACTGACCTTGCTACCTTGGCCCTACTCTGGCCTCTACAGCCGCCAGAAGAGCAGAGTTTGGAGTCTGGAATGGCAGAGCTCCTCCAGGGCATCACCTGGTACCTCCGACAGGCCCAGGTCCAGGCACTGCTCAGGCCAGGCTGGAGCGCAGAGCTTGGCGTTCCCTTATCTCAAGCTCTGCATGTCATAGGGAGAGAAGGTGGCACACCTGGTGAAGTGCACACGTTTCATTTATCTTTTCAATATCGTTTACATTTTCTTCGTTGTTACTGCAATTGACTCCATTCTCCTTACCCCAGCAGAGTTTGAATACATATCTGCGTAGAGAATTTTGAGAGTACAAGCCTCGATTTTGTTTTTGTTCTTAGTGATATCTCAGTTTTGTTTGACTTCTGCATTTTGGTTCAAAAATCAAAACTCTGTATGTGTGTGTGTGTGTGTGTGTGTGTGTGTGTATGTGGTGGTGGTGGGGGGAAGAAGTCCACTCCTGGCAAAAGGCTGCCCAAGGGATCAGAATGAATTCATTTGACAAGCCCAATTAAATACATGAGTAGATTTTGACTTCTACTGCTTGGATTTAATGTTCTTCTAGCATTTGAAAACTTTTTATTTAATATAAAGGTATTAAGAATATTTGTATATTTAAGGCTATTATTGTTCCCTGAAGCCCAAATGCACAATTGTCGCAACTTTAATAAATATCAAGAGATTGGATGCAAATTCATTTGAGAGGCAAAATGTTTCCTTAATGCCAACATGTCCCTTTAATATATCTGGATCCAGATGTTCTGGCTCCATTTGCTGGGGTGCATGCCGCATTAGCTGTCAGTTCCCTGCTGTTTGCCATTATTTAGTATTATTAGAGGCTGTAAGCATGCATACTCATTGGAAAAGTTGAAGAAAGTTTTTAAGTTGAGAATACCATACTGATACCATACTGCAGACCCTTTCCAGGAAGTCTGAGGTTAAAAGCCACTGAGCAGAATGAATATATAAATAAAGTATTAGCATACCAACCTCAAGAAGCAGGACCAAGGGCTGGAGCGATAGCACAGTGGATAGGGCGTTTGCCTTGCACGCGGCCGACCCGGGTTCGATCCCCAGCATCCCATATGGTCCCCTGAGCACCGCCAGGAATAACTCCTGAGTGCAAAGCCAGGAGTAACCCCTGTGCATCGCCGGGTGAGACCCAAAAAGTAAAAAAAAAAAAAAAAGAAGAAGCAGGACCAAGAGATAGTAAGGGGCAAAGGCATTGGACTTGCACAAGATAAACCCTAGTTTATCAATCCCTGGCAAGGCATATGGTCCCCGAGTACAGCTCAGACTGACCCCTGAGCACAGAGCCAAGAATAAGCCCTGAGCATGGCAAGGTGTGGCCCCCAAAATCAGAAAATACAATTAGGGGCCAGAGCAATAGTATAGCAAGTAAGGCGCTTTCCTTTCATGCAGTCGACGTGGGTCGGATCCCTGAGCAATGCCGTTTGTGGCCCCAAAACAAAAGAAAATCACTCCCCCCCTCCCCCCTAAATTAAATAAGCAGTTGAGTAACTAAAAGCAGTGTTTCTTGCTCTGTGCTGGCCATCACGGTGAGGTCCTTGAGAACATAATCAGATCTTCCTTAAGAGCTCTCCTCTCTCCTTCCGGGGAAGCCTCCAGCAAAGTGATTCTTACAAAATTGGATAATGCAAAGTCTTTGGCAATTCTAGAGAACACAAATAGTCCTTTGGGAGGTCATAAGGATTGCAAGAATGTGGCACGGACATCTTTTTTTTTTTTTTTTTTTTAAATTCTGTATCTCTCATTGGATGGGGTCTATAGACATCTTGGCACTACAGAGAATTTCTAACTGAGCAGTGGTAACAAGGCACCGTTCTAACATGATGCCTTCTTCGCTGGAACCATGTGGGCTTGCTTCATGTTAACATACATATTTCATGTTCTTAGGCATATCATAGATTGGCTTCTTGTCTAATGACACCGTCACCCAGAAAATCTGGCCTGTCTAGTTTTGCTGTTCAGGGTCATGCTGTTCTTGTAGCGTAGTGCTCACTGCCTTTCCACATGGATGGATGGAGGCTGCCTCAGGACCAGGCGCCAACCCCTCTGAGATGCCATCTCTGTGCTCATCAGCAAACATTCCCCAGGAGTAGAATACACAGACTCATTTACAGTCTGTGTTTTTTTTTTTTTTTTTTTTGGTTTTTGGGTCACACCCGGCGATGCACAGGGGTTACTCCTGGCTCTGCACTCAGGAGTCACCCCTGGCGGTGCTCAGGGGACCATATGGGATGCTGGGAATTGAACCCGGGTCGGCTGCGTGCAAGGCAAATGCCCTACCGGCTGTGCTATTGCTCCAGCCCCAACAGTCTGTGTTTTTTTAGTTTTAAAAATACAGAGGATGACCAGGATATTTTTCAGAATTAAAAAAAAAGTTATTTTTTTTAAATGTAGGTTCATCAATGAAACGGACCTTTCATTTTCTTCTCCTTTTATGGTGGAGCAACCTTTCGGGGGACCAGCAAATACGCAGCCCACTGGGACTGATGACTCAACGGTATTGAGCTGTCTGACCCACAGCACTTTCATTCTAAACTACCATAATGTGTGTATAGTTCTAAAAGTAGCATGTAAATAGCAGTGAATGTTTTATTAGGTCAGAAAGATTGTGGTCCACTGAACAAACTTGAATAGAATGAATAAGAAGCGTTTCTGTCATAAAGAACGCCAGAACCACAAGAACCCCCAAGGTGGCTCTGGAGTCATCTATTTTTCTATGTGATATTTTTTTCGTTTTATTTGTATTACAAATTCTTCAGTGGTTTGTAAGCTGTTTAATGCATCTTAAAATAGCTAAGAGGGGACCGGAGAGAGAATACAGTGAGCAGGGCATGTGCCTTGCATGTGGTCAATGAGGGTTCATCCCTGGAATTCCATATGGTCCCCTGAGCACTGCCAGGAGTAATTCCTGAGTTTAGAACCCGGAGTAACTCCTGAGCGCCACCGGGTGTATCCCCCCAAAATAAACAAACAAAGTTGAAATAGCTGAGGGATTGGTGACTTTTTAGTTACCTTCTTGTTACCTATGCTGAGTGAGCTGTTTTATTTGTGCCGTAGGTGTGGCAATGTGCTAGATGAGATAGAGCCTTTCTGTGTGGCCCGATGCATGAACTGTGTGCATGATTGAGTCCATGGTGCTTTGAAGAATACAGATCTACTCCGGGAGACTGGGACCGAACTAGCCGCCAGAAATCCATTTGTTCAGTTGTCTGACTCACATTCAGAGGAGAGCGCAAAATCTCTCCTCTTGATAGTGTGGTTTTCCACACTGGTAGTTCTCCCAGTTTTGACCTGATGGATTTTGAAGCTACAAGACTAACGCTTTGACAATTTAGAATTTTGTCTTTCTGCTTGTCTTTCAAAAATAAGACAACTGATCTTTGTTCTTGGTGCTTGCAATAGCTCTTTGCTGATCTTTTTACTGTCAACTATTCAAATGTCCCTTATGTTTTCATAGCCTCCCCCACCCGACTCAAACAGCATATAATTTTTGTTTGTTTTGCTAACAGGGATCAAACCCAAGGTCTTATACAGGCAAAGTATGTGCTTTACCACTGAATTATATATATTTACTTTGAAATATTGTTTTATTCTACTTATATATTGTCTTTTTTTTTTTTGGCTGTTTGGGTCACACCTGGGGATGCACAGGGGTTACTACTGGCTCATGCACTCAGGAATTAACTCCTAGCGGTGCTCAGGGGATCATATGGGATGCTGGGAATCGAACCTGGGTCGGCTGAGTGCAAGGCAAATGCCCTACTTGCTGTGCTATCGCTCCAGTCCCTCTACTTATATGTTGTCTTTTAATATAGATGTATACAGTAGATATGTACATGTATAGTTTTAAAAAGAAAGTATGGCCTGTTTTCATCTATCAATCTTCTTCTTCTTTTTTTTTGGGGGGGGGAATCACACCTGGTGATGCACAGGGGTCACTCCTGACTCTGCACTCAGAAATTACTCCTGGTGGTGCTTGGGGGACCATATGTAATGCTGGGAATCGAATCCAGGTTGGCCGCATGCAAGGCAAACGCCCTACCTGCTGTACTATCTCTCCAGTCCTCATTTTGTGTATGACTGGATTATTGCATTTCAGTTTTTTGTTGCTGTCCAAATGAGAACCTTCTTTTCAATATTATTTTAACAAAGTCCCATTTATCTAATTCCATGTTCACTATTCCTTTATGCCTTTCGGTCCTTTACATGTAGGATAGTTTTCCTTCTTTCTCACATTTCCTTGAAAGACCCCCAAAATCTTCCTTAGGTAATAGGGAGATTTTGGGGGTCTCAGCACTTACATGACTCGATTGTTCTGATCCTCCAGCCAGGACCCCCAAATGCTCAGAGCACTGAGATTTGTGGTTCCCCACCCCACAATGGGGCTGATGTGCCCAGGCTGCTGCCACCATGCATTTCCTTTATTTTGCTTTTTGGGCCACACCTGGAGATGCTCAGGGCTCATTCATGTGCGGATGCCCCTTCTCTTGCATCCTTCTGTGGGAATGGAGGCCCTACTGTATTTTAGAGGCTAAAAGCACAGACGGAAATAACCTCTCACGAATGCTCAATGTAAAGATACCTAGACAGTATGGCATGCGGGTAGAAAAATGAGTCAAGTAGGCCGCTTAAAACTGAGGGAATCCATGCTTTAATAGACACCGAAATCACAAAGGAAGGCCAAGTGCCTTAGCAATCTCAATAAAAATATGAAGTTCTTTTTACAGGGTAAATTTCATAATATAAAAAGTTTAATGCCATCTGGAAAGTATAATTTACAAAAAGAGTCCGTGGAGGCCAAAGCTGGCTCACGCTGCATTCGGGGGCATGGGTGCCACGGGGGAAGGGCTGAGGCGGGGCGAGGTGGCCGCAGGCATCCTCGCCTGGGACATCTTGGCAGGCTCTGGCATCAACAAGGGCCCGACTCACAAACCACATATACAATCATCTTAAATAAAACAACAAGATAGGTGCTGAAAATGAGACAGTTTTCACTTTTCTGCCCACTTGCTAAGGGCAACCCAGAGCATGGTCGAAGGGGGTTTGTTTTCCAGCCTGAACCGAAACGGACAGTTTGCCTGTGGCGGGAGGTGGCAGGACCGGGCGGGCACAGTGGACCAGCGGAGAGCAGGGATGGACAGTGTGTTGGGCACCGTCTCCCCCCAAGACCCAGCAAGGATCAGCGTGGACCATGGAGTTTTAACACCTGGGGTGGTAGCGAAAAAACCATGTCATCCTACTCGATCCAGTGTGGATCAAAGTGTTTATTTTAGTAGCTCATTTTTGTCTTGGGGTTTGACTGGGATGAAATCGGGACAGCAGTAGAGTTCACGGATGAGAATAAAAGAAGGAGAGAAACAAAGAGGGAGAGAGACAGAGAGGGAGAGAGGCAGAGAGAGAGTTTACTGCCATACTTTGTGGACAATACCGTTCTTTCTAAAAGATTTCATTGCTGGTATAAGTGTATTTGCCTTTAATGGAACAGGACATTCAAGTTTTCTGCACCGAAAGTCAAATGTATTCCATGCCATCTGTATATTTTGAGGGGAAAAAAAATTGTAAATTTGAGGTGGGTTGGGGAAGGGGAAATGTGCCACACCTGGCAGCAGTGCTCAGGGCTTACTCCTGGCTCTGTGCTTAGTGGTCACTCCTGGCTGTGCTCAGGGGACCATATGTGTTGCGGGGGATGGAACTGGGCTTGGCAATGTGCAAGGCAAGCAGCTAAACCCTGGTACTGTTATCTCTGGCCCCGTTTGTAAAGCCACCCACATCTGTTGACTATTTCCGAGTGGGGCAGAGACAGGGGCCAGGAGGGGGCTGTTGGCTTTTGTCTGCGTGGCTCAGGGTTCCCATCCACGCCAATTCATTTCATTCAATGCAGCGACACTAAGTTTCCCTAGATGAAACGAAAATATTATTTGAACAGAGTTTTCTATCACCTGTACTAGAGACTTTTGGGCCTCGTGGGTTGAGGCCAAATCAAGACTATTATATTCTTCTCGTGTGACTATTTAAACATGTAAGATCCATTCTTAGCTTGTGGCCGTTAAAAGCCAGGCCACTAGCCAGATTGATGCCAGTGGAGATGTAGTTTGTCAGCCTTGACCTATGCAAAAAAAAAAAAAAAAAATCCGAGTGCCATGTCATCTAGACAGATAACTGTTTTCAGTAGCTAAAAATCCGAGTGCCATGTCATCTTAGACATATAGTTTTCAGTAGCTACTTTGATTTTACATTCATTTTTAGAAAGCACGAAGACTGACAGCAAATCTAAATGAGGGGTGATCCTACAGTGATTTTTAAATTGGTCCCATTCTTTCATCAGCTTGGTTTTCCCTTCTCTGAAGCTTGTGTCTAGGACAAAAATAATAATAATAATAATAATAATCACATATGCCACCATCAAACTTTGCAACGAAACCTGAAACAACAATGCACATAGAACTAAAACCAGGTGAGGGTCCACGAGCCCTCTGACTGGTGAGGTCACCGTGGACAGCGATCTGGGTGGCGGACAGGTGCTGGAGTGGGCCAAGGGCCTCCCCCTCATCTTGTGAGACGGAGTAGTCGGACCCTCAGCCTTTCCTCCAGGGCTCTTTGGCACTTGGGAAGAAGGCCGAGAACGGAACAGCCTAATGACAGACAGATTCAGAAATGTACCGTGAGGTTCATTTTCCATTGTTTTTGAGGACCTGATTTTGTTATCTAAATGCACAGTGCTGGGACGTTGGCTCACTTTTATTACCATTTATTTTGTTTCCTCCTTAGCCTTATTGTCGCTTGTCTTTTCCAGTGTTGGGATCATGGTGAGAGTGGGACAGTTTTATCGTTTCCTTGAGTCAACAGGGCTGAAACCTTCTGCCATACAGCTCTGGAAAGCATCACAAATGGGGTAAGTCTCTTTTTTTTTTCTTTTTTGCTTTTTGGGTCGCACCCAGCGTTGCTCAGGAGTTACTCCTGGCTCTGCACTCAGGAATTACCCCTGGCGGTGCTCAGGGGACCACATGGGATGCTGGGGATCGAACCCGGGTCGGCCGTGTGCAAGGCAAACGACCTACCCGCTGTGCTATTGCTCCAGCCCCCAACAGGGTAAGTCTTAACATTTCCTATTTTCAGACTACAGCGAGGAAGAGGTGTGGGTGGGAAACTGGGGTGCACTTGGTAACTGTTTGATTCAAAAGTGTGAATCTACGTAGATTCTAAGCTTTCGCCAGGGCTCTTGATGTTAGTGGTCCCTCCATCAGGCCCTTGTGTCCAGCCTGGATTGTAGGGGACCCTGCCCAGTGGCTCTCACCTTTGAGAGAGAGAGACACAGAGACATCCTCTCAGGAAGGATGGTGGGATTTCCATTATAGAATACTTTGGAATATAGGCTGACATTTGCCAACGCAACCTACTACTAAGGTGGTTCTCAGTATTTTATTAAAATAAATTAAGTTACCCCTGTCTATGGTCTCATCTCATCCCAGTTGGGCTACGGTCTCTGTCCAGTGCCGCAGCTGCAGGAAAAGTCCTCCTTTGTCTCCTGGGACATTTTCAGGGATGGTTCTATCCCTCTCTGGCAGTAACCCAGACACAATCCCAACAGAAGGTCCCGCTTCTCTGGCTCAGAACAACAAATCCTCTGGCAGGAGGAGCTTGTCCCTCAGATGGCAGGCGTGAGGGGGCCCAGACTACGGCATTAGACAGAAGGGGTTTGAGAGGCCGAGAGTTGGAAAAGGAGAGTAACGTGAAGCAGCTGATAAAGGGAGCAGGAGCTGGAAGGCGAGATTCCGGATGATTTAGTTTGCCATGAGATGATTTTCTTTTTCTTTTCTTTTCTTTTCTTTTGCTTATAAGGAAACTGAGAACTCTCCACTCCTTCCCCCAGTCCAAACTGAATACTTATTGATGACTATTCAAAATTTGACACTTTAAAAAACCTTTTTGAGCTTTTAAAAATAAGAACTATAAATGCAAAGTACTGTTGATAATAAAACCAAGTGGCTTCTCCACGTACAAAAAAGGTCTGTAATGTTTTAAAAGCACAAAGTTGCATTTCAAATCACAATTGCATAGTTCTAAAATGCCTGGATAAGACGGTATGTAAAATTTTTTTTTTTTTTTAAGAAAATTCAAGTTTGGTTGACAGGGGTGCCCAAAGGACATTTTGTCAAGAGCTCGATGGAGGAGCAGCGTTCACGATGGAAACCTGGTCTCAATGACCAGAATTATTGCATTTGTCCCTGCTAATTGTCAATGTCACACACCCCAAATCGCTAGAATTTCATTACAAATCATTTGGCATTTAAAAAAAAATATTCTGTATTTGGCTAATGTAACGCTTGCTTTGCATGTGGAATCCAACGTAGAGAAACTGTATATACCCCACCCCCAAAACCAGCACCTGAAGCCTTGAAGGGAAAAAAAAAAAAGCTCTGTTGTATTTGTGTATAAAAGGTATTGCATATATACCTCTTAGCAAAATATGTGCTCCCTTTCCTCTTCCCACCCCGGAACCACGACCACGTTCGCATGTATATAGATATAGAATATAAAAATTCCTCTGGCAGAATCACGTCGAAGATGAGAAGCCGGGGAGTTCAAAGGTAAACATTTGGTGAAGGGTGGCGACTCGTCCGTCCGTGGGCCTCCAGAACCAAGCCCACAGAAGTCCTGGTCAGCGGTGGGGAGTGTGAGTGAGTGTGTGTGTGTGTGTGTGTGTGTGTGTGTGTGTGGTGCAGGGGTAGCATGTGTGTATGTGTGTGGTGGCATGTGTGCGCGTGGGTGGTGCAGGGGTAGCATATGTGTATGTGTGGTGGCATGTGTGCGCGTGTGTGGTGCCGCGCCTGTGTGTGGGGTGGTGTGTGTGGTGGTGTGTGTGTGCGACAGTGGCGTGTGTGTATGGTGGAGTGTGTAGAGGGTGGCATGTGTATATGTGTGTGTGCGCGCGTGTGTGTGGGTGGCGTGTGGAGTGGCCTTTGAGCGTGTGTGTGGGGTGGCGTGTGTGTGGTGTGTGGTGGAATGTGTGTGTGGTGGAGTGTGTGTGTGTGTGGTAGTGAGTGTGTGGTGGAGTGTGTGGTGGAGTGTGTGTGTGGTGGCATGTGTGTGTGTCGTCGCGTGTGTATGTGTGGTGGCGTGTGAGGGGTGGTGCGCGTGTGTGTGTGTGGTGGCTTGTGTGAGGAGTGGTGCGCGCGCGTGTGTGTGTGTGTGGTGGCGTGTGTGAGGGGTGGTGCGCGCGCGCGTGTGCGTGTGTGTATGTGCGTGTGTGTGTGTGTGTGCGCGCGCGCGCGGCCCTAGCACTTGGAGGACGGGAAGAACCTGCCGGCCGACAGGAACTTGTAGCCGTTGGCGGCGGGCAGGCGCAGCGGGCGCGGGGGGCCGGCGGCGGGCGGGCCGGCGGCGCGCGCGGGCGTCTCCCAGTGGCCGTTGGCGGGCGCGTCGCCGCGGGCGGGCGGCAGCTCGCGCAGCTCCAGCCGGTCGCCGCCGCCGCCGTCCTTCTTGCGGTGGCGCGGGGACAGGTTGAGCAGGCTGAGCACGTCGCGCCGCGCCGTGAGCGTGCCGGGGGCGGCGCGCGGCGCGGCCTGCGCGAACATCTTGAGGTCGTGCACGGCCTGCACCTTGGGGTCGGCGGCGGCGGCGCGCGGCGCGGGCGCGGGGCTGGAGCGCGCCGAGCCGGCCGACGACGACGCGTAGGAGAGCGCGGGCGACGGGGCGCTGCCGGCGGGCGAGGCGCCGCGCGGCGAGGCGGCGATGTGCGCGCTGTAGGGCGAGCTGGGGTACTTGAGCTTGAAGAGGGGCGACGCCGCCTGCGAGCCGCCGGGGCCCGCGGGCGCGTCCGCGGCGTGGCCGGGGCTGCTGCTCCCCGACGCGGCGCCGCCCGCCTGGGGGAGCGACGAGCTGCGCGCGGGCGGGCGCGGGCGCGCGGGCGCGGGCACGGGCGCGGGCGCGGGCGCGGCCGGCGGCGGCGGCGGCGGCGGGGGCGGGGGCGCGCCCGGCCGGCTGAAGGCGCTGGTCTCGGACGCGCGGAAGACGGAGGCGGCGGGGGCCGGGCCGGGGCTGGGCTCGGGCGCGCCGCCGCGCTGCAGCCGCTCGACGGCCAGCAGGTGGCTCTGCGTCTCCTCCAGGATCCTCTGCGCCAGCTCCTGCGGGTCCAGCGCGCCGCCGCCCGGGCCGTCCTCCTGCGACTTGACGGTGCTGTCCGTCTCCGTGCTCGACTGGTCCGACTCGCCCGTGTCCGAGCTGGCCAGCTTGCCCACCTTCTGGAAGGGCGAGTTGGGGCTGGGGATGAGCGTCATCATGCGCACGGGCGAGTTGGGCGTGCTCACGCTGCCCTTGGAGCTGACCGACGCCGGGAGGCGGCCCCGCGGGGCGGCGGCGTCGGGGGAGAATCTGCGCGCCGCCCCCGCCGCCCCCGCGACCCCCGCCCCCGCCGCTGCCCCCGGCCCGGCCCGGCCGTCCGCGTAGGCCGCCAGCGGCTCGGTGCTGATGATGGAGAAGCCCTGGTACTCGTCGTCGTCCCTGGCGCCGCCCGCCGGCCGCGCGTGCGGGGACGTCTGGCTGCGCGGCAGCGTGGCCCGCTGCGGGTAGGCGCCCAGGGTCGCCCGCGCCGCGACCCCCGCCCCCGCCGCCTCGGCCGCCGCCGCCGCCGCCGCCGCTGCCCCCTCGGCCTTGGACACGAAGCTCATGGACGAGGCGATGGAGCTGAGGCTGTACACGGAGATGGCGTCCGAGGCGATGCTGTCGGCGGCCGTCGGGGAGAAGGGCGGGTGCTGGTAGCCCAGGGGCAGCGCGTTGGACACCGACTGCGCCGAGGCCAGGGACTCGAGCGACGAGGAGCTGTCCAGGCTGAGGCGTTTGGGCAGCTCGGTGGAATCTGCGGTGGGGGGGGGGAAGCAAGGGCCCCAGGGGGCCGGTTATAAGGCGCCGGCGGTGGTCTGGGTGGCTGACCCGCAGCGCACCAGCGGCCACCACTCCGCTGCAGTCCGGACACAAGCCGAGGTCAGCTCGGAAGCCGAGAAACACGGAGCAAGCGTGCACAGGGGCCCCAGACAGCCTGGAGCATCCACGCTGCCTCCCGAGCACCCCAAAGCTCCACGCTGCTCCCTAACCCACGGGCGGTGTTGACCTCCTCCCAACGGGGCCCCGTGCCCCTGGTCAGTCTTGATGTTCAGAGCCTGAAGCCGCATCTTTATCCACCCCACCGACGTTCCTGGTCTTTCTCTCTGCAGTGCTTCTCTCCCCGACTTAGCCTTTCTCCCCGGCTTTCCTTCGCCCCTGCTCTTACAGAGCTTGCCCGTGCCAAGGCCAGGGCCCGCCGCCGCCTGCCCCTCCCGCCTCCCGGTGGCCTCGGAACTTTTATGCCCAGAAGCAGAATCCACTTCCCTCAGACCGGACACAGCTCAACCAGCTCTATCCAGACCCCGACTAGGGTGCCCGGCTGCCTGATGGCTATTTTCTAAACGTGTCCACAAAGGATTTTGGACCCCCTCCCTCTGCCACACTCAGGATCGCAACGATGGGTTCATCACGGTCATTCTGTTTGCTGTTTCCCCCAAACGGGATCTCGACTCCCAGGGTTGTGTCCCCACACCTCAGGCAACACTGCCTCAGAGAACCCCGGGCTCTGCCCACACAGCCACACCCTGCCACCCTGCAGTCTGCTCTGCTGCCACCTCTCACTTCCTGTCCCATCCCTTGCTCTGTGCTGATGTGCTTCCTCGCGCTAGGCAAGATGTCACCTGGAACCCGGCCTGGATTTGAACTGCCTCTCCCTGGTGAGAGTGAGCACTTTGGGTTCCTGCAGCCACAGTGACACCGTGTGACTTGAAGAGCCCCTCACCCAGGCACACTAAAATGTTCCTCCACGTTTCCCACCTCCCCAGATGACACAGGCTTGTGCAGTGCCTGGGGAGGGGGGCATGGGGGGGTGGGCACCGTGCAGACTGCGGGGCAGAGGCTCTTACCGAACAGAGCGAGCAAGGACTGGAGCGCAAAGTGCATGGTGCGGCGGTTGGCCTGTTTCCCGGTTTTCAGTATTACTTCCTCCTGACCCACTTCGCAGAGATCAAATCCTGGAGGAACAAAGGAAACGGACAGCTGCTTCCTCGGGGAAGATCTGTCATCCCGAAGAACCTCCTCCCACCGTCTCCTGGACCCCCGCAGCAGGCTCGCCCACCTGCCACCCCCTCCTCCCCCCCAATGTGTGCGTGGTTAGTCAAGGGACAGACACTGCCGGGTCTGGCCCTCTCAGCCTGGCTCTCCCCTGTCCCCGGCGTCAGCTTTCCGACTTCCTACCCAGTTCTCAGAAGTCAGGAGGGCTCATTTCCCTCTTGTTCTCTGCTCCAGTCATTCCTAGAAATGTACTGAACACGTTGCCACCTGAGTCTACGACCCGGCCCACACTCTAATGTGGCCTAATTCACATAGATTGGCAGTGTCGGTGTCAGCATGTTAAAGACCACAGTCCAGGACAAGACTGGCCCCTCCGGGGTGAGTGGAATTCCCACCGTGCCAAAGCCCCAGCAGCCAGCCGCACCCATCCCCCACCACTGCAGCCACGCCAAGGGCCCAACTCCGTCACTTTACTAACACTCTGCAGAAACACTGTAGCACTGTCATCCCCTTGTTAATCAATTTGCTCCAAAGTCTCCATTGTGAGACTTGTTACTGTTTCTGGCATATGGAATACGCCACAGGGAGCTTGCCCTGCTCTGCGGTGCAGGCAGGATACTCTTGGTTGCTGGACAGGCTCTCCGAGAGGGACGGAGGAATCGAACCTGGGTCGGCCCTGTGCAAGGCGAACACCCTACGTGCTGTGCTATTGCTCTGGTCCACTATACACTAGACTGCGACAATTTTCAGGTACCTTGGTGTCTTCTCAAGAACTGTGGGGTCTTCTTGGAGTTGGGGGGGGCTACCTCCCCCACCCCTCCCTGTACTTCTGGAAGCCCTGCCCACTTCCCACAGCCACTTCCATATCAACCATCGCACCATAATTCCTCCATGCTGAGATTCCAGTGGGGGCACAGCAAATTAGATGGGAAAGTAACATAGAAGCCCACTAAACTCAACAAAAGACAATAACACAGAAGGCTCGACTAGCAACAAACAGCTTAATAAACCCTTAAACAAGGACTTAGCAAACCCCAGGATGAGATGGAGCAATTTTCACAGCAACTTATTTGAACATATCGATTTTAATACTGGAGCTTTTTCATTAATCACTTTCAACTCTAGAATTGTATCAACAGTTGTGGCTTTTGTCTACATTGAAAAAAAAAAAAAAAAGACCGTTCCTCTCCTTCTGCACTGGGCCTGGCCAGGGTCTACAGGGCTGGGGGAGGGGGTGGTGGAGAAAGGGAGGGGGGCGGCGGTGAGTGTGCCAGGCCCGCTCTCTGCCATGCAGAGCCTCCTTCCCCAGCTGGCCCTCCCTGCTGGGGCGCCACGGGCTCTGCCAAGCCCGGGGGGGGGGGGGGGCCGCTGCTCCCAGCCCAGTTCTAATGAGATGAAGAGAGCGCCACAAAGGGCAGCAGACTGGCTAATGAGCTGTTGACACGGCACTCAGGCCCGTTCAGAGATGCGGCACCTGGTCCTTCTCCCAGGGAAGTGCCCAGGAGGGAGACACCGGATGCAGATGCCAGAATGATTGGCTGCACCCAACAGGTGGGCATCACCAAGCTCGGACTTAAGGCTGAGAGTCCCCACGCTGCCCCCTCAGCCGATGCAGACTCTCCCCGGGGACAGGTGCCTCTGATGGGTCCTTCCTGGCTCACAGCCGCTCAGAGTGCAGGGGAGGGGGGAGGAGGGGAGAGGCGTCAAACACAGCACAGTGGGCTGCACCTTTCAAGAGAGTGACTTAGCCCATGGAGAGCCCTGTCTGTGTGTCTGTCTGTGACTTCTCGCTCAGAGGTCCTGACTCTGGGCTGAGGCGCCATCATTTCCTTTGGGAGCTGGGTTAGCTCAGGAGCCACTTAGCGTTCCGGTTGCTATGAGACGTTTTCCTTTTGCACCATCTTGAAAATAAAGTTTTGGAAAGCAACACGAAGGCCTCAGAGAACTCAGCGCTTGGTAGCTATTAAACATCCTGTTTCAGGTGGAAACCGTCCTGCTTTTTATTATTATTATTATTATTATTATTATTATTATTATTATTATTGCTTTTTGGGTCACACTCAGTGATGCTCAGGGGTTAGTCCTCGCTCTGCACTCAGGAATTACTCCTGACAGTGCTCAGGGGACCCTATGGGATGCTGGGAATTGAACCCAGGTCGGCCGCGTGCAAGGCAAACCCTACCCGCTGTGCTATCGCTCTAGCCCCAGAAACTGCCGTGTTTTACCTCAACAAACAACAGGCTCAATTGCTCCAGCGGAACAGAACCCTGAGATCAGGGACAGCCCATGGGGAGGTGAGACAACACGGTGGGGAGCCAGCCACGACTGCCCAGTCTGAGTTCATATGCGGCCGCGCAGTCCAGAGACTTCAGGATCTGTGGTCTGGGACAATGAGTTGACAAGAGGCAGAGTCGGGGAAACTGCCCGGCGCTGAGGAAGATCTCCACACTCCCAGCACGAGACACCAGTGCCCCAGCACTGGGTTTCCTGACAGAGGGGTTGGTTTCTGGGTCCTGTGCGCCGTCAGCCCTGTACTTGTCTGAACTTGGAATCCTCAGGCGAGGAGACCACCTCCATCATCCCCAAGCCGGGGAGTCTCTGGTGGGCCTGTGAGGAAGAGCCTTATCCATCGTCAAGAAAGGCTGTAGCTTCATCCGCTGATCCACCTGAGTCCCCACCCTGGTCCGCCCACAGCTAGCTGGGGGTGTGAAGAGTCGCCCCGGTGTGGGCCTGGCTTCTCTCCTGCCTCCATTCCTGAGTTGACTTGGGTGGAAACTCACTGAGTTTAAACGAAACCGAGCATCTGAAATCTCCACTGAGCAAGGAAGCCAGTTACCTAATCCGCAGGTACTTCAGAGTCCTTGGGGGCTTTTTGACCCCCCTGTTTCCCTTTTCCTATAAAGACAAATGAGGGGCTGTGGAGAGATAGCTTAATGGCTTTGGCCCATACTTTGGACTCTGGGGGCCCGAGTTTGATCCCCACCACCGCAGGGTCCCCCTGAGCACCCCAGGGAGCACTGGGGTGGGAGTAGCCTCTGAGCACTGCCCTCTGGCTCCCCAAAATAAATAAAATAAATAAAAAACAAAAGAAGCAATCCCTAAGTTGAGGGGGCTGGGAAAGGTAATCTAAAAAGTTGGGTAGATGAAGATGACTGGGCCCTGACAGACGGAAGTGGGGCCACGTCATCCTTTCGAGCCTCCCAGAGTGAAAGTCAGGAGCCTCCCCTGGGCCCTGTGCGTACCCCCCACTCTCCCCATCTCACACTCAGCTCTGCTGTGACTTCTTGCTCGGCCAGGGTCTCTCCTCCCGAAACACCCCCAGGGCCCCTCTGTCGCAGCCAGTGTTCGGATGCTCATGGCGGGTCCATGGGGCCACCCCCCACTTTCTGCCAGGCCTCCTCGGTCCATCCCCGTCATCTCCCCATTGCACTGGATGCCCCGAGGGAAAAGGCTCACTGCTAGTGCCGGGAGCATTCTCTGGATCCCAGCTCTGCCAAACCAAGCAAAATGAACCTTTGGTGGATGAATGTGCTCCCAAGGAAGCCCCCCCAGGGTCTCGGGCAGATCACAGGCTCCTGGGGCTCCTCAGCTGCCCGGGCCGGACCCCACCTGGCGGAGGGATATGTCTGTGGTTGCACACGGGCCCTGGGAGTGCAGCTCAGGGCGCCCGGCGGAGCCCACGGAAGGTCTTTCCCTCAGAGTCCTACTGAGGCAGGCAGGTAGACAGGAGAGGGCCCGTGGGAATGGGATTTCTGAGAAGCAATAACTCCAATAACACGGAAGCTGCAAGAATTAAGCCTTAGGCCTGAGAAGATCTTCCTGGTGCCAGTGACAGATCCTGAGGAGGCTGGACCCCCCCCAGAGACACAAGCTTCAGCAGAGACATAAACTGCAATCAAGGACCTGAAGGAGATCCAGGACACCTGAACGACGCCCGCCTCAGCCAGAGAAACTCTAGACCAACGCAATCCCCCACCCTAGCAACGAACCACCTAGCTAAAAAGTCCCACATGGGGGCAGGTGGAGAAACCCTCTAAGAGCCACTGGGAACAAAGGAAGGGCATGCACACGCTGCCCGAGCCCATGCGCTGTTTGCGTCCACATGGCTGAGCACACGTGGTGTCCGAGTCCATGTGTAGCCCGCATCTCCCCTCTTGAGATGTGTACTAGAGGTCCCTCCGCCCTTGGGGAAGCCCGCCTTCTCCCTTGAGCACGTTACTCTCCCTCTCTTGCTCTCCCTCCTTCTTCCGAAAAACCTTCAAGTAAAATCTGTTTTTACTTCACTGCTCGTCTACTCCTGAAATTCCTGCCTGCAAGTTGTCTTCTCACAGCCTGTAAACCCTGGGGAAGGCCTAGGACTCCTTTTCTGCAAAGAGCAAATCAATGCTCCACCCTGAGTCCTGGGCTGGAGTGATAGTGCAGCGGGTAGGGCATTTGTCTTGCACGCAGCCGACCCGGGTTTGATTCCTCTGTCCCTCTCGGAGAGCCTGGCAAGCTACCGAGAGTATCCCGCCCGCACGGCAGAGCCTGGCAAGCTCCCCGTGGCGTATTCGATATGTCAAAAACAGTAACAACAAGTCTCACGATGAGATGTTACTGGTGCCCGCTTGAGCAAATCGATGAACACCGGGAGGAC
The DNA here is from genome assembly GCF_027595985.1 of Sorex araneus. Taxonomy (NCBI): domain Eukaryota; kingdom Metazoa; phylum Chordata; class Mammalia; order Eulipotyphla; family Soricidae; genus Sorex; species Sorex araneus. The sequence goes on from NC_073310.1 coordinate 15,655,422, forward strand.
AGTGCTACAGGGCTACAATTTAATTAGTGGGGTTTGGGGGACACACTGGCAGTGCTTGGGGTCTAATTCATCTAATCGATGAGCAAAGGGATGACAGTGACAGTGACCCTGAGTCCTAGTCTTCCCAGTTGGTCCCAGGTGGTAGTGGCAGACCGGGAGAAAGTGACCCTCTTTCTCCTCTCCACTTCACATAAGCCACCCGCGGGGAGCCACTGACTTCACCAGTGACCAGTGCCAGCAGACCGCAGTGAAACCGGTCTTCTCTGGCTGTGTAATCCAGTCCGGGCTTGACCCTCCTCCCCCCTTCCCTCCCCACCCCCCACCCCCCTCTGCAATGCTGCTTCTTGCTCTTGGAATAGTGAAGACAGGACCAGAGAGACGACACCGGTGGTTAAAGGCATTCACCTTGCACGTGACCAAGCCCGGTTCGAATCCCAGCACTAAACCTGGTCCCCTGAGCACCTCCAGGCTCACTCCAGAGTACTGCCAAGTGTGGCCTCCAGAGCCCCCCCAAATTAGAACGATGGCTATGAAAGAGAGAGGAGCGTCTCTTCAACGTTTTCCTAACCAAGCCGGAGAAAAGCCGGGGAAGTCGGTTTGATTGGTGGTGGGCTGGGGGTAGGGGGGCGGGGGGATGGAAAAGGAGCCCCGGGAACCCCGTGCACCTACCGAGAGCGGCCAGGAACTCGTGGCAGCCGGGGAGCCGCCACAGCTGCACGCTGATGGACACCTGGATGGGCGCCGCCGCCAAGTCCTGCTCCTTCTCGACGGCCTGCAGCTGGACCAGCACCTGGTGGAGCTGAGCAAGGGCAGCAGCGTGAGGCCTCGCGCCCGCTCTGGGCCTCCTCTCTCCACCCACCCCAGGCCCCCGGCCACCCGCACGACTCCGCTGACACCCACCGCTGTCGCCGAGAATGACTGCCCTGAGCACCCCGTCTGAGCTGAGGAGCCTTCCTGCTGCCCATCCCATGGTTCTCCCTAGGGCCCCCCTGAAATGGCCTCGGGGGGCCTGGGGGGATGGGTTGGCGGGCTGCAGTGCCAGCGGGGCATGCAGGAAGCCCGAGTTCAATCCCCGGCACTGCAGGTGCCCCCCCCCCAGCAACGAACTGGGAGCAGCCCCCCTGGGCATTGTTTTCCCCAGAAACACGTATAAGTTACGTGTTTGCTTGCAGCCTCACACCTGCCCTCCCGGAGGAGAGGAACTCGGGGCCTTAGGTGGGGGGGTGTCTCAACCCTTTCCCACCTGCATGGAAATTATGTGTCCGAATTTTTTGCCTCTCCCTCCCCCCCCAGGTATAGAGCATAGCACACAGGTATACAGAGCAAACCTGCACTGATGATGAATTCTAGCATCTTTAAAAGGTAGGCGACTCCCCTCCCCCACCGGACCCAGAGCCACCAGAAGCTAAAGGCCAGAGGACACCATGATCTTCCTCTTTTCTGTCTTTATGATGTTTCAGGGGAAGGACCCAGAACCCAGAGCCACGCTCCGGAACCCCAGCACTCCCCAGAGGGACCCCCCCTTCCCCAGGGGTCCTTGCCACATGGGCAGGGCCGTTCCTGATTTCCTGCGAGTCTGTGAAGCTACTTGGGGGGATTTTGACGGGGGGATGCACAGCGTCACTCCTGCCCCTCTGTTCCGGCGGCGGTGGAGAGGCCCAGTGAAGGAGGCAGCAGGCTGCAGCGGGGAAGGGGGCCGGGGCGGGGGGCCTCAGGGCTGCCAGCGCTGGTTGCTCCAGCCCAGCGTGCGAGCTGGCACGTGCAGTGCAGGCGGCACCAGACAGCGGCGCATGGGAAGGGGGGGCCTCAAAGCTCAGCGCTTGCTTGCTTGCTTGCGAAGGGAGGGCTCGGGCAGGGCGAGGGGTGCAGGGCTCACCTGACGAGAGCAGCTATTTAAAGTGGTACTCACCATTCCAACCATATTTTTAACAGCCTTCGGCCAGCAGATTAGAAGGGCAAGAAAGAGACAGAGAGAGAAAGAGAGAAAAAGAGAGAGAGAAAGAAGAGAGTTTAGACTCAAGCACAGGTCCGTCTGCAACATGAGCTGATCGCGGCCGTGGGAAGCGCCACGCCAGGCCTGCGCCGGGGAGGGCAGCGGCGGGGGGGTGGGGGGAGAGGCAGCAGGGACACAGGGAGACGCAGGGGCAGCGGCTGGAGAGGAGCGGAGCAGGCGGGGCGTCCGTGGGAGGCGTGAGCGGGCCGCTCCGTGATCCCCAAGGCCACCCGGGGCCCCGGGGCCTCCCAGGACACGGCCCGGGAGCCTGGCGGTATGTGGGCTGCCAAGCCGCTGCGAGCCCCCATTCAAGTGGGCACTCTGAGCCCTGCCCCCGCCCAGGGTCCTCGCTGACCCCAGCCTGGGTTTCTGGCCCCGCCCAGCTCAGGCGCTCTTCAGAGAAGTCCCTGCCCACCTCGGTCTGCCCAACGTTAGCTCGGAGGAAATTAACGTGCAGGAGGAACGCGAGAGGGGCCGCGCAGAGCCGCGATCCCAGGTCCTCGTGTGAGATGCTCTCAGGCCAGGGGCTTGAGGGGGCTGCTGGCCAGACCCCGACCTCCAGGCCCCGGTGCTGGCTGCTCTGCCTCCAGTGAGGCCTGCCGTGAGGTCTGAGCACCGTGCACAGGTTGGTTTTCCTGGTCATCCCACTCAAGCGTGCCCAAACTGGCAGGCCTGGCCGACCCGCTGGGGGGCTGCCTCCAGCCTGTCCCGTCCGGCTGGGGGGCGAGAAGCCCCAAGGCTGAAGGCTGGGAGGGCCTCCTGTGCCTGGGCCTCCTGTGTCTCTGTCTCATGAGTTAGAGGCCGGCCTCCACCCTCCTCTCCCCACCCCTCCAAAGCATAGCCGCGGCTGGGGTTCATGCTCGCTGCTGGCTTCAGGGGGCTGGTCCAGCCCTGGGATTTGCTGCCCCTCTTTTTCACATTCCTGCTGTCCTTATTTTCCCAAGTGATTTTTACAGGTTTACCAGACGGTCAAGCTGACGTGTGCGAGGGGCATGGTGTCAGCCTACTGTGCCTGTCTCCTAAGTGCCTCGCTTCCTCCCCCGCTGGGGGACAGCCCCGAGGCTCAGACCAGGCCAGAGTGCAGCCGTGACAGGCGGCAGAAATGAGAAAAATCAGCCAGGCCCCAGGTTCAGTCCCTGGAACGGAAACAGATTCCGTTTCCCAGCAATGAAGCGATGTGTGTCTAGCCAACCCGAACCCACCTGGGTCGTTCCTGGGCCCAGTAAATGGGCTCAGTCAATCACTCCGCCTCGGTGATTATGCCCCAGAAATGATCTTTTGTTAACCATAAGGAATGGGTAGCCTATGAGATCATAAAGCTGGTACTGTTGGGGCCGGAGCGATAGCACAGCGGGTAGGGTGTTTGCCTTGCACGTGGCCGACCCGGGTTCGATCCCCGGCATCCCATATGGTCCCCCAAGCACTGCCAGGAGTAACCCCTGAGCATCGCTGGGCATGACCCAAATAAAGCAAAAAAAAAAAAAAAAAGCTGGTACTGTTACTGGCAACTATTGTTTAATTGTTGCCTGACCATGGTCACCACAGTACTTGCTTAACTCTGAAACCTATATAAACGGTTTGTCATTTGGAGTCGGGGTCCTGTCAAGACTCCACTGCGTTGGATGAGACTTGGACCCTAGCTCGAGCTAGCAATAAAGTGCCTTTGCTTTTGCATTATCCTGTGTGGACTGGTCTCTCCGCAACTGGGGATCTGAAATTCGGACCTAACATACCCCTTGTCCCCAGAACCTCGGTTCTGTGATCAGAGTCCAGGGGTGGGTTTCTACTGGCCACTGTCTTTGCCCTGTCCTTCTACCAAGCGAGGTCAGTTGGTTTGTCCTTCCCCTGTCACCCGACTGAGCGGGACTCTCTCCAGCCCGGCCCGTGCCGTAACAAGGGGACAGGCTACGTTGTTTCCCAGAGCTGACCAGCATGGGGAGTGGGCAGACCAGAACTTCTGTATGGG